>NC_092390.1:19710759-20024926 GCF_030028105.1 Mobula birostris
CATGATGAGGTAGGTAGATTGTGATGTCAAGAGCCAATTTTAACTTCCTAGGAGACCACTCAATAGTCTGATAACAGTGGGATAGAAGCTCTACGTAACTGATTTCAGGATTTCATACCTTTTGTTATCTGCCTCTCTACCAGAGACCTTTAGGTTCAGACCCGGGGAATAACTGTCAAACACAGTTTTACTTAAAAGAACATACTGTTTATTAGCAAGTTTGCATTCTCAGTTGGCAAAACAGAGTCCCTGCTCACTGAGCCTGGGAAAATCTGCAGCCAAGTGAGCCCAGAATACTGTGTGGAGCTGTTGATATACATTGTTATCACATATTTTGATAAGGGTAGACTGAGAAGCTTTTCCATGCAAAAAAAAAAAGACTTCTTTGTTCATACATTATTCTCACAGCATGACTTGTCAAGCTGCCAATAAGTCAGTTAGGTTTTAGCCCTTTTAATTCTGCATATAATTCCTCATCCGATGGGAAGGGGAGAAGAGAAAGTGGGTAGGAGGGAGCTTTGATTCTGCTACCTGCTTTACTGAGGTCTGGTGGAGAGAAAAAGGAGATAAATCACATCTGTGAACAGAGAAGAGAAGTGGCTGTTGGAGCAGGAGGAGTCCACAATATTCCCAAACATCTGGACCCATCTCTGTGTCCATCTGGAGGGTCTGTCATTGCAGCAGGACACCACCAGGTGGGAGTATTGTCCACCGGGGACCTGTCATTGCTGCAGGACACCACCAGGTGGGAGTGTTGTCCACAGAGGCCTGTCATTACGGCAAAACAGCACAAGGTGGGAGTGTCAGAACCTGTCAGAATCAGATTGAGAATAGAGCAATGGGCTAAGTACACATCCTTCATGTGCGCTAGTGTTGATTGCCAACGAGGAGGAGATGTTATTTCTGACTCACACAGACCATGTTCTCCCAGTGCGGAAGTCCAGAATCCAGTTGCAGCAGGAGGTACAGAACCACATGCTGGAGAGATTTTTGATCAGAATTGAGGGTTGAATGCTACATTGAGTAGTCAATAAACAGCAGCCTGACTTAAGTATTACTATTGTCCAGGTGATGCAAGGCCGAGTGGAGAGCCAGTGAGATTGTATCTGCTGTAGACCTGTTGTGGCAACAGGCAAAATGCATTGGGTCCAGGTCCCTGCGTGGGTAAACATTGCGGCAAGAAACAGGTGAGAGTTTGTCTACAGGGGAATCTGTCACTGGGGCAGAAAACCACCAGGTGGGATTGTTGTCCACATGGTGGTGTGTCCTTGCTGCAGGACACCATCAGGTGGGAGTATTGACCACAGGGGACCTGTCACTGTGGTAGGCAACCACACTGCCAACTCTCCGCCCCCTCTAATCCCAGTTCTAATCCCTCCATTTCCTCTGACCCTTCCCCTCTGAGGCAGA
Organism: Mobula birostris; assembly: GCF_030028105.1. Taxonomy (NCBI): domain Eukaryota; kingdom Metazoa; phylum Chordata; class Chondrichthyes; order Myliobatiformes; family Myliobatidae; genus Mobula; species Mobula birostris. The sequence continues at coordinate 19,712,170 of NC_092390.1, forward strand.
ATGTTGCATCCTTAGCAAGGGCCTAACCTTTGACCCCTTCGCCTGGACCTCAGTGAGTTCCATGTCTGCCACAGTGCCAAGCTTTTGTCCGTCACCTCCATCTCTTTGGCAAGCATTCTCCACCCCACACTGATGACCCTTTCTCACATTTCCAACTCTCCTCCTCTTCCTGGACACCCCGTTCTGATTCTCTGCCTACTCTGAGTCTTTTCATCTCTAATTGTCAAGGAGACATCAACGGGCTCAACTCCAGTACTCCTCTCTCCCTTTGAGCCTTACCCCCTCTGAACGCATTGCCCCCCGCTCTTTCTGCACCAATCCCAACCCCATCATCAAACCCATAGACAAAAGGAGAGCTGTTGCAGTGTGGCAGACTGACCTCTACCTTGCTGAGGCCAAATGGCAACTGTAAGACACCTCCGCTTACTTACCCCTTGAAAAGGACCCCACTGAGGATCATCAAGACATTTTCAATGGCACCACTGCAAGCTTCATCAAATCTCGAAAACTCCTGTTTGCTGCCACCAAAATCATAGTCCCCTTATCACTCATTGCTTGTTTCTGATTTGGACAGGTCACTGCTAGCCAAGATCCATAAACCTGACAGTCTGGGTAGGTCCATCATCTCCTCCTGCTTCTGCCCACTGAACTCTTGTCTGCATACCTCGACTCTATCCTATCCCCCTTGATTTAGTCCCTGCCCATCTACATCTCTGACACTTCATATGCTCTAGATCTCAACAACATGATCGCTTCATTTTCAGTAGGGATATCTAATCCATATACACTTCTATCCCCCTTAAAGAGGCCTTAAAGCTTACTGCTCTTTCTCAATAAAGACACGACATGACCAGTTCTCCTGAACCATCACCCTCCTCCATCTGGCAGAACTGGTCCTCACCCTCACCAATTGCTCCTTTGGCTCCTCCGACTTCCCCAGACTCAAGGGGCAGCCATAGGCTCCCACACGGGCCCCAGCTATGCCAGCCTTTCTGTTGGTTGTGTGGAACAGTCCAGGCTCCAAGCCTCCCCCAACTCTTTCTGCACTATATCAACACCTGCATTGGTGCTGCTTCATGCACCCCATGCTGAGCTCATCAATTTCATCAATTTTGCCTCAACTTCCATCCTGTCCTTAAATTCACTTGGTCCATTTCGGACCCCTCTCTCCCTTTTCTCAATCTCTCTGTCTCCATTTCTGGAGACAATCTGCCTACCAATATCTCCCATTAACCTACAGATTCCCATGGTTATCTCGATTGTACGTATTCCCACCCTGTCTCCTGTAAATATACTATTCCTTTTTCTCAGTTCCTTCATCTCCACTATATCTGTTCCTAGGATGAGGCTTTCCTTTCTAGGACATTAGAGATGTACATCTTCTTCAAAGAGTGGGGTTTCCCTTCCTCCAGCATTGATGTTGCCCTTGCCCTGTCATCCGCCCTCACCCCAACTTCCCGCCATCTTAACAGTTAACAAGAATAGAGTTCCTCTTGTCCTTACCTACCACCCCATGAGTCTCTGCATCCAATGCATCACTTTCCACAACTTCTGCTATCTTCAGTGGGACCGTACCACCAAACACATCTTTACCTCCCCCACACACACTCCATTTTCCACAGGTATCACTCTGTCAGTGATTCCCTTGCTAATTTGTCCTTTCCCACTAATCTCCCTCTTGGTACATATCCCTGCAGTGACAGAAATTTTCTATATCATTATTCCTTTTACCAAAGTGCATGATCATACACTTCCCTGCTCTGTATTCCATCTGCCACTTCTTTGCCGATCCTCTTAATCTCCTAATCTGTCAGTCCTTCAGCAGACTCCCTGCATATGAGAGAGAGAGAGAGACAGACAGACAGACACAGAGACTATTCAAATGCAGGACTTTCTCCAAGAGTAGCAAGCTGCCAGATGAAGATCCACTGTTTGCCTCCAGCCAGTCAGCCAATCTTCTACCCATGCTGGCATTGTTCCTATACCATGGGCTCTGATCTTGTTCAGCTATTTTATGTGCAGCACCATGTCAAAGGCCTTCTGAAAATCCAAGTAAACAACATTCACTGACTCTCCTTTGTCTATCCTGTCTGTTATTTCCTCAAAGAATTCCACCAGATTTGTCCGGCAAGATTTCCCCTTTAGTAAAACATGCTGACTTTGACCTATTTTATTATTTGTTTCCAGGAACCCTGAAACCTCATCCTTAACAATTGACTCCAACATCTTCCCAACCGCTGAGGTCGGGCGAACTGGCCCATCATCTCTTCTCTGTTTTTGTCATCTTCCCGTCTTAAAGAGTGGGGGTGACATTGGCGATTTTCCAGTCCTCCAGAACCATTCTGGAATGCTTGGTGAAAAGTCATTTCTAATTCCTCCACAATCTCTTCAGCTACCTTTTTCAAAACCCTAGGATGTAGTCTATCAGGTCGAGGTGACTTACCTACCTTCAGACTTTTCCTCTTCCCAAGCACCTTCTCCTTAAAGTTTAAAGTTCAAAGTAAAATCTATTACCCTGCATCAGAGTACATTCATGTCACCACATATAACCCTGAGATACGTTTTCTGCGGACATACTTAGCAAATCTATAAATCAGTAACTGTAAACATCAGGAACTGTAAACAATCTGTGCAAATGCAGACATAAATAAATAGCAATAAATAATGAGCATGAAATAGTGATATAACAGGGTCCTTAAAAGAGTCCTTAAAGAACTCCAGAAATAGAAAGAGTGTAGTTATCCCCTTTTTGTTCAAGAGCCTGATGGTTCAGGGTAGTAACTGCTCTTGAACCTGGTGGTGCGAGTCCTGAGGCTCCTGTACCTTCTACCTGATGGCAGCCGCAAGAGAAGAGCATGGCCTGGGTAGTGAGGATCTCTGATGATGGATGGTGCTTTTCTACGGCAATATTTCATCTAGACGTGCTCAGAGAACAACGGTTATTTTCTCACTGTGATCAGCTTTCACACTATTTTCAAAGAACCAAGGAAGAGAGAAACCCCGTTGGGTTGGTTGGGGCCCATAACACATTGACACATTGATGTAACCTCTTAAAACCAGCCTTAAAACCCTCTCTCTCTCTCACACACATACAGACACACACACACACTCTCTCTCTAGTCAACTCCTGTGTGGCCACACTTCACACAACTACAACACGCAAACCATTCACACTTTAAAGGATTTCAGAAAATCTCTTTTTCCTAAGGGCTACACTGATGCCAAAATATTCAGTTACAATCCAAGAAAATTGAGGAAATGTGTTACTTCAAAATCTGAGACTTCAAAACAAAGAAATGCTGTTAGTTATTCATCGTGCACAAGTAAACAACATTCAACAAGTTTAAAGCATGAAATGTCCACATTAGCCAAAATTCCAGCATATTCTGACCCTTCCGTAAATCCAATCTCTGATTTTTGTTAGGATTCAGATTATATGAGCTGCTTGCTGTACAGTTCCAGGCATAATGACCCACGTTACCAGATCTGAAACAGCAGGTTGGAGCTATGTACTGGGATGTTTTCCCTCAACAAGAGCTTCCCTGTGTCCTACCCACTATGTGACTGTTTATTGGTCTATCATGTGACATCACGTGGTTGGTCGAGTTCACGGGCTTGTCCATCTATCACTTAACGTTTGACCTACTAATCCTGTGCATGTGACTGTGTTCCTTGTTTCCGGGTGGCTATGAGTCAAACAGATCCGTTGGGCTGCACTGAACACGATAAACGTTTTGTCCCAACCTGGGGGTTTTCTTTTTCTGAAATTGTAACAGTGGCGACAAGGATTAAATCTGTGACACTTGCTCTTTTGAAATACACGTTCACATTTGAACCATGTGCATCATTGGAAAAGGTGAGGAATACTGTGACTCACAATACCCCTGGAACGCTTACGTCAAATGTTTGGACTATTTTTACACGGCAAACGACATCGCTGGTCCCAATAAACAAGCCAGCATCTTGCTGAGTGTATGTGCTTCAAAAACATATGACATGGTCCAAAATTGGCGGGGGGGGGGGGCGGTGGTCCCAATGTGCCTTCTTCGAAATCTTATGAGGAACTTGTGAGATTGATTGGGTCTCGTTACAATCCTAAACCATCAGCTATTGTGCAACGCTTTAGATTCAACACCCGTATTCAGTTAGAACGTGGACCAGTAGCAACGTTTGTTGCTGATTTAAGAAAACTGACTGAATTTTGTGATTTTGGTTAAGTTTGAGAAGATATGACGTGTGGCCACTTGGTCGTTGGCGTGTGTGGTGTTCGCATTCAATGCCACCTGTTGGCAGAATCAGAGCTCACACTAGTCAGCCTTCGATACTGCAAAAGCACCAAAGCAGCAGATAAGGATGCAGTTTTGTTGCAACAGTGCAGAGTGGACGACTTCCTCATCACCTGCAACTGCAGCAGACTACATTGACATTAACAAGGTGTCCCCAGCCAAGAAATAAAGGAGTTATACTCCGGGCTTCCAATTTAACTGTTGTGGTGAATTTCACCAGAAGCCTACTGACTGTTGCCACCGAGTCTCCACCTACAATACCTGCCAAAAGACACTTGGCAAGAGTTTGCCAGTCTCGGCTGCCTTTCGAACCAGAATGTTCAACAGTAGCACAGCTCATGGTTCCAGAGCCAGGGTGGATGGTTTCAAAGATGAACGACAGCCCCATTCCCTTTGAACTCGACACTGGATGTCCTATTACTCTCTGTGGTGAAAAAACATGGGTAGGTATGTTTGGCCCTGACGCTTTGAAGAGCAGATTATTATTTAAATGGTAAAAAATTACAGCATGCTGCTGTGCAGAGGGACTTGGGAGTGCTTGTGCATGAATCACAAAAGGTTGGTTTGCAGGTGCAGCAGGCTGTCAAGCAGGCAAATGGGATGTTGGCCTTCATTGCCAGAGGGATTGAATTGAAGAGCAGGAAGGTTATACTGCAACTGTACAGGGTACTGGTGAGGTGGTACCTGAGGGTGATACATGTGACATTTTTAGAGCAGCTAGTGCTTAAACCTACTCAGAGAAAGGCTACCTTAGGTTGGGTGTTGTGTAATAACCCAATCTCATTAGGGAGCCTAAGGTAAAGAAACCCTTAGGAAACATAATATGATTGAATTCATACTGCAGTTTGAGCGGGAGAAGCGTATGTCACATATATCAGTATCGCAATGGAATAAAGAAAATTGCAGATGCGTGAGAGAGGAGCTTGCCCAGGTGGATTGGAAGGGGATACTGATGAAGGCAAAACAAAGGTGGTTGAAGTTTCTGGGAATTGTTCACAGGGCACAGGATAGACATGTCCCACAGAAGAAGTTCTCGAATGGCGGGAGCAGGCAACCATAGCTGACAAGGGAAGTTAAAGACTGCATAAAAACCAAGGAAAGGGCATGCATGTAATGTAGCAAAAGTGGGTGGGAAGTTGGATGATTGGGAAGTTTTTAAAATCCAACAAAAGGAATCTAAAAAAAGCCATAAGGGAAAAGATGAAATATGAAGGCAGACTAGCCAATAATATAAAGCAGGATACCAAATTTTTTTTCAGATATATAAAGAGTAAAAGGCAGGTGAGAATTGATATTGGACCATTGGTAAATGATGTTGGTGAGATTGTAATGAGGGACAAATAAATGAGTACTCTGCATCAGTCTTCACTGTGGAAGACACTAGCAGCATGCCAGAAGTCCATGAGTGTCAGGGAGCAGGAGTGAGTGCCATTGCTATTACAAAGGAAAAGGCGCTAGGCAAACTGAAAGGTCTTAAGGTGGATGTCACCAGGACCAGATGGACTACATCCCAGAGTTCTGGAAGATGTTGCGGAAGAGATGGCAGATGCATTGTTTATGATCTTTCAAGAATCACTTGATTATGGCATGGTTCCAGAGGACAGGAAAATTGCAAATGTCACTCCACTCTTTAAGAATGGAGGAAGACAAAAAAATGTAAATTATAATAAAGTTAGCCTAACCTCAATGGTTAGGGAAGTGTTGGAGTCCATCATTAAGGTTGAGGATTCGGGGGTACTTGGAGATTAATGATAAAAATAAGTCAAAGTCAGCATGGTTTCTGTGAAGGGAAATCTTGCCTGACAAATCTGTTAAGAGTTCTTCGCAGAAGTAACAAGCAGGGTGAGCAAAGGAGAGGTAGAGAATGTCATTTACTTGGGTTTTCAGAAGGCATTTGATAAGGTGCCACACATGAGGCCGCTTAACAAGATGAAATCGCATGGCATTACAGGAAAGGTACTGGCATGGAGAGAGGAATGGCTGACAGGCAGGAGGCAGCCAATGGGAATAAAGGGGCCTGTTCTGGTCGGCTGTCGGTGACTAGTGGTGTTCCTCAGGGGTCAGTATTGGGACCACTGCTTTTCACATTGTCGGTGATTTAGATAAAGGAATTGATGGCTTTGTGGTAAAGTTTGCTGATGATAGGGGGAGGGGTAGGTAGTGCTGAGGGAGCAATGTAAGTGCAGCAGGATTTAGACAAATTGGAAGAACAGGCAAAAAATTGGCAGATGGAATACGGTGTTGGGAAATGTACGATAATGCATTTTGGTAAAAGGAACAAAAGTGCAGACTATTGTCTAAATGGGGAGAAAATTCAAACACCAGAGATGCAAAGAGACTTAGGAGTCCCCATGCATAACTGCCAGAAGGTTAATTTACAGGTTGAGTCCGTGGTAAAGAAGGCAAATGCAATGTTGGCATTTATTTCAAGGGGAATAGAATATAAAAGCAAGGAAATAGTGCTTTGGCTTTATAAGACACTAGTCAGGCTGCACTTGGAGTACTGTCAACAGTTTTGGGCCCCATATCTCAGAAAGGATGTGTTTTTATTGGCGAGAGTCCAGAGGAGGTTCACGTGGGTGATTCTAAGAATGAAGGGGTTAACATATGAGGAACGTTTGGCAGCTTTGTTCTGTACTCACTGGAATTTAGAAGAATTCGGTGGGGGGGCGGAATCTCATTGACACCTACCAAATGTTGAAAGGACTAGGTAAGGAGTATGTGGAGAGGATGTTTTCTGTGGTGGGGGCATCCAGAACTAGAGGGCACAGCCTCAAAATTGAGGGGCGACACTTTAGAACAGAGGTAAGGAGGATTTTTTTTAGCCAGAGCAGTGACTGTGGAATGCTCTGCCACAGACAGCTGTGGAGGCCAAGTCTGTGGGTATATTTGAAGTGAAAATTGATCGTTTGTTGACTGGTCAGGACATCAAAGGCTATGGCGAGAAGGCAGGTGTATGGCGTTGAGTGGGATCCAGGATCAGCCATGATGGAATAGCACTGCACTGTCGATGGGCTGAATGGCCTAATTCTGCTCCTATGTCTTGTGATGTAATATACAACTATTTCTGAGATATTCAGAGACACGAGGCGCATGTGGCAGAGAATTCACAGGATGACAGACTACAGTTTACGCTGTGTTCAGCGACCAGGACGCCTCGCTCCTCGACAGGCTGAACGTCTTTTACTCCTGGTTTGATGCGGAGAGCAAAGTGCTGGAGAGGCAGGCACCCGTCCCCCCCAGGGGAGCAAACATTCCGTCTGGCTGAAGCCAACGTAAGGTTGATCCTGGCCAGGGTCACCCACGCAAAGCCGTGGGGCCCAGTAAAATACAAGTCGGGTTCTGAAAGACTGAGCAGCCCAGCTCAATCAGCTGCTGACAGATATATTCAACGTCTCCCTGGAACAGTCCATTGTCCCTTCCGTTTTCAAGGCAGCAACCATCATTCCAGTGCAGTGTCAAAGAAGCCGACAGTGAGTAACCTGCCTTAATCACGATCGTCCTATGGCATTAATAGCAACCATTTTGAACTGCTCTGAGTGGCAGGTCATGGGGCGTATTGAAGTCTTTCTCCCCGCTACGCTGAGCTCTTTCCTGTTCGCTTAACGCTTGAATCAGTCCACTAACGATACCAGAGCCTCTGCCCTCCAGTCTGTCGTGTCCCACCTGGAAAATGGGGCCTCATACGCCAGGTTGCTGTTTACGGACTACAGCTCGGCATTTAAAACTATAATACCCCAGAAACTGGCGGGGACACTGTTCTCGCTGGGTCTCAACACCTCCCTCTGTAACAGGTGTGAGGGGATCCTGGAGTACCCCTATATTAACTGCTTTTGAAAAGAAAGAGAGAGAGTTATTTACTACCGATATGTTGCTTTTGAAAAGAGAGAGGGAGAGACGAAGATTAACGGTTAGACTGTCACTTTAAGGCACTGGAAGTAACTTTGGTGTCATGGTCTGGATCGGGGTCCCTTTAAGTTTACCTTGTTTATTTTACGATCCGGACCATTGATTCCCTGTTTTCCCATGTCCCTCGGCTTTGGTGATTAAAGGCAATTAACACTCGGCTGAACCGGTAGTTTATAGTCTCCGGCTTCCAGCCGTTCAGCACGGAAGCGTCTGCAAAGTCATCAAAGGTACGGCGTGCCGTGTCATCTGGCCGGAGCAAGCCTAGTCTCTGCCGAAGCGAGTGCCGGTAATTCACCTGTCCTCACCAGAGCAACCCTGTCCAGTTATCTTGCCGAAGCGAGCCTGCAAAGTTTCCTCACTGAGGTGGGTCCGTCAGTTAACCCGCCGGAGAGAATCCAGAGCCGCTATCTACTGTTCCTGGGCCGAGTCTAGATCTCGCCACTACCCAAAGTTTCCAAGTACCACGTCCAAGTCCTGATTCTGGCGGCATCCAAGTACCACGTCCAAGTCAAGTCCTGGCCCTGGCGGCATCCGAGTAGCGAGTCAAGTCCTGGCCCTGGCGGTCTCTGATTCCTGTCCTACCCCACTGTCTGAATCCCTTCTCTGCCCCTCTCGCCTCTAGCCCTGGTCTGTAGCCCCCGCCTGCACTTCAGTCTAATTCTATCGCCGGAGCTAGATAGGTACTGTCTGGTGTTCATTCATGTTGGTCTTGTCTTGTCTTGTCCTCGCCTCCATGGGGTAAGTCAGGCCGTCTTGCCATTGCCCTGCGGGGGGTCATGAGTCCCGGCCCTATGTCCTGTACCCAAGAAGGGGTCCCAGCTCTCTGTTCTGTGTGCAAGTCCCGGCCCTATGTCCTGTACCCAAGGAGGGGTCCCGGCTCTCTGTTCTGTGTGTGAGTCCTGGCCCTATGTCCTGTTCCCAAGGAGGGGTCCCGGCTTTGTGTTCTGTGTATGTGTCCATGATTACATGTACCTGCTCCCCGAAACCGAGGCTTTATGTTCCCATGTTCCTCCTCTCCCTAGCCCATGTCATGTCCTTGCCTGGTTCTCGGGTCCGAGCCAGAGGCAAGACCCAGGTACTGGGTGCTTGCCCAGTCTCGAACTCGGAGTCCATACCCTAGCCTCTTCATGTCTCCTCTAGTTCTGGGAGCTGATTCTGAGTCCAAGCCCAGACCCTTGGTCCCAGCCCTAGTCGTAGTCCTGAGTCCTTGTTCAGTTCTCTACTCCTGCCCCTGCCTAGCTCTCCTGGTATCGAACAATAAACTAAATCTAAGTAACCTCACAAGATGTGTCTTGCATTTGGGTCCACCCTTGCTCCCAATGCCCCACCATGGTGACATTTGGATTTCTACTGAGTTGGGTTTGGAGACAGCACCGAGCAGCACGAAAGTTGCTATGGTGACGGAAGGCAGGTTGTTGATATTACTTCTTCAAGGACAGGTTGCCTGCTTGCATTTCTTCACAGACAAAGGAAGGAGGGATTATTTGAATGACAGGTGATGCTCAGTACGGTGAGATAAAGAGGAGGTCAGATGATACAGACCTCAGACACATGTTTGGACACTGAATGAGCTTTGTTGTGCCCGCTGAAAAAGTGGGTTTTGGAGAATAGATCAGGCGGATCGATCCAATCGCTCTTGCAGTGGAAGGAGGAAAAGGGGTTGACCGGTGGGGAGTTGTCCATGTGTCCACCCTCGCCTGGGTGATGGCTCCACCACAGTCGGTGACTTTAAAAGGATTCCGAAGGACGGCGAGAAGATCGACGGCATCAGCTCACCTGAAGACTCAAATCTCTCCCTCTCTCTCTCTCCATCACTACTCAACTCAATACCACGAACTGAACTGAACTTTACTTATCATCGTAAGACTGTATCGTTTTACCCCTAGACTTGAAGAAGCTTGGTTTTTCATACATATATTTCCACACTTACTGATATCCTTACTTATATATATAATCATTGCTAACCTGTTTGATTTATCTACATTTATGTTACTGTATTGCGTAGTTACTGATAAATATTAGTAGTTTATAGCAATACTGGACTCAAGTGTTTTCCATCTCTGCTGGTTCTTTATTCCCGTCACGGGGTGCGTGACACAGGTTCTAGACTTCTTAACAAGTCACGGTCAGTCCATGTGTGCTCTAGACTATAGTCCCATGACGCTGCGCACTGGCGCTCTCCAGGTCGGTGTGCTCAGCCCGCTGCCGTTCATACCGCTGACGCCTGATTGTGTTGCAGGATCCAGCTTAAACAGTGTCAAGAAGTTTGCGGATGACACAACAGTGGTTGGCCTCATCAGCAACGATGACGAGCCGGAGTACAGAAGGGAAGTGGAGCGGCTGGTGGACTGGCGTGAGAACGACCTGAGTCTGAACGAGGAGAAGACCAAAGGGAATGATTGTGGACGTTAGGAAGGCGCAGATGAACCGTCCGCCCTCTGCACCTACATGGCTCCTTCATAGAGAGTTAAGTCCACCAGTTTCCTGGGAGTTCGCATCACGGCCGACCCCACCTAGTCCCTCAATATAACTTCTCCATCTGATACGGGAGCAGACGAGCATCGGGCCGGAAGACCCTACAAAGGACTGTGAGAACGGCCGAGAGGATCACGGGGGTCTCCCTACCATCCATCGGGAACATTATCAGGAGCGCTGCTTACGCAGAGCCCTTAGTGTTATCAAGGATCCCACCCATCCATCCAAGTAAAACTTTCAAGTCGCTGCTTTTAAACACCGCCATTTAGATTACAACTGCATGCTTGAGGGACTGCATGTTTACAGTCCAGCGGCGGCGGTTGGTGCAGTATGGACAAGACAAGACAAGCGATCCAGCATCCTCTTTGAATTCTACCATCAGGCAGAAGACTCCGATGCATAAAGACAAGCACGGTCAGAGTGGGAAACAGCTTCTTCCTTCGGGACATTAGGCTTCAGAACTCCCTGCCGCATCGCATTCGAAGTGTCACTGGATAATCTGTATTGTATCTGGCAATACTTAATCTATGCACTTTACTTTGTTTATCTATGAATAATTCATTTGCGTAATAGATATAACTAATGCTGATACAATTGTATTTCTATGTTATATTGACTGTCCTGTTGTACATACTATTTATTACAAATTACTATAAATTGCACACCACGTTTAGACGGAGACGTAAAGATTTTTACTCCTCGTGTATATGAAGGATGTAAAGTCAATTCAATTCAATTCTTTTTTGAGTTATTGTGAGTTATACATGTGTTATGTGTAATGCTGTGCTTTACACCCTGGTACGGAGACGGTATATATGTATATAGTTAAAGGACAATAAACTTAAATTGATTTGACTTAACTTAATGGCACCTCGCTAACCCGGAAACCTTCGCGATTCAGAAATCGCCTTCGGCGACCTAGCGATCAATTGCGCAAGCGTGAAGATCGATGGTAGTGCCCGAACATTGCGCATGCGTTTAGTGGACAAAAGGCTCTGGAGCAGCAGCAGGTAGGAGCGGGCTCTGAATTGGGGTTTATCGGCACAAGCGTCCCTACCGCGACCGGGGGACAAATGCTGAGAGCTCGGATACAAAGTGGCCCCGTACACCGGGCCTTTCCCTCTTTCTCAGCCCTGGCTCAGGGGTGCAGTGCTAATTTTTTAGATGCCGGAGCTGACAAAATGCTTGCCGTTTCCGATATCCTTGCCCCATTCATGTAATAAGCAGGTACACAAATTGGGTGTGACATATATATAATTAGGGCTTCTTATAATGTCAAGCACTAAACTAAGATGAAAGAAATATATGAATTCCAGAGCTCCACAGAAATATACTGATAGTTAAGACATTAACAAGATTATAGCCTATCACTACATTTCAGTGTATAACTGGTTCAATAAACCATATAATACTTAATTTAATAATATGACAAAGTATTGCACGGTTGTACTCACAAATTATCATAAAATATAATTATCAAGCAAGTAAAGTAAAAGATGGTAATCATGTATTTTACCAATTTAAAAGTATTACCTACTTAACAAATGCCACCACTGAGAAGTTTCACAATAGTTTCCACAAAGGGTCAGGTGTAATATGTGTTCGAGTGTCTGAAGCAACTCTTGTTCCGGTGTCATCTGCCGATCTGTGGTACCACAGCCATGATGTGACATACGGCTCAGGATTCCACTGAACTAGAGGAGGTCCGTGTAGTTTAACAAACATAAGTGCTGATACATGATTTATGAGAATTCTTGAGCGTGTTGTTGTTATTATCAAGTTCATGTGACTGAATCCTCTCTCACACTCAGCAGTACTAGTAGGAATAACTTGTGAACAGCTCAGTAATGGGCGTAAATCTTGGGGGAAGCGGCGTCCACAATCTTCCACATAATCTCTGAAGGCATTTATTACAGAGGAAGAAGAAAGCTTAAGCCTCTTACAGAGAGATGATATTGCAGCTTCTCCATAGTTAGGCGGTATTTCAGCAGGCCAGTTATCTTTATCAAGGACACTCATTTCATTTAGCAGGGCTTTATACATTCGTTAAGGTTTAGAAGTTTGAGAACCTTTCAAGGATGTTGCCGTGAACATACTGTGCTGCAAATTGTTTATAAGACTAGTAAGAAACAGTAGATAATTAATGGAGACAATTTTGTTGTTGTTTGTCAAGGTAATTTCTCCAAACGTCTCCTTTTCAACTGCCTCTTGAGTTTCTTGCGGTGATCTTATGCTCCGTTGGATCAGTTTGTCTGCATAAACAATCGTAGTAGTGCATTTCTGTAAACACTCTGACAGTAAACCAAGTTCATGCAACGTGTCATACATTAGAGCTAAGTCCAATAGAAACCGTTCTGAAGAGAGTCTTTTCAACAGACCTTCTTAGGTTTTTCTGTCACTCCCAGATCTTGTTTCATCCTTCATTGCTTTTTCAAAATGAAAACACAGTGCTTCATAATTTTGCCACACTGCTGAAACTGTTGGAAACGAGCTAGCTACCCACCTGGTCTCCAGAACACGGCCTGTTTTGCAGATTTGTTGTTCTAGTTGAGAGGCACATTCAGACAGTTCCTTTTGAATTGGAGGTGATCTACAGTAAACAGTAATTTCTCTCACTGAATCACCTACTGCAAGTTCTAATCTGTGATTAAGACAGTGCCAAATTATCACATCAGGGTAATGTTCCTTGGGTATTGTAGCAACACCAGGTTTGACACCAAGCATTACGCTCGCCCCATCACTAACAAATGCTACAAGGTTCTGTTTCAAGTAAGAGTCATCAAACCCATGGTCATTGAGACAGTTCAATAGATGCTTAGCAATAGTTGCAGCTTTCTGATCAGGCAGTTCAATTAGATCTAAAAACACAAAATGGGGATCACCTTCCTTACCACTTTCACTTTTCAAGTAAATTATTCGGGTGATCTTAATGCTCAGGTTTGTTGATTCATCAATGAGAACAGAAAATTTGCCATTTATCTGCTTGATATGCTGGCAAGTTTTCTTTTTCATATTAATGGCTATGTGATTAATTATCTCTGTAGCACTAGTGCAGGAATGCAGTTCAATTCCAATGTCAATACCATTTTTTTTAAAGTTCCAATAAGCCAAAGTGACTAGAGTATGGTCTGTCATTCTGAGCTAAATAATATGCAGAACAAAAAAATTGAACAAGTTGCCTTTAGATGCGAAGCATTCATGGTGTGACATGTCCTCTAGCCGCACACTTAATGCAAAAGAATAAATCAAGGAAAGTAGTGCACCCGTGGCTGACAAGAGAAATTAGGGATAGTATCAATTCCAAAGAAGAAGCATACAAATTAGCCAGAGAAAGTGGCTCACCTGAGGATTGGGAGAAATTCAGAGTTCAGCAGAGGAGGACAAAGGGCTTAATTAGGAAGGGGAAAAAAGATTATGAGAGAAAACTGGCAGGGAACATAAAAACGGACTGTAAAAGCTTTTATAGATATGTAAAAAGGAAAAGACTAGTAAAGACAAATGTAGGTCCCCTGCAGACAGAAACAGGTGAATTGATTATGGGGAGCAAGGACATGGCAGACCAATTGAATAATTACTTTGGTTCTGTCTTCACTAAGGAGGACATAAATAATCTTCCAGAAATAGTAGGGGACAGAGGGTCCAGTGAGATGGAGGAACTGAGCGAAATACATGTTAGTAGGGAAGTGGTGTTAGGTAAATTGAAGGGATTGAAGGCAGGTAAATCCCTAGGGCCAGATGGTCTGCATCCTAGAGTGCTTAAGGAAGTAGCCCAAGAAATAGTGGATGCATTAGTGATAATTTTTCAAAACTCGTTAGATTCTGGACTAGTTCCTGAGGATTGGAGGGTGGCTAACGTAACTCCACTTTTTAAAAAAGGAGGGAGAGAGAAACCGGGGAATTATAGACCGGTTAGCCTAACGTCGGTGGTGGGAAAACTGCTGGAGTCAGTTATCAAGGATGTGATAACAGCACATTTGGAAAGCGGTGAAATGATCGGACAAAGTCAGCATGGATTTGTGAAAGGAAAATCATGTCTGACGAATCTCACAGAATTTTTTGAGGATGTAACTAGTAGAGTGGATAGGGGAGAACCAGTGGATGTGGTATATTTGGATTTTCAAAAGGCTTTTGACAAGGTCCCACACAGGAGATTAGTGTGCAAACTTAAAGCACACGGTATTGGGGGTAAGGTATTGGTGTGGGTGGAGAATTGGTTAGCAGACAGGAAGCAAAGAGTGGGAATAAATGAGACCTTTTCAGAATGGCAGGCGGTGACTAGTGGGGTACCGCAAGGCTCAGTGCTGGGACCCCAGTTGTTTACAATATATATTAATGACTTGGATGAGGGAATTAAATGCAGCATCTCCAAGTTTGCGGATGACACGAAGCTGGGTGGCAGTGTTAGCTGTGAGGAGGATGCTAAGAGGATGCAGGGTGACTTGGATAGGTTGGGTGAGTGGGCAAATTCATGGCAGATGCAATTTAATGTGGATAAATGTGAAGTTATCCACTTTGGTGGCAAAAATAGGAAAACAGATTATTATCTGAATGGTGACCGATTAGGAAAAGGGGAGGTGCAACGAGACCTGGGTGTCATTATACACCAGTCATTGAAAGTGGGCATACAGGTACAGCAGGTGGTGAAAAAGGCGAATGGTATGCTGGCATTTATAGCGAGAGGATTCAAGTACAGGAACAGGGAGGTACTACTGCAGTTGTACAAGGCCTTGGTGAGACCACACCTGGAGTATTGTGTGCAGTTTTGGTCCCCTAATCTGAGGAAAGACATCCTTGCCATAGAGGGAGTACAAAGAAGGTTCACCAGATTGATTCCTGGGATGGCAGGACTTTCATATGAAGAAAGACTGGATGAACTGGGCTTGTACTCGTTGGAATTTAGAAGATTGAGGGGGGATCTGATTGAAACTTATAAGATCCTAAAGGGATTGGACAGGCTAGATGCAGGAAGATTGTTCCCAATGTTGGGGAAGTCCGGAACGAGGGGCCGCAGTTTGAGGATAGAGGGGAAGCCTTTTAGGACCGAGATTAGGGAAAATCTTCTTCACACAGAGAGTGGTGAATCTGTGGAATTCTCTGCCACAGGAAACAATTGAGGCCAGTTCATTGGCTATATTTAAGAGGGAGTTAGATATGGCCCTTGTGGCTTCGGGAGTCAGGGGGTATGGAGGGAAGGCTGGGGCGGGGTTCTGAGTTGGATGATCAGCCATGATCATAATAAATGGCGGTGCAGGCTCAAAGGGCCGAATGGCCTACTCCTGCACCTATTTTCTATGTTTCTATGTTTCTATGTTTCTCAGTCTTTGCAAGCACTTTATCACGAACCAGAGAAACCATTTTTGCCATTGTAGGGGTAGCACTAACACTTCCACGAATTTCAGCTTCTTTCTGCTTTATTGTGCGAACACTCGATTTGTTCTTACCGACCTTACAGCCCACTTTGGCAGGTGACATGCCACTTTCCAAAAGATCTAAGATTCTTATTTTCTCAGCAAACAATGCTCAAACAACGAGAGCTGGAGAAAGACTGGGGATCAGTGAAATAGCAGGAGGCTTCAGCAGGGTATGCTGGGACAATGGGTCGAACGAGGAATTTCACAAACACCTAAATGAAAAACAGTCACAGCTCCAAGATTTCACCAAAAATGATCAAATATCCTAATGTTATTAGTGGTATTTTCCCCACCAGCCACCACCCCCTCTCCCCCAACCCCCACTTCTGTAAAATTCCCTCTATTTAATATGCGTCCGCTGTTAAATTCCCCGCTTGTTTACAGAGGTGCCGGTGAGCTCCAGCAGCACTGCACCCCTGCCCTGGCCCCAGAGAGTTTTCTACTGATGAGCGAAGGTGCTGGCGCCACTTTGCGTATGCGCGTCACCGGGACTATGGCCGACAGGGAGGTGCCGGGTTTTCTGGGTACAGAGGTATTGGGTGACACTTCCAGCACTTTCCCTGTAAGGCGTGTTTGGAACCGCAGGCGGAGAGAACAGGAGCAGAGCGATCTCACGAACACTGCCAAGCTCCAGCTATCTAAATTGAAGGGTTAGGAACTCAGAACAAAAATACAGTTCCAATGTAATCTCAGATGAAGTGTCTATCTCCCAGTTAATGCAAGTGTCAGTTGGTCTGCATGGGGGGAAATAGACAAAATCCTTCCATCAACTTTAGTTCTTGAGAAAACCACCTTTGTTTTATCTGCTCTTGTTCTAGACCTTTCTACCCATGAGAACATGTACAAACCCCATTTCCAGAAAAGTTGGGATATTTTCCAAAATGCAATAAAAACAAAAATCTATGATATGTTAATTCACGTGAACCTTTATTTAACTGACAAAAGTACAAAGAAAAGATTTTCAATAGTTTTACTGACCAACTTAATTATATTTTGTAAATATACACAAATTTAGAATTTGATGGCTGCAACACACTCAACAAAAGTTGGGACAGAGTTAAAATAAGATTGAAAAGTGCTCAGAATATTCAAGTAACACCGGTTTGGAAGACTCCACATTAAGCAGGCTGATTGGTAGCAGGTGAGGTTTCATGACTGGGTATAAAAGTAGCGTCCATCAAAGGCTCAGTCTTTGCAAGCAAGGATGGGTCGTGGCTCATCCCTTTGTGCCAAAATTCGTGAGAGAACTGTTAGTCAATTCAAAAGAAACATTTCTCAACGCAAGATTGCAGAGAATTTAGGTCTCTCAACATCTACAGTACATAATATTGTGGAGAGGTTCAGAGAATTCAGAGATATCTCAGTGTGTAAAGGGCAAGGTCTGAAACCACTGTTGAATGCGCGTGATCTTCGAGCCCTCGGGCGGCACTGCCTAAGAAACCGTCATGCTACTGTGACAATTATAGCCACCTGGGCTCGGGAGTACTTTGGAAAACCATTGTCACTCAACACAGTCCGTCGCTGCATCCAGAAATGCAACTTGAAACTGTATTACTCAAGGAGAAAGCCATACATCAACTCTATGCAGAAACGCCGGCGAGTTCTCTGGGCCCGAGCTCATCTCAGATGGACCGAAAGACTGTGGAACCGTGTGCTGTGGTCAGATGAGTCCACATTTTCATAGTCATAGTCATACTTTATTGATCCCAGGGGGAAATTGGTTTTCATTACAGTTGCACCATAAATAATACATAGTAATAGAACCATAAATAGTTAAATAGTAATATGTAAATTATGCCAGTAAATTATGAAATAAGGCCAGGACCAGCCTATTGGCTCAGGGTGTCTGACCCTCCAAGGGAGGAGTTGTAAAGTTTGATGGCCACAGGCAGGAATGACTTCCTATGATGCTCTGTGTTGCATCTCGATGGAATGAGTCTCTGGCTGAATGTACTCCTGTGTCCACCCAGTACATTATGTAGTGGATGGGAGACATTGACCAAGATGGCATGCAACTTGGACAGCATCCTCTTTTCAGACACCACCGTCAGAGAGTCCAGTACCATCCCCACAACATCACTGGCCTTACGAATAAGGTTGTTGATTCTGTTGGTGTCTGCTGCCCCAGCACACAACAGCAAACATGATAGCACTGGCCACCACAGACTGGTAGAACATCCTCAGCATCGTCCGGCAGATGTTAAAGGACCTCAGTCTCCTCAGGAAGTAGAGACGGCTCTGACCCTTCTTGTAGACAGCCTCAGTGTTCTTTGACCAGTCCAGTTTATTGTCAATTCATATCCCCAGGTATTTGTAATCCTCCACCATGTCCACACTGACCCCCTGGATGGAAACAGGGGTCACCGGTACGTTAGCTGTCCTCAGGTCTACCACCAGCTCCTTAGTCTTTTTCACATTAAGCTGCAGATAATTCTGCTCACACCATGTGACAAAGTTTCCTACAGTAGCCCTGTACTCAACCTCATCTCCCTTGCTGATGCATCCAACTATGGCAGAGTCATCCGAAAACTTCTGAAGATGACAAGACTCTGTGCAGTAGTTGAAGTCCGAGGAAGTCTGGGGTGTAAATGGTGAAGAGAAAGGGAGACAAGACAGTCCCCTGTGGAGCCCCAGTGCTGCTGATCACTCTGTCTGACACACAGTGTTGCAAGCACACGTAATGTGATCTGTCAGTCAGGTAATCAATTTCAGCTAGTTTTTGGAAAAAAACAGGCGTCGAGTTCTCCGTGCCAACGATGAAAATGACCATCCAGATTGTTATCAGCAAAAGGTGCAAAAGCCAGGATCTGTGATGGTATGGGGGTGCATCAGTGCCCACGGCATGGGTGAGTTGCACGTATGTGAAGGTACCATTGACTCTGAGGCATATATTAGGATTTTAGAGAGACATATGTTGCCATCAAGGCGACGTCTCTTCAGGGGACGTCCATGCTTATTTCAGCAAGACAATGCCAGACCACATTCTGCACGGGCTACAACAGCGTGGCTTTGTAGACACAGAGTGCGTGTGCTTGACTGGCCTGTTGCCAGTCCAGATCTATCTCCTATTGGAAATGTATGGCGCATCATGAAGAGGAGAATCAGACAACGGAGACCACGGACTGTTGAGCAGCTGAAGTCTTAAATCAAGCAAGAATGGACAAAATTTCCAATTGCAAATCTACTACAATTAGTATCCTCAGTTCCAAAACGATTAAAAAGTGTTATTAAAAGGAAAGGTGATGTAACACAATGGTAAACATGCCTCTGTCCCAACTTTTGTTGAGTGTGTTGCAGCCATCAAATTTTAAATTTGTGTATATTTACAAAATACAATTAAGTTGGTCAGTAAAACTATTGAAAATCTTTTCTTTGTACTTTTGTCAGTTAAATAAAGGTTCACGTGAATTAACATATCACAGATTCTTGTTTTTATTGCATTTTGGAAAATATCCAAACTTTTCTAGAAATGGGGTTTGTACCATTCTCTCTGGTTATATAATGATACAAACTCTTCTGTCCTGGGTAACAAGTAATCTATAGAGTTCTCATCACAAAATTGCCACACTCCAATGGGAAAGACTAGAGCCCCCCACTTGCTATCAATGAGCTCACCATTATAAATCACATGGGGGGAGTGGTCAAAGTTATTAGAAAGTTTCCAGGAGCAGCCGTGTGATCTCATATGCTCTTTCTAGCTGTGGGACATGACCAGATCTTGAAATAATACTACAGGAGAATCAGAATCAGGTTTAATATCACTGGCATATATCGTGAAATGTGTTAACTTTGCAGTAGCAGGACAATGCATACATGATAATAGAGAAAAAAAGACTGAATTACTATACACACACACACACACACACACACACACACACATATATATATATATAGAAGTTAAATAAGTAGTGCAAAAATAGGTAATAAAAAAAGTATTGAGGTTCGTGGGTTCAATGTCCATTTAGATATCGGATGGCAGAGGGGAAGACGCTGTTCCTGAATCGCAGATTATTTGTCTTCAGGCTTCTGTACCTCTTTCCTGATGGTACCAATGAGAAGAGGGCACGTCCTTTGTGCTCTGGGTCCTTCTTGATGGATGCTGCTTCTCTGTGGCACCACTCCTTGAAGATGTCCCGGATACTGGACACTATGGAAGTTAGTGCCCATGATGGAGCTGAGTAATTTTACAATTCTTTGTAGCTTACTTCGTCCCTGTACAACAGCCCCCTCATACCAGACGGTGATGCATCCAATTAGAATGTTCTTCATGACACATCTGTAGAAATTTGCGAGTGCTTTTGGTGTGACATACCAAAAATCTCCTCAAACTGCTAATAAAATATAAGTTGCTGTCTTGCCTTCTTTATAGCTGCATCAATATGTTGGGTCCAGGTTAGGTCCTCATAGATATTGACACCCAGGAAATTGAGATTGCTTACTGTCTCTAGTTTTGATCCTTCTATAAGGATTGGTGTGTGTTCCCTCATCTTAAACTTTCTGAAGTCCAATATCAGTTATTTGATCTTACGGACGTTAAGTACAAAGTTGTTGCTGTGACACCATTTAGCTAGCCGGTATATCTCACCCCCATACGCCCCCTCATCACCATCTAGGATTCTGCCAACAATGGTTGTATCGTTAGCAAATTTATAGATGGTATTTGAGCTGTGCCTAGCCACACAGTCGTGGATGTAGAAAGAGTAGAACAGTGGGCTAAGCATACTTTCCTGAGGTGCGCCAGTGAGAGACAAATTGAGTCAATTCACAGTTTAATGATGGACAGAAAAGGCCCGTTTTGATGCAGACAGGAAGACAGTTAGAGAACTGAGTGACTGAGCTATGCCCAGTCAGGAGATGAGTTATTCTTCCAGTTTGGGTTGAACCTCGCTGTAACAGTGTGATGTCAGAGCTCACCACAACGACGAAAATTATCTCATCTGAAATGTTGTCCACCCATTGATATCTTGTTAATCCTTTTACAGGTTGGGAGTGGCCAAGAATTGGTGTATGGGAATCTCAAACACAACAACCCGTCTGATTTGCCGTCTGGTTATTTAAGGAGTGGCCAGATATTTCCTCTGTAACACCAATACATCTGTTGTTGATCCTTGAAGTTTTCCCAGCTGAAAACGTGTCTTGTGTCTGAAATGAAGTTATCTGTTGTAAGTCAGGGAAATCCACTGGAACCGGGCTGCTGAGAACACGCCAGCAATTGTTCACTGGAGATCAGATGCACTGGTTGAGCAAGGGACTTGCTACATCTGACTCGATGAATCGCCAGAGAACTGATAGCTGATTGATATCGTTCATCTCCTCTCAGTGTGGGAAGGGATTCACTCACTCAGCTGAACCACACTGGGAGGAAGCCATTCACCTGCTCTGTGTGTGAGATGGGATCTACTCAGTCACCCAGCCTGAAGGTATATCAGCAAGTTCACACCATAGTGAGATGGTTCGCCTGTTCTGACTGCGAGAAGTGATTCATTTTGCCATCCAAGGGCTAAAGATGCATCAGAAAATTCACACTGGGGAGAGGCCGTTCAGCTGCTCCATGTGTGGGAAGAGATTCACTCGGTCATCTGAACTGCAGACACATGCGCGAGTTCACACTGGGGAGAGGCCATTCATCTGCTCTGAATGTGGGAAGGGATTCACTCAGTCATCTCACCTACAAACCCACCAGTCAGTTCACACTGGGGAGAGGCCATTCACCTGTTCAGACTGTGGGAAGGGATTTACTCAGTCATCTCACCTACAGAAACACCAGTCAGTTCACAATGGAGAAAAACCATTTACCTGCTCAGACTGTGGGAAGGGATTCACTTGGTCATCTGATCTATTGGCACACCGGTCAGTTCACACTGGGGAGATGCCATTGACCTGCTCAGACTGTGGGAAGGGATTCATGTGGCCATTTCAACTGAAGGTACATTGGCGAGTTCACACTGGGGAGAGGCCATTCACCTGTTCAGACTGTGGGAAAGGATTCACTCGGTCATCTCAACTGAAGGTACACCAGCGAGTTCACACTGGAGAGAGGCCGTTCACCTGCTCAGACTGTGGGAAGGCATTCACTCAGTCATCCAACCTACTGAGACACCAGTCAGTTCACACTGGGAAGAAGCCATTCATCTGCTCAGACTGTGGGAAGGCATTCACTCAGTCATCCCACCTACTGGCACACCAGTCAGTTCACACTGGGGAGAAACCGTTCACCTGCCCAGACTGCGGGAGGGGATTCACTCAGTCATATCAACTAAAAGTACATCAGCAAGTTCACACTGGAGAGAGGCCATTCACCTGCTCAGACTGTGGGAAGGGGTTCATTCGGTCTTCTGACCTACTGGCACACCAGTCAGTTCACTCTGGGGAGAGGCTGTTCCCCTGCTCGGACTGTGGGAAGCGATTTCCTCGTTCATTTCAACTGAAGCTACATCAGCGAGTTCACACTGGGGAGCGGCCGTTCACCTGCTCGGACTGTGGGAAGAGATTCACTCGGTCATCTCAACTGAAGCTACACCAGCGAGGTCACACTGGGGAGAGGCCATTCACTTGTTCAGATTGTGGGAAGGGATTCACTCAGTCATCTCACCTGCTGACACACCAGTCAGTCCACACTGGAGAGAGGCCGTTCACCTGCTCAGTCTGTGGGAAGGGATTCACTCTGTCAGCTCAGCTGAAGGAGCACCAACGAATTCACACTGGAGAGAGGCCATTCACCTGCTCTGAATGTGGGAAGGGATTCATTCGGTCATCCCACCTAGTGGCACACTACCGAGTTCACACTGGATAAAAAGTTGAAATAAGCTGCACGCTGGACATTTAACCGTCTCGGGTGCTGAATCCAGGGGCAAGTTCACGAGTGACTGATGGTGTCGAGCTCTGTAATTATTGCTGCTGCTCATCACCCAGTTCGGGACATGGGAGGGAGGGAGGGCTGGTTTCCTACACTGACGTTTATCTTTGATGGGACTGGAGTTTAATATTCTGGATCTGAGACTAATAAATCAGTTCTATTTTAAACTCTGTCTCAGGCACCTAGTGAATCTACAACACACCCAGTGTAGAGTAGGGTGTCAACTCATCCCAGCTGGTCCCTTCCTGTATTTCCGTACCATGGCAGCCCTTTTAAATCCACCCTTGCCGTTCACCTCTCACTCTCCAAACAGTCACCACTCTGTGGCTGAAGATGCTTCCCTTGAATTTCCTGCATGGCTTTCTGCAGACTGAAGATGAAGCGACTGTAGTTAGCTATGGCATGCTGTTTTGTCCCTCAAATCTACAGGACGTGGAACAATATCATTGGTAGTTAACCTCCTTATTCCCTGCTAGTTTCAAGGTTATGGGCTATTTTTACTGTCTCAGCTGGGTTGTTAGAAGACACCACTGTCTGAAAGTGGAATGGAGAACCAATTGTTGGATGTTTAATGGATGAGAGTCAGAAACCAGAGATGGGTCAGCACAGGGCAGAGTTTGTGACTCTGGACAGTGGTAGGGGTAAGAGTGTACAATAAGGAGGAGGGGGGAACAGCAGGGGGCGTGGCAATGTCATCTGGTTCTAGATCCTTCTGCCAAGTGAGAGCATTGTTTCTTCTATTCTGTCTGGGTGTATAATAAGGAACATTCCTGTCTTGGGTAACAGTGACCTGTAACAAATGTTCCAAACATCAATCTTCTAAGAGAAAGTCTAATCATGTACCCCTGACATCCATTGCCATTGGCATTACTGAATTCACCACAGTCAATCACCTCAGGATCACAGTGATCAGAACATCTTCAAGAGCAGCTGTGTAAATACTGTGTGCTCCTGGTAGGGCAGTGAGACATGCCCAGAACTATTAAGCTATAGCAATGGACAGAGACGAACTGAGACAAATCAGATAGATGACAGACAGGGTTGTCACATTATGATACAGACAAATAGGCAAGAATTTGATGCAGAGTCCAGATGCCTAAACTGTGACCAGATAGAAGTTGAGGAATTGTTTCCTTAACTTGTGTGGAGCCTCATTTTGGAAGTGTGATGACAGAGTTCACCTTGGAGACTAAAACAATCTCAGCTGAAATGCTGTCATTGATGTCTTTCCTAAATGCTTTATAGGGTAGAAAAGGCAAAGGGTTTGTGTACGGCAATCTCAAACGATAACTTAATGTTCCGCTCTGAATGTCAGTTCACCAGAGCTTTCAATGTGGGATTGGAGATGCTAGATAGCATCTAGGTAGATACCACACCAGTCATAGTAAGGAGAACCCAGACACATGTTTAGTGTAGGGGTGAGATTTGGATGAAGCAGCCTGGAGATAACCGTTGTAAAGTTGTTGAAGGAGTGAACAGATATTTTTCCTTTGTAACACTATAATATCCATGGAAAAGAAGGCATATCTCATTCTAGCTGAAACGTACTCCTGGTTTGTGTCTGGAATGATGTTTTCTGTTTTAGTTTCTCTTTGTATCCAGGGCCCTGAGAATACTCCAGCATCCCTTCACAAGAGGACAGAGGCTCATTTGCTTGAAGTGTGGGTAGATTCACTGTGACATCTCACTGGACAATGGATGATGCACTAGCGAATTCTTAGCAGAGAAAAATCATTTGCCTGTTCTGAATGTGGGAAGGGATTTAGTCATTCAGACACACCAGTGGAGAGGCCATTCCCTCGCTAGGTGTGTGGTATAGAATAAACAGTCATCCAGTCTGAAGAGACGTCAGAGAGTTCACACTGAGGAGACGCCGTTTACCTGCTCCATGTGTGGGATCAGATTCATTCAGGCATCTGAGCTACTGACAGATAAGTGAGTTCACACCATGGAGAGGCCATTTGTCTGCTCTTTGTATGTGATGGGAATTCCTTTGTCATCCTACCTACAGACACACCAGCAAGTTTACACCGTGGAGAGACCATTCATCTGCTTCGAGTCTAGGAAAGGATACACTCAATCCTCTGCTGATACACAGGCGACAGGCTTTTCATTTGATCTGTGTGTGTGAGGGGATTCACTCATTTATCCCGCCTGATGATACACAATGAATACACACTGAGGAGAGGTTATTTACAGGCTCGGACTGTGGGAAGGGGCTCACTCGTTTTTCCCACTGTGTGAGGCATTAGCAAGTTCATACTGAGAGGCTGGACAGCCGTTCTGTGTGAGTAAAGAGGTTTACTCGGTCATCCCACCTGGTCAAACACCAGCAAGTTCACACAGGAGTCAGCTTAAAGAACTCTATGTTGAAATTTAAACCATCACATTTGGTGGATCCAGTTGCAATTCAAGAGTGTTGGTGTCGGATTCTGCAGGTATTGCTGCTGTTCATCACACCTGGAACTGAACTCCGGTCACTGGACATGGGGGGGGGGGGGTTTGTTCTGATGACATTAGCCTTTAATTGGACTGGAGTTAAATATCATGGATCTGTCATAAATAAATCTATTTTATAGATTTATAGAGACTATTTTAAGTCTTGTGTCTCGAGTCCTTATTCTACAGCACACTTGATGTACAGTAGAGAGGCCATTCTACCCCTCTAGTCCTTGCCAGTGTTCCTGTTCTGTCCCCTCCCAACACCCTGTAGCAATGTTCTTTGCTCTGTCTCTGTTCAGTCACGTTCCCCTTGAATCCACCCCGCTGCTCACCTCCAGCTGCCCCAGTAGTGACGGGGTCCGAATAGTTGGCACTCTGGATAAAGAAGTGACGTCGCCAATCAGCTGGTCTCTGACAACTTGTACCTGTTCTTCCTTCAAACTTTATTTACTTGTGGACAGGGGCAACAGTGCAGCCCCGATCACTGAACTGCTCTGAAGTTTCTGCTTAGAATTGTTAATTTTATATGGATATTGACCAGTCTTGTGTAGCTTCTAATCCACTGCTTGCATACATAGAATACTTACCATGATACATTCTTACAGGTAATAATGACCAACAAAACTACACACTATTTGCACACATGAAGTGCTGGAGGAATTCAGCAAGTCAGGCAGCATCTATAGAGGGAAATAATCCATTGGCAGTTCAGACTGAGACCCTTCATCTCCTGCTCTCTAGGTCTCGCCTCCCCATCCCTCCCACTCCTCAAATCCCCACATCCTCTCCCTGTCTCAGGGCTGCCCCTTCACCCCCCTCCCCCACCGCCTGGTCTCAGGGTCACCCGGGTCACTCCAGACCCCTCTCCTCTGCCGTCTCTGGGTCTCCATCTTCTCTGCTCACTCATGTCTACCGCTGTCCCATTCCCCCTCCCCCCATCTGTGGGTCGTCCTTTCCCCTTGTCTCTAGATCTCCTCCTTCCCTTGTCCCTGAGTCTCCTTCCTCCCCCCTCCATCTCCGTCTCCTCTCATCCACCAGTCTGTGGGTCACCCCTCCCACCTCTCACTACCCCCACCAGTTTCTAGGTCCCTCTGCCCTCCCCCTCCCCCAGCACTGTGGCAGCCTCTCCTTCGACCCCACTGGCTGGGGCACAACCCTTTCCCCTAATTTGCTGTTCCCCCCTCATTTCCCGTCTGTATCTCCCTTTCCTCATCTCTGGGCTGCCACCTTACCCACCCCCTCCCATTTCTCAGTCTCCCCTTTTTCTCCATCTCTGTGTTGTCCCTTCCCCACCCACACCACACCATGGCTCCCCCTCCTGATTGTCTCTCTGGGACACCCTCTTTCTCACCACATCTCTGGAATACCTACTGCTTCCCTCCACACCCACCTCTGAGACACCCCATTCTCCCATCCCATCAACACAAGGGGGTGTGTGACCCACCCTTTCCCCTCCCACTCTTCCACCCCTTCCCTTCATCCCATCCATCTCTGGGTCAGCTCCTTCCCCCTCACCTCACCACATGTTTCTGGGATGCACCTTTTCCCCCTCTTCCTCACACCCCCATCCCCTATTCTCAGGGGCGTCCCTCAAAGCCACACATATCCTCCATATCTGAAAGGACCCACTCCCCCCATTCATAATAGGATGCCCCTTTCCTCCTCCTCTTGCCTCCAACCCCATCTCTGGACAACCCTGCCCCGTGTCTTAGGAAAGGCCCCCTCCTACCATTTTCTGGAGCCCCCTCTCTGGGACAACCACTCCCCCTCAGTTTCTGCGATGCCCCCTATGATGATGTCTCTGGCACATTACCACTGCTCCCTTCCCATGTCCCTAGGGTAACCCCCCCAGTGTGTCTGTGATGCCCCCTTTTCACCACTCCCTCTCTGAAATTCCCTGTTCACCCCTCCCATACCTGCCTCCGCGACAGTTTCTTTCTCTTCCCATACCTCTGTCTGTGACGCCCCAATCCTCCTGCTCCCCTATCTGTCTGTGTGTTACCCATTTCACCCTTTCTGTGGCTACCTACTCCCATTCCTGTTATCACCCAACCCGGCCTGGGGTGCCCCTTTCCCCACACCTCCCCTTTCCCACAGCTCTGGAAGTCCTCTTTCCCACCCTCCCCTACTCCTAGAGGCTCTGGGGTATCTCCTTCCCCACCACACCCCACTCTCCTGAATCTGCCCTGTCCTATCCTGACCAACAGCCCATCTTTACAATATCCACTCTACCTCTTACCTCCGCCTCTGGGAGGCCCACGTCATTCCATCCTTGCCCTTTCTTTATCTGACACACACTATTTTTGTATGCTGTTCACTCCAGATTATCCCTTTGCCACAAACCCCTCACTTCTGTCTCTGGTATGCCCTCTCTCCTCTCTTCATTCTCTGCCTCTGGTACACCCTCTTGCCTTTCCCCATTCCCTGTCTCTGGGCACTCCATCCTCTCTCTTCACCTTCATCTCACAGACACCCTCTCCACTCTCCCCATCGTGCACCTCAGTAATGCCCTCTCCACTCTGCCCATCCCCCAACTCTAGGATGACTCTGAGATGCCCCTCCCCTCTCCCCATCCTCCATCTCGGGGACACTCTCTCCCCATCCCCCATGTCTGGACGGCGTCTCTCCGCTCCTCGTCTCCTGGACACCCTCTCCCCATCCCCTGTCTCTGTGCACTTCTCGAGGGTGCACCTCCCCACTCTCTGCGACATGAAGCTGGAATTGGAGGCATCCTGTCTACAGAATTAATTGAACTCTCTGACTATTATTTTCCTAAAGATACAGTGCTGGTATGGGAGAGATTGATATGTGAAAAATATTTATCTAAGTTCTGAAGTTTTATTGAAATGGAGGTTGGGTAAATATTTCAGGAAGACAATGGAAGATTTATGCGATATTCTGTTTGTAACAGAGAGATCACAGAGTGGCAACAAAGTATCTTCCAAATTGGGGGCACGGGTTACTTTTGGTAAAAGTCAGAGTAAATTTATTATCAAAGTATATATACAGTGGCATGCAAAAGTTTGGGCATCCCTGTCAAAATTTCTGTTACTGTGAATAGTGAGTAGAAGATGAACTGATCTCCAAAAGTCATAAAGTTAAAGATGAAACATTCTTTTCAACACTTTAAGCAAGATTAATGTATTATTTTTGTTTTGTACAGTTTTAGAGTGAAAAAAAGGAAAGGAGCACCATGCAAAAGTTTTGGCACCTCAAGAGATTTGAGCTCTCAGATAAATTTTACCAAGGTCTCAGACCTTAATTAGCTTGTTCACAGTCATCATTAGGAAAGGGCAGGTGATGCAAATTTCAAAGCTTTATAAATACCCTGACTCCTCAAACCTTGTCCCAACAATCAGCAGCCATGGGCTCCTCTAAGCAGCTGCCTAGCACTCTGAAAATTAAAATAAATGATGCCCACAAAGCAGGAGAAGGCTATAAGAAGATAGTGAAGTGTTTTCAGGTAGCCGTTTCCTCAGTTTGTAATGTAATTAAGAAATGGCAGTTAACAGGAACGGTGGAGGTCAAGTTGAGGTCTGGAAGACCAAGAAAACTTTCTGAGAGAACTGCTCGTAGGATTGCTAGAAAGGCAAATCAAAGTCCCCATTTGACTGCAAGAGACCTTCAGGAAGATTTAGCAGACTCTGGTGGTGGTGCACTGTTCTACTGTGCAGCAACACCTGCACAAATATGACCTTCATGGAAGAGGCATCAGAAGAAAACATTTCGCTGTGTCCTCATCCTCAGTGTCAGAAGTTTGCAAAGGAACATCTAAACAAGCCTGATGCATTTTGGAAACAAGTCCTGATGAAGTTAAAATAGAACTTTTTGGCTGCAATGAGTAAAGGTATGTTTGGAGAAAAAAGGGTGCAGAATTTTATGAAAAGAACACCTCTCCAACTGTTAAGCACGGGGGTGGATCGATCATGCTTTGGGCTTGTGTTGCAGCCAGTGGCACGGGGAACATTTCACTGGTAGAGGGAAGAATGAATTCAATCAAATTCCAGCAAATTCTGGAAGCAAACATCACACCATCTGTAAAAAAGCTGAAGATGAAAAGAGGATGGCTTCTACAACAGGATAATGATCCTAAACACACTTCAAAATCCACAATGAACTACCTCAAGAGGCGCAAGCTGAAGGTTTTGCCATGGCCCTCACAGTCCCCCGACCTAATCATCAAAAATCTATGGATAGACCTCAAAAGAGCAGTGCATGCAAGACAGCCCAAGAATCTCACAGAACTAGAAGCCTTTTGCAAGGAAGAATGGGCGAAAATCCCCCAAACAAGAATTGAAAGACTCTTAGCTGGCTACAGAAAGCGTTTACAAGCTGTGATATTTGCCAGAGGGGATGTTACTAGGTACTGACCATGCAGGGTGCCCAAACTTTTGCTTTGTGCCCTTCTCCTTTTTTGTTATTTTGAAACTGTAAAAGATGGAAATAGAAAAGTTTTCTTGTTTAAAATATTAAAGATAAGTGTCATCTTTAACTTTATGCCTTTTGGAAATCAGGTCATCTTTTACTCGCTTAGCTATTCACAGTAACAGAAATTTTGACCAGGAGTGCCCAAACTTTTGCATGCCGCTTTATGTCACCTTGTACAGCTTTGAGGTTCATGTTCTTGCAGGCATTTAACAGAAAATAAAGAAACAGAGTTTATGAAAACTATATATAAATAAATATATATATACTGTAAATGTATAAATATGCATATACTGAGAACATGAGTTGTAGAATCCTTGAAAGTCAGTCTGTAGGCTGTAGAATGTGGAAATTTACTTCATGTAGTTATAAAATGGCATTTTTGTTTCTAACAAAATGGAACCTGTAATTCAGAGTGAATCAATCATAAGTGTGTTTATTTTACTTGCTGCAAGGGAAGACCATCACCGCACAAAGAGCTGGTGATAGCTTCGAGAAAACAGACAGCATAATCACTCCTTTATTCCTATGTGTTAGATTCAGTTCAAGGACACACTGACAGTTGCTTAATCAGTTTACTTGACTTTGTTCCATTAACACATCTGCTTGTCTTTCTGCAGTTTATCATATACCGAAGGTGTATCAACAGAATGTTGCAGGAACGTTATCAGCAAAGCACTATGGCACAATGCAGGTTCCGTTTTGTTAGACAAAAATGCCTTTTTGCTTCTACAAGTAAAGTACATTCCTACATATTCAACTCAGCCTGTTCAATCACAGTGACAGCACTTTCCACCATAGGACATCTACAAAAGGCAGTTTCTCAGGAAGACAACATTCATGATTAGGGACCCTCACCCACCCAGGCCATGTCCATTTCTCATTGCTGGAAGTACAAGAGCCTAAACACCCAACCTCGAGATTCAAAAAAAAGTTTGTCCTCCTCCCCCTCCCACCACTGCCTTCAGCTTCTTGAACCAACATTGTGACTAGAGGAAAATCTAACTGGATCAAGTTCTAGCAAATGAGTTGTGATGGAGGTATATAAAATTATGGGGGGGGGGGGTTAGAGAGAGGGTAAATGCAAGCAGGCTTTTTCCTCTGAGGTTGGGTGGGACTACAACCAGAGGTCTAGCCGGCCAGTGGTGTAGTGGCTTCAGCGTCAGATTTCAAGGCAAATGGTCCCGAGTTGGAATCCAGCCAGCTCCTTGCATGCTTTCCATTTGTGCTGGTTTGAGCATCGAGCTGGCAACTTGGCCTCGTAAAAAACAGTCACGTGCTACGGAAACAGCAAAAATGCTGCCTGATGTACCACCAGGCACGGAAAGGTTCAACAGCAACAACCAAAGGCCATGGGTTAAGGGTGAAAGGTGAAAAGTTTAAGGGGAACATGAGAGGAAACTTTTTCACTCAGAGGGTGGTGAGAGTGTGGAATGAGCTGCCAATGCAAGTGGCACATACAAGCTCGATTTCAACATTTAAAAGAAGTTTGGATAGGTACATGGATGGCAGGGTTATAGAGGGCTCTGGTCAATGGGAGTAGGCAGATTAAGTGGCTCGGCATGGATTAGATCAACCGAATCACCTGTTTCTGTGTTGTACTTTTCTTTGACTCTATGCCCTATTACCCACACTGGTCTTTTACCTCCTGCATGCCTATCACTTCCTCCTGGGTCCTTCTTCCCCTTTCTCCTATGGCCCACTCTCCTCTCCTATCAGATTCCTTCTTCTCCAGGCCTTTACCTTTCCCACCCACCTGGCTTCACTTAACACCTTCTAGTTAGCCTCCTTCCCCTTTTCCCACTTTTTTTTTATTCTGGCGTTTTCCCCCTTCCTTCTAAATCCTGAAGATGGATCTTGACCCAAAACATCAACTGTCTATTCATTTCCATTGATGCTGCCTGACCTGCTGAATTCCTCCAGCATTTTGTGTGTGCTACTTTTTATATGGTATTTGTCAAGATGCCTCTATTCTAAACACATCCAGGAAGTCAGGATCCATAGAAACCTAGCTGTGTCTGTTCTGTGGACTCTGGCCACAGCAGCCGGAGGATGATAGTAGATGGAGTGTATTCTGCCTGGTGGTCAGTGACTGGTGGTGTTCTGCAGGGATCTGTTCTGGGAGCTCTGCTCTTTTTCATTTTTAGAAATCAGATGAGGAAGTTTCTAAGTCTGCAGATGACAAAGTCTGCAGGAATGGATAGTGTAAAAGGTTGTCTAGGTTACAATGGAATATAGACGGGATGTGGAGCTGGACTGAGAAGTGACAGATGGAGTTTATTAAAGGAAAATGTGCGTGATTAAACTTTGGATGATCGAATTTAAAGGTGGAGTACAAGGGTTAATGGCGGAATTCTTAGTGGCGTGGGTCCAAGTCCATAGATCCCTCAAAGTTGCTGCGCAAGTTGATAGCATAGTTAAGAAGGTGTAGCGTATGTTAGCTTTAATTAGATGTGAGATTGAGTTCAGGAGCCACAGCTCTATAAAGCTCTGGTTAGACCACACTTGGAGTATTATGTTCAGTTCTAGTTGTCTCATTAAAGGAAGGATGTGGAAGCCTTAGAGAGGGTGCAGAGGAGATTTGCCAGCATGCCACATGGATTAGAGAACACGTCTTTTGAGGATAAGTTGATCGAGCTTAGGCTTTTCTCTTTGGAGCGAAGGAGGGAGAGATATGACTTGACAGAGGTGTACAAGATGATGAGAGGTATAGATCAATTGGATAACCAGAGACTCTTTCCCAGGGTGGAAATGGCTAATATCAGGAGGCATAATTTTAAGGTGTTTGGAAGAAAGTATAGGGTGAACCTTCAGCATAGATAGAGTGGACAGTCAGCAACTTGACAGGGTGGCAATGACCAATACCGGAGAGCATCTGTTTAAGAGAAAATGTCAGGAATACTGTGGGTTTTTACACAGAGAATGCTAGAACATACCACGAGAGGTGGTGGTAGAAGCTGATTCAATAGGGGCATATAAACTCTGAGATAGGCGCACGGATGTAAGAAAAGTGCAGGGTTATGGCCACTCTTGTAATATCAGCCCTCCCCTCCACTGCTGCCATCTCTCTTTTCTAACTAACAACTCTGGTCAACCCTCACTCCTTTTATGTACACGAGTCCATTTACCTCAACCACGCGCCAGCAATTCACCTGTTCTGTAGAAATGGTAAGGAAATCGAATCAGTCGGTAAAGGTCTCTATAGATCAGGGATTTCCAACCTTGTTTCTGCCATTGACTGAGGGGTCTATGGACCCCAGATTGGGAACCCCTGCTCTAGACCATCTCATCACACACTCCTGAATCCCTCTACTCTTGTCCCACAGTATAAAGCATCAGAAGAAGCAGCAACTTTGTTTGAAAACCCAGACATCCCGTCTTTCAACCACCTGAGAACCGAGCTGCACCTTTGCAAGAATTACCTTTTAGTGAGTTCTCCACCAACGCAAATCCCCGTCAGAAGTAAGAGCAAGGAAAAGCCACTTTCAGCCCATCAGCCCAGCCTACTCTTCTCCCCCTATCAATCAACTTCATATCTCTTTTATTACTAGGGTCCATCAAACTATAACCCCATCCCCTTCACGCATTCCTCACTGTACAGGAACCCCTCACCCCTTGACTGATTAGCTCGATGAGTCTGCCTTTGTTGTAGAATGCCTCGAGCTCTGCATTAATACATCTCCCAATTGTTCTTATCTTTCTTTCAGGCAATAACAGACTGACCACAAATCATTGCTTCTGAGAATTTTGTACCTGGACCTGATCTTTGTTTCCTGGATAAGACCCACACTGGGAGCACAGTGTACAGTTCCCGTCTCTGTGTCCCTGGGTCTGATCCACACTGGGAGCACAGTGTACAGTTCCCGTCTCTGTGTCCCTGGGTCTGATCCACACTGGGAGCACAGTGTACAGTTCCCGTCTCTGTGTCCCTGGGTCTGATCCACACTGGGAGCACAGTGTACAGTTCCCGTCTCTGTGTCCCTGGGTCTGATCCACACTGGGAGCACAGTGTACAGTTCCCGTCTCTGTGTCCCTGGGTCTGATCCACACTGGGAGCACAGTGTACAGTTCCCGTCTCTGTGTCCCTGGGTCTGATCCACACTGGGAGCACAGTGTACAGTTCCCGTCTCTGTGTCCCTGGGTCTGATCCACACTGGGAGCACAGTGTACAGTTCCCGTCTCTGTGTCCCTGGGTCTGATCCACACTGGGAGCACAGTGTACAGTTCCCGTCTCTGTGTCCCTGGGTCTGATCCACACTGGGAGCACAGTGTACAGTTCCCATCTCTGTGACTGCGTGTGTGGAGAAGTACCAACCCAGGGTTCTGATTTTCTGCACGCTAACCACTTACTCATTTGTCTCCCCACCAGGAGTCCACCCAGGGAAACACCGTCACCACCAGCCAGACCATAGTGGGAAGAATCCTGCAGCATGCTTGGATGTTTATCTCACATACTGTATCACTGAAGTAACACTGATGCAGTGTAGTCATATTCCAGACAGCTTACATAAAAGTCCAGAGATGAGTAGTAGACATGTGTGGATATTGCAACTTTCTTTTTACACAGCATGATGGGTCCCTTGAATGTGCTGCTAAGGGTGGTTGTGGAGGCAGATAAGATAGAGGTGTTTAAAAGGCTCAGATTGGAACATGAATGTGTAGAGAATGGAGGGATATCCCTTTCCGCCTTCTCTTCCCCACTTTCACATCCCAAGTTGCCCTCTCCCTACTCCCTTCCCATTCTCACTCCATCCCAGAGTTCAATCCTCCTATTGCCCGCACTGTCAGTTTCAGTAGCTATTTCCTCCCTCACCTCCTCACTCAGACTACCTCCCTCCATCCCAAAACAGAGTTCTCAACCCTGTGATGTCAATAGTTCCTTTGTCTTCGCAGGTGTTGCTCAAACCACCGAGTCCCTCCCGTGGAATGTGAGACGTGCATGCTGGAATCTCATATTACACAGATTCTGTAACCCCTCTCTACCAGGGAGGGGTGAGGGGGCTGAAGGCCAGTAGGGTATTTGGACAGCCAGGGTTTAAGGGAATAGGGAAGGATGCAGGGACTGGATGGCTTACAAGAATAGGGAGTGGTGTTGGGGTTGGAGTGGTTTGCGGAGATAAGGAGGTGTGTAATGGCTGGAGCTGGTGACAGAGCCAGGGAAGGGCATAGAGGTGGGATCAAGTTGCACACCGAGGCATTGGACAATGATGTTAGAGAGGTAGTAATAAGGAAGGAAGAATGCAAACTTAATTATTATTTTATGCTATTCTTCACTGTGGAAGACACCTGCAATATGCCAGAAATTTGAGTGTCAGGAGGCAGATGTGAATGCTGTCGCTATTACTAAGGAGAATGTGTTTGGAAATCTGAAAGGTCTGAAGGCAAGTAAGCCCCTGGACGAGATACAATCCACCCAGGGTTCTGAAAGAGACAGCTGAAGAGGTTGTGGAGGCATTAGTAATGATCTTTTAAGAATCACTAGATTCTGGAAAGGTTGTGGGAGATTGGAAAATTGCAAATGTCACATCACTCTTGTGGGGGGGGGCAAAAGCTAGGAAATTAGAGGCTTGTTAGCCTGACTTCAGAGGTTGGCAAGATGTTATTGCCCATTATTAAAGATGAAGTCTCGGGGTATTTGAAGATACATGTTAAAATAAGCTAAATTCAGTGTGGTTTCCTTGCAAAACAAATCTGTGGGAATTCCTTGAAGATGTAATGCCAGAAATGAGTGGATGTTGCTTACTTGGCTTTTCAGGAGGCCTTTCACAAGGTCCGTACAGCAAGTTCAAGTTCAGTTTATTGTCATTCAGCCATACACATGTATATCATCAAACGGAACAATGTTCACCAGACCAATGTGTACAACACAGTACATATAACTCACTCTCAAAGTAACACAAAGTAATATTACCACCGCTCCAGCCACCCACTCCAACTCTGCTTCCCACTCCCATTCAGATATGTCCATACATGGCCTCCTCTGCTGCCATGATGAGGCTAAACTCAGGTTGGAGGAGCAACACCTCATATACCGTCTAGGTAGTCTCCAGCCCCTTGGTATGAACATAGAATTCTCCAACTTCCGGTAATTCCCTTCCCCTCCCTTCCCCTGTCCCTATGTCACTCTGCCCCCTCCCCCAGCTGCCTATCGCCTCCCTCATGGTTCCACCTCCTTCTACTACCCATTGTGTTTTCCCCTATTCCTTCTTCACCTTTCCTGCCTGTCACCTCCCTGCTTCCCCTCCCCCACCCCTTTATCTTTCCCCTGACTGGTTTTTCACCTGGAACCTACCAGCCTTCTCCTTCCCACCCTCCCCCCACTTTCTTTATAGGGCCTCTGCCCCTTCCCCCTACAGTCCTGATGAAGGGTTCCAGCCCGAAACGTCGACTCATCATTTCCACAGATGCTGCCTGACCTGCTGAGTTCCTCCAGTGTGTTATGAAGGCATAAACTATTTTTTTAAGTGGGGAGAAAATTCAGAAACCAGGACTTGGGAGTTGTTGTGCAGGACTCCCTATCTTTTTGCACTACCTTTTGTATATGTTATCATAACTTAGCGTAATTTTTATGTATTGCACTGTAATACTGCCACAAAACAAATTTAATGATATATTCAAGATTGTTTAATGTTATTTCCAGTAAACAAGTGTAAAGGAGAAAGAGATAATTATTACTCTGGATCCAA
This sequence comes from Mobula birostris, assembly GCF_030028105.1. Taxonomy (NCBI): domain Eukaryota; kingdom Metazoa; phylum Chordata; class Chondrichthyes; order Myliobatiformes; family Myliobatidae; genus Mobula; species Mobula birostris. The sequence continues at coordinate 19,748,660 of NC_092390.1, forward strand.
TGCAGCACAAAAGCATCACAAATCAAACTTCTTGTATATTTTATAGTCTTATTGTGTTAGAGGCAGAGGGATATGTACTGGATTGAGGACAGAGGCAGAGGGGAGTGTCTCACAAAGTGAGAGGGAGTGGGGGTACCTGAGAGACCTTCTGCAATGATCAATAAATCAAATGAGCTTGCCTTTTGTCTCAGGGCTGGGTGTGTTTGAACCTGTGCCAATTACACCCCCACCCCACTGTCCACAGTCCTTCACGGCACCTATTCCAAGCCACTCCCTCCTTGATACTCTTCCCACAGCGATGCATCCTCACCAATCCCAATATCCTTTGCTCCCACCAGATTTACAAACTCACTTCCGTTCCATGTTGACAAATATTTAAAATTCTCCATTTGTGAATAAACTTCTGTAAACCAGACATGAGGCTCCTCCGTCACAATGGGGTCTCCAGCCCTGGTCGAACAGCTCTACAGGAAGGGGTGAAACTCCCCAGTGCTCTGGGAAGTGACTTGTCGGTGACTAGTGGTCTTCTGCAGGGGCTGGTGTTGGGACCACGTCTTTTCACATTAATGATTTGGACGATGGAATTGGTGGCTTTGTGGCCAGGTTTGTGGAAGATATAAAGGTAGCTGGAGGGGAGGCAGCATTGAGGAATCAGGGAGTTTGCAGAAGGAACTGAGACAGATTAGGGGGATGGACAAAGAAGTGACAGATGGAATACAGTGTAAGGAAGTGTATGATCATGCACTTCAGTAAAAAAAAATGGGTTTGCACATAGGAAATTTTGTCTCATGAATATGACATTTTTTGAAGGAGTGAACAAGATTGACATTGTCTCCGTGGGCTCCAGCAAGGCCATTGAAAAGGTCCTTCATGGTAGACTGGTCTGGAAGCTTAGTTCACGTGGAATCCAGGGGGAGCAAACCAACTGGATACAAAATTAGCTTGTTAGGAGAAGTCAGAGGTGGTAGTGGAGGGTTGTTTGTCGGATTAGAGTCCTGCAACAAATGATGTGCTGCAGGTATCAATGCTGGGCCCACTGTTGTTGGTCATCTATGTTAACAATCTGCTAACACAGTCAGTAAGTTTGCAGCTGACACTAAACTTGGTGATATAGTGTACAGCAAAGAAGTTTATTTCAGATTCTGGTGGGATTAGATTAAATGGTGGGCCAAGGAATGGCAGATGGAATTTAATTTGGACACTGTGGGGTGTTGCATTTGGTGAGTTGAACCAGGGCCCTGGGGTGTGTTGTAGAACAGAGGAACTCAGGGACACTAGATTGGTTGGTATATGGAACATAGAAACATAGAAAATAGGTGCAGGAGTAGGCCATTCGGCCCTTCGAGCCTGCACCGCCATTTATTATGATCATGGCTGATCATCCAACTCAGAACCCCGCCCCAGCCTTCCCTCCATACCCCCTGATCCCCGTAGCCACAAGGGCCATATCTAACTCCCTCTTAAATATAGCCAATTAACTGGCCTCAACTGTTTCCTGTGGCAGAGAATTCCACAGATTCACCACTCTCTGTGTGAAGCAGTTTTTCCTAATCTCGGTCCTAAAAGGCTTCCACTTTATCCTCAAACTGTGACCCCCTGTTCTGGACTTCCCCAACATCGGGAACAATCTTCCTGCATCTAGCCTGTCCAATCCCTTTAGGATTTTATACGTTTCAATCAGATCCCCCCTCAATCTTCTAAATTCCAACGAGTACAAGCCCAGTTCATCCAGTCTTTCTTTATATGAAAGTCCTGCCATCCCAGGAATCAATCTGGTGAACCTTCTTTGTACTCCCTCTATGGCAAGGATGTCTTTCCTCAGATTAGGGGACCAAAACTGCACACAATACTCCAGGTGTGGTCTCACCAAGGCCTTGTACAACTGCAGTAGTACCTCCCTGCTCCTGTACTCGAACCTTCTCGCTATAAATGCCAGCATACCATTCGCCTTTTTCACCACCTGCTGTACCTGCATGCCCACTTTCAATGACTGGTGTATAATGACACCCAGGTCTCGTTGCACCTCCCCTTTTCCTAATCGGCCACCATTCAGATAATAATCTGTTTTCCTACTTTTGCCACCAAAGTGGATAACTTCACATTTATCCACATTAAATTGCATCTGCCATGAATTTGCCCACTCACCCAACCTATCCAAGTCACTCTGCATCCTCTTAGCATCCTCCTCACAGCTAACACTGCCACCCAGCTTCATGTCATCCGCAAACTTGGAGATGCTGCATTTAATTCCCTCATCCAAGTCATTAATATATATTGTAAACAACTGGGGTCCCAGCACTGAGCCTTGCGGTACCCCACTAGTCACCGCCTGCCATTCTGAAAAGGTCCTGTTTATTCCCACTCTTTGCTTCCTGTCTGCTAACCAATTCTCCATCCACATCAATACCTTACCCCCAATACCATGTGCTTTAAGTTTGCACACTATTCTCCTGTGTGGGACCTTGTCAAAAGCCTTTTGAAAATCCAAATATACCACATCCACTGGTTCTCCGCTATCCACTCTACTAGTTACATCCTCAAAAAATTCTATGAGATTCATCAGACATGATTTTCCTTTCACAAATCCATGCTGACTTTGTCCGATGATTTCACCGCTTTCCAAATGTGCTGTTATCACATCTTTGATAACTGACTCCAGCAGTTTCCCCACCACCGACGTTAGGCTAACTGGTCTATAATTCCCTGGTTTCTCTCTCCCTCCGAGCTGCCAGAAGAAGGTGTAGAGGTGGATGCAATTGCAATATTTAACAAATGATTGTACAAGTACATGGGAAGGAAAGAATTAGAGCGATATGGAGTACTGTATGGTGGGTAAACAGTGAGGGTGAAGGAACTATGTTTGACAAGGGATGTGGAAAATCTAGTCAAGAGGAAGAAAAAAGGTTACTTGAGGTTTAGGAAGCAAGGATCAGACGGGCCACTAGAGGATTACAAGGTAGCCAGGAAGGAGCTGAAGAATGGACCTAGGAGAGTTAGAGGGGGCATGAGAAGGCCTTGTATAGGATTAAAGGAAATTGCTAAGCGTTCTACACGCACTGTATATTAAGAACGAGAGGTTGTCTAAAGTGAGGGTAGGACCGACCAGGGATAAACTGGGAAAGGTGCCTGGAGTTGGGGATAAAAGAGGTCCTTAATGAATACTTTGCTTTAAAATTCATCAGCGAGAGGCACCTTGACAAAAGTGAGGTCAGCATAGAACAGATTGATATTCTGGAACATGTTGGTGTTAAGAAGGTGTATAGTCATGCACTTTGGTAGAAGAAATGAAAGGGTTGACTATTTTCTAAGTAGAGAGAAAATACAAAAAACTGAAGTGGAAAGGGACTTGGGAGTCCTTGTGCTGAAATTGCTCTGTAGAATTCCCTATGGGTTAATTTGCAGGTTAAGTCTGTGGTGAGGAAGGCAAATGCAATGCTAGCATTCATTTCAAGAGGACTAGAATATAAAAGCAAGGATGTAATGTTGAAACTTTATAAAACACTAGTGAACCCACACTTGGAGTATTGTGAGCAGTTTTGGGCCCTTATCTTAGAAAGGAGGTGCTGAAACTAGAGAGGGTTCAAAGGAGGTTCACGAAAATGCTTCCAGGATTGAATGGCTTATCATAGGAGGAGTGTTTGATGGCTCTGGGCCTGTATTCACTAGAATTCAGAAGAATGAGGGATGACCTCACTGAATGGTGAAAGGCCTTCATGGAGTGGATGTGGAGAGGACCAGAGGACACAACTTCAGAATAGAGGGGCATCCTTTTAGAACAGAGATGAAGAGAAATGTCTTTAGCCAGAGAGTGGTGAATCTGTGGAATTCATTGCCACAAGCAGCTGTGGAGGCCAAATCTTTATGTACATTTCTTGATTAGTCAGGGCATGAAGGGATACAGGAAGAAGGCAGGAGATTGGGGCTGAGAAGAAAATTGGATCAGCCATGGTGAAATGGTGGAGCAGACTTGATGGGCCAAATGGCCTAATTCTGTTCCTACATCTTATGGTCTTAGGATCTTTTGAAAAACAATAGGATAAATAAGTCCCTGGGTCTGGACGAAATATACGCCAGGTTATGATAGGAAAATGAGAGAAAAATTTGGCAATGATCTGTGCATTCTCACTGGCCACAAAAAAAAAATGAATTACAAAGTGAAAAAACAGAAGTAATTTTTTAAAAAGTGAGGAAGTGTTTATGGATTCAATATCCATTTAGAAATCAGATGGCAGAGGGGAAGAAGCTGTTCCTGAATCACTGAGTGTGTGCCTTCAGGCTTCTGTACCTCCTTCATGATGGAGATGACTAATTTTACAACTTCTTGTAGCTTTTTTTTGATTCTGTGCAGTATATTCCCTCCCCCCATACCAGATGGTGATGCAGCCAGTCAGAATGCTCTCCACAGTACATCTATAGAAGTTTTGAGTGTTTTGTGTGACAAGAGCAAATCTCCTCAAACTCCTGATGAAATATAGCCACCTTATAGCTGCATCGATATATTTGGGCCAGGTTAGATCCTCAGAGATGCTGACTCCCAGGAACTTGAAATTGCTCTCTCCACTTCTGATCCCTCTATGAGGATTGGTTCGTGTTTCCTCAACTTACACTTTCTGAAGTCCATAATCATCACTTTGGCCTTACTGACATTGTGTGCAAGTTTGTTGCCGTGACACCACTCAACTAGCCAGTATATTTCATTCCTGTATTTCCTCTTGTCTCTGTCTGAGATTCTACCAACAATGGTTGTATCATCAGCAAATTTATAGACGGTATTTGAGCTATTCCTAGCTGCAGCCATGGTTATCAAGCAAGTAGAGCAATGGGCATCCCTGAGGTGCACTGGTGTTGATCATCAGCCAGGGGAAGATGTTATTACTAAGATATTAGTTTCATGGCTTTGTGAGAGACAGGCTCACAAGCCTGACTGAATTCTTTGAGGAAGTGACAAAGCAAATTGGTGAAGGCTGAACAGTGAGTGTGGTTTATACAGAGTGCAGTAAGGTATTCGACAAGATGCCCAATGGTAGGCTTATTCATAAAGTCAGGAAGTATAGGATCCAGAGAAACATGGCTGTGTTGATTCTGAATTGGCTTGCCCACAGAAAGCAAAGGGTAATAGTGGATGAAGTATATTCTGGCCAGTGATGTTCTGCATGGATCAGTTCTGGGACTCTTGTTCTTTGTGATTTTTATAAGTGACTTGAATGAGGATGAAGGGTGGGTTACTAGGTTTGCAGATGACAAAGGTTTGTGGTGTTGTGGATAATGTAGAGCTTCATAGTTTGCAATGGGACATTGATAGGTTGCAGAGTTGGGCTGAGAAGTGGCAGATAGAGTTCAATCTGGGGAAGTGTGTAATGATTCACTTTAGAAGGTCAAACTTAAAGGCAGAATATAGGATTAATGGCAGATTCTTAGCAATGTCAAGGAACAAAGGGATCTTGAGGTCCACATCCATAGATACCTTAAAGTTGCAGCACAAGTTGATAGCATGGTTAAAAAGGTGTAACGTAGATTAGCTTTGTTTAGATGTGAGATTGAGTTCAGGAGCCTCAGCTCTATAAAAGCTCTGGTTAGACCACACTTCGAGTATTATGTTCAGTTCTAGTTGCCTCATTATTGGAAGGATGTGAAGCCTCAGAGAGAGTGTAGAGTGTTACATAAACGGCAACAATGAATATCAATCGAGACAGGTTATATAAAAACAACCAAACATTTATTAAACACGTATAAACGATAAGGGAAAAAAAAACAAAGGAAAACTTTATCCAGAAGTTAACAGATATGCAGCTGTTCACCAACTTCACTTGGCTCTGATTTTTAAAGCGTTAAAGCGATACAGTCAGATATAGTTCTTAGAGCGATAACTTCAGAAGTCCAACAGTTTTACACATTCAATTGGGAGAGACTTCTCTGGAGAAGGATTTCTTCATAGATGCACCTTTACTGTTGGTTCTGTCCACAGGGTTCACGATGCCAAAAATAAACAGTTTAAATCGACTGACTTTAAATTCCTTTAGAGAGAGAGAGAGAGAGAGAGAGCACCTTTTTGCAGGTACTCCTCCAACGAAGACTCAATAAGGTCGATTCTTTATTAAACTGCCAAACGATGCCGACTTCTCTTGATCCTTCGATAAGTTTTTCACTCTCCCTTCAGCTGTTGGAATTGAGTAAATTGGCATGTCCAGCCACAAATTTCCAGTCCAAATAATATGGAATCTTTCAACAGAACACACAATAGTTTTAAAAATGAAACTGCGTCACAAAAGCAACCACGCAACAGAAATGGAGATACAGCACGTTCTACCTGGAAATCTACAAACTCAAAAACCCACTGCGTCACCTGAGTCGACCCTTATATAGTCACGGGGCACATGTCATCACGTGACCTCACATCGGCGGGAAAATCACATCAGGTGACCTCCAAAAGACCATTACATCATTCTCACAGAAAAACAGATCTCCTTGAGTATGAAACACCTCCCTCCAAAAAAAGATTTTGTTCTCTGGAAGAACAAAATTTTAACAATTTATACAAAAAAATACAAAGATATAAAATTTACAAAATACACAATATATACAATCTTATCTTTCAGCCCTTTACAAACTAATGTACAGTAGGAGTGTTACAAATGTTAAACTATCACTCCAAAAAAGAACAAATTTTCATTGTGCATTTAACATCTAGACAAACAATCAGTGATCACATTGTCTTTACCCTTAATATGAGTGACCAAAATATTGTACTCCTGTAACATTAAGCTCCAATTTAATAATCTTCTATTTTTGTTTTTCATCTTACTTAAAAACACTAATGGATTGTGATGGGTATAAACTGTGAGTGGTTTATGCGTAGAACCAACATATACCTCAAAATGTTGCAAAGCTAAAACGAGAAAACAATTCTTTTTCTATTGTTGAATAATTTCTTTGATGGGCATTAAATTTCTTAGAAAAATAAGCTACCAGACGATCAACTTCATCACCATCATCTTTTTGAAGTAACACTGCTTCTGCAGCTTCATCACTAGCATCTACAGCTAACGAAAAAGGTTTTTCAAAGTCAGGAGATTTAAGTACAGGTTGACTACATATTATAGCTTTCAATTTATCAAATGCCTCCTGGCAAGACTCTGTCCAAACAAACTTCTCATTTTTCTTCAAGAGATTAGTTAATGGTAGAGCAATGTTTGCAAAATCCTTACAAAGTTTTCTGTAATATCCTACCATACCCAGGAATCTTCTGAGAGTTTTTCTACCAGTGGGAGTGGGTACTTCTAAAATTGCCCGAACTTTTGCTTGAACAGGTGCTAATTTCTCCTGACCCACAACATAACCAAGGTTAGTCACTGTGGCATGCCCAAATTCACTTTTAGCTAAGTTAATAGTTAAGTTAGCTTTCGAAAATCTCTCAAATAATTTCTCCACCGCCGCAATATGTGCTTTCCACATATTATTTCCTGTAACCAGATCATCAATATAGGCATCTGTATCTTTTAATCCCTGAATCACGCTATTAATCATCCTCTGAAAAGTACTTGGTACATTCTTCATCCCAAATGGAAGAACATTATATTCATATAACCCAGATGTGGTTACGAATGCTGAAATCTCTCTACCTCTATCTGTCAATGGAACACACCAATAACCTTTTAACAAATCAATTTTTGTAAGGAATTTGGCCTGTCCAACTTTATCCACACAATCATCTACTCTAGGGATTGGATATGCATCGGTCTTTGTCACAGCATTCAATTTTCTGTAATCCGTACAAAACCTAATACTATTGTTTGGCTTAGGCACCATAACACACGGTGAACTCCAATTTGAATTAGAATGTCTAATAATATCATTCTCTAACATGTACTTGATTTCTTGTTCAGCAAGTTCACATTTTTCTCTCTTCATTCGATACGGATGGTGTTTTATGGGTTTTGCATCTCCAACATCTACATCATGTGTAGCTACGGTGGTTCTTCTAGGAACGTCTAGAAATAAATCTCTATACTTAAAAATTAACCTTTTTATCTGCTCTCTCTGCTCTGGCTGTAAATAAGCTAATTTTTCATCAATATTTTCCAGAATTTTTGAACTTGGTAACCTGGCTGAAATAATGTTGGGTTTAAAATGGGTTTCAGATGAATCCTCTAGTAAGTTTTCATCAAGATCAGACTCATTACAAGATCACAACAGTCATAGTAGCAATTTCCCTGTCATAATATAGTTTTGTCATATTTATATGACACAGCTGTGTTATCTTTCTCCGATCTGGGGTTTTTACCACATAATCCACATCATTTACCTTCGATTTAATCTCATAAGGACCATGGAATTTGGCTTGCAATGGGTTCATTTGCACTGGGAAGAGAACCAATACCTTATCTCCAGGCTTAAATAACCTCATCCTAGCTTCCATATCATACCACATCTTCATCTTTTCTTGAGATAACTTTAAATTTTCCTTGGCCAAGCTACAAGCTTTGTACAATCTGTCTTTAAATTTCAAAACATAATCTAGCAAACTAGTGTGTACTTCTTTATTAATCCACTGTTCCTTCAACAAAGCCAAAGGTCCTTGAACTCTATGTCCAGACACAAGTTCAAAAGGACTGAAAACTAATGATTCCAGGACTGCCTCCCTTACTGCAAAAAGTAGTAAATGTATACCTTCATCCCAGTCCTCTTCATTTTCCACACAATATGTCCTGATCATAGTTTTTAGTGTAGAATGAAATCTCTCCAAGGCTCCTTGTGATTCTGGATGATAGGCTGAGGAAATAATCTGCTTTGCTCCCAGTTTATAAACTACCTGCTGAAACAACCCAGACATAAAATTACTACCTTGATCTGATTGTATTTCCTTAGGCAACCCAAAATAAGTGAAGAATTTTATAAGAGCCTTTGTCATAGTTTTGGCTGTTATATTCCTAAGAGGTACTGCCTCTGGAAAGCTAGACGCTGTGCACATAATAGTTAATAAATATTGATGTCCAGTTTTAGTTTTTGGCAAAGGACCTACACAGTCTACAATGATTTTTGAAAACGGCTCACCAAATACAGGAATTGGTTGCAGTGGAGCCACTGGAGTAACCTGATTAGGTTTACCAACAAATTGACACATATGACACGTTCTACAAAATGTCGCCACATCTTGTCTTAAACTAGGCCAATAAAAATGTTTAGAAACTTCGTTCATAGTTTTCTTTACCCTAAATGACCACCCAAAGGAATACTATGAGCCATAGTCAAAATCTCATTTCGGTAAATTTTAGGAACAACAACCTGATGATTAACTTCCCATTCCTCACTAGCAGGAATTGTAGGCAATCTCCACTTTCTCATTAATACCCCTTTCTCAAAATAATATCCAACTGGTACTTTTTCAATTTCACTATCTGGAAGAGCTTGTTCTTTTAATTTAACTGTCTCAGGATCTCTACCTTGCTCTGCTATCATCTCCTTCCGAGATAAAGACAAATCTTCCTGATCAGACTTACCACCAAAATCCTGATCAAATAAGGTAGGTAAGAAAGTTTCTGATACATCCTCAAAATTCGAATCTTGATTTGAACTGTCATGAGTAACAACCTCATCCTTTACATCAGTCTTTTTAGCCATAGCTCTTATTATAACACAGGAAGAATCTGTGTTAGAATCCCTCTGTGGTTCCTCAGAATTTGAATTTCTTGTCAAATGCACTTCAGGAAAAACTTGTCCATCTGCTAAATCATTCCCTAACAAAAGAGAAACATCATTCACAGGTAAACTGGATTGTAGTCCTACTTTAACAACCCCTGTAACTAATCCTGACCTTAAATTTACTCTATGTGAATGTACTGGCATAAGGGCACTCCCTACTCCTCTTATATAATTTACCTCACCAATGTCAGACTCATCACTAAACCTTAGCACACTGTCTAATATTAGTGATTGCAAAGCTCTAGTATCTCTTAGCATCCTTATTGGTACTGCATCGGATCCTTCTTTCAAGGATACAAATCTTTCTGTTATAAAAGCTTCATATCCCTTTTTAACTTGGTCAGACTCTGACACATCTTCATTAATATTTTCTAAACCCTGTGGTTTTACAGGTTTTTCAATATGCTGCACACAAGCATCTGGGGCCACTTCTTTCTCTTTCTGTTTCAATCGAAAGCAATTAGCTACTACATGTCCAGGTTTCTTACAATAATTACAAATAATAGCAAAATGTCTTTCCTTCACATGTCTCCCTTCATCCTTACTTTTCTCACTAACTTCAGATTTAATGTCTGATTTACCTTGACTTTCTGTGCTAGTTTTCCTTTTAAAAATTTTACCTGGAGAAAATTTATTCTTGTGAATTAAAACATACTCATCAGCCAACTTAGCAATTTCCTGCAATGTAGCAGTGTCCCGTTCATTTAAGTATGTTCTCACTTCAACAGGAATGCTTCTTTTAAATTCCTCCTGCAAAATCAGCTTTTTCAATTTATTATACTCTCCATTCACATTTTTAGAGGAAACCCACCTCTCAAAACACACAGATTTCTCATAGGCAAATTCCACATAAGTTTTTTCCACTGATTTCTTCAAACTTCTAAATCTTTCTCTATACGCTTCCGGAACCATCTCATATGCCTTTAATATATTATGCTTAACAATATCATAATCCAGTGCTTGTTCAGCATTTAAAGCTGTATAAACTTGTTGTGCCTTGCCTTTAATTACACTTTGTGACATCACTGGCCATTGGTCCTTCGGCCACTTTAAACTCAGAGCAACTATTTCGAAATGTTGGAAGTATGTGTCCACATCAGCCTCATTAAATGGAGGAGCCAAAATAACCTCGTGATTAGCAATAAACTGTTTCATAGAACCAGAAGACTGACTCCCGAACTTTAATTTCTGCATCTCTAGCTCGAATTTCCTCTGGTTATCAGCTGCTCTTTCTTCAAACTCCCTTTTTTTAAGGGCTTCTCTTTCTTCGAATTCCCTTTTTTTAATAGCCTCCATAGCCTCGAACTCCTTCTGTTTATTTACAGCTTCTAACCGACTCTTTTCCAAATCAGCTTCTAATTGCTTTAACTTTATTTGTTCAAGATGTAGCTGTATTTCCAGATTACTCATTAGAAACTTATCTAACACCTCCTCATCAAACAATTCCAAATTAAAATAATATTCAGCAATTTTTCTTTGTATGAAGGCCCTGGTAGAATTTCTCGTAATTCCTTTAATATCCAACTTCTTAGCAATCTCCAATACTACAGGTTTTCTCGCAGTCTCTAAAAATCCCGAGTCAGGCACCTTCAAAAAATCGTCAATATCCATTGTTGCTGAATACAACACACACACCAATCAAACCAAAAAAAATCGGGTAATTCCCTTTTCCAAAACCAAAATGGCAATTACCAGTACGTAAACTCAAAATTGGAACATATCCCGGACGAGCCCCCACAAATTATGTTATGTAAATGGCAACAATGAATATTAATTGAGACAGATTATATAAAAACAACCAAACATTTATTAAACACGTATAAACGATAAGGGAAAAAAAAACAAAGGAAAACTTTAACCGGAAGTTAACAGATATGCAGCCGTTCACCAACTCCACTTGGCTCTGGTTTTTAAAGCGTTAAATGATAAAACAGTTCTTAAAGCAATACAGTCAGATATAGTTCTTAGAGTGATAACTTCAAAAGTCCAACAGTTTTACACATTCAATTGGGAGAGACTTCTCTGGAGAAGGATTTCTTCGTTGACGCACCTTTACTGCTGGGTCTGTCCACAGGATTCACGATGCCAAAAATAAACAGTTTAAATCAACTGACCTTAATTTCCTTTAGAGAAAGAGAGCACCTTTTTGCATGAACTCTTTGCTGTTTCTGGCAAGAGTTATCTCGATACAGGTAATCCTCTAACGAAGACTCAATAAAGTCGATTCTTTATTAAACTGCCAAACGATGCCGACTTCTCTTGATCCTTCGATAAATTCTTCACTCTCCCTTCAACTGTTGGAATTGAGTAAATTGGCACATCCAGCCACAAATTTCCAGTCCAAATAATATGGAATCTTTCAACAGAACGCACAATCGTTTTAAAAATGAAACTGCGTCACAAAAACAGACACACAACAGAAATGGAGATACAGCACGTTCTACCTGGAAATCTACAAACTCAAAAACCAACTGCGTCACCTGGGTCGACCCTTATATAGTCACGGGGCACATGTCATCACGTGACCTCACATCGGCGGGAAAATCACATCAGGTGACCTCCAAAAGACCATTACATCATTCTCACAAAAAAAGAGATCTCCTTGAGCATGTAACAAGAGCAAATTTACCAATATGCTGCATGAATTAGAGCACATGACTTACGAGGATAAGTTGAGTGAGCTTGGGGTTTTCTCTTTGGAGCGAAGGAAGTTGAGATATGACTTGATAGAGGTGTACAAGGTGATGAGAGGTATAGATCGATTGGCTAGCAGAGATTCATTCCCAGGATAGAAATGGTTAATACCAAGAGGCATAATTTTAAGCTGTTTGGGAGAAAGTATAGGCTGAACCTTCAGCTCCCACACAAGACATGGTCATTGACACATCCTGCTATAAATCCAGGTGTTTTATGATGAGATTCCCAAATGATCCCTTCCAACAGCAGAATCATACCTAGACCAAGAAAACTAACATCTGTAGAAATATTGATTGTACTGATATGTCCAAGGGCATCTTTGTGTTGTGTCATATGACATCAGCGATCATTCATGACCATAATTGTTCTTGGCAAAGTTTTCTACAGAAGTGGTTTGCCATTGGCTTCTTCTGGGCAGTGTCTTTACAGACCCATGATCCCAGCTATTATCAATACTCTTCAGAGATTGTCATCTATCAATCTGCATATATCTGCCCTAAACAGGTCTTACTGTCCCACTTTCTCCCTATGGCACTGTAATGTTCAATCAGGTTTGTAGGTCTGGCAAGTGATACAGAAAGCACTCTCTGCGAACAGGTATATTAATCATTTATTTACAAACATTAAAAATTCGACCAAGCATTCATGTTCCCCAAGTTACAGACACTACAAAGCCGAATACTGAATAGACATTCGTACATTCAACGAACATACTTAGTTAGATATGTGCACTGAGCATACCTTCCCAATGGCCATGTCCTAAACAAAGGAAGAAGAGAGCAAGCCGCTTGCACATGCTATTTTATATCCCCAGGATATTTGATATTGGACACCAGGCCATCTATCCAATGGGAAAAGCAGCTGCACCTTCTAAACTAACCAATCAGAACAGAAGCGGCTTTTGACAATCAGAATAAGGCATGCCCCTACAGGACAGGCAATAATCCCAACAACAGAAATTCTGCAGATGCTGGAAATTCAAGCAACACACATCAAAGTTGCTCGTAAATGCAGCAGGCCAGGCAGCATCTATTGGAAGAGTTTCAGTCGACGTTTCAGGCCGAGACCCTTCGTCAGGACTAACTGAAGGAAGAGTTAGCAAGAGATTTGAAAGTGAGAGGGGGAGGGGGAGATCCAAAATGATAGGAGAAGACAGGAGGGGGAGGGATGGAGCCAAGAGCTGGACAGGTGATTGGCAAAAGGGATACGAGAGGATCATGGGACAGGAGGTCCGGGAAGAAAGACGGGGGGGGGGGAACCCAGAGGATGGGCAAGGGGTATAGTCAGAGGGACAGAGGGAGAAAAAGGAGAGTGAGAGAAAGAATGTGTGTATAAAAATAAATAACGGATGGGGTACTCAGGTTGGAGGAACAACATCTTATATTCCGTCTGGGTAGCCTCCAACCTGATGGCATGAATATCAACTTCTCTAACTTCCGCTAATGCCCCACCTCCCCCAGTACCCCATCCGTTATTTATTTTTATACATACATTCTTTCTCTCACTCTCCTTTTTCTCCCTCTGTCCCTCTGACTATACTCCTTGCCCATCCTCTGTTTCCACCCCCCCCGTCTTTCTCCCCGGATTTCCTGTCCCATGATCCTCTCATATCCCCTTTGCCTATCACCTGTCCAGCTCTTGGCTCCATCCCTCCCCCTCCTGTCTTCTCCTATCATTTAAATCTCCCCCTCCCCCTTTCAAATCTCTTACTAACTCTTTCTTCAGTTAGTCCTGACGAAGGGCCTCGGCCTGAAACGTCGACTGAAACTCTTCCAATAGATGCTGCCTGGCCTGCTGCGTTCACCAGCAACTTTGATGTGTGTTGCTAGGCAATAATCCCACTGCTTTGTGCTCACCCCGTAGGCCTGTGTCAGTCCTTAATCTAATCCCACTGCAGGGAGAGAGAAGGCTGTGGTATTAGGTTGAAGATGGACACAGGACTGTGGTGAGAAAGTGGGGAGTGGGATTTCTTTGAGGATGACACAGGACTGTGAGAAGAGACTTCTGGCATTTGATATTTCTACCATGGGAAAAGAGACTACCTAGCTCATCTATGCCTCTCATAATTTTAGAAACCTCTATTAGTGCTCCCCCCAGACTCGGATGCTTCAGAGAATGCAACTTCAGATTTATCCCAGCCTCCTTAGGGTTTATACTCTTCAATCAAAGCAGCATCCTGGTGAATCTCTTCTGTACCCTCTCGAAAGCCTCCTAAAATGGGGTGACTAGAATGGTACACAACATATATTCAGCATTCTCTGGTTTTGTTCTGCGTTTGCAGTTCAAAAGATCAGAGCCCATTTCATACATCTAACATAGGGAGGATGATAAACAATTTTCTAAAGGAAATTCCTTCCCATACCTCAGAGTCAAACAGCACAGAAACAGAAACTTTGCCACCATGTCCCCAGTGACACTAATCCCATTTCCTAGCACTTGGCCTGTAGTCTCTGTGCCTTGGCATTCAAGAGCTCCTGGAGGTACTTTTTAAATATGACAGCACTTATCCGCACCACCTACTCAGGCAACAAGATCCAGACTGCAATCACCTTCCATGCGAAAACCATTTTCCTCCGATTCCCTTTAAACTCTTCACCTTAAGTCTCTGTCCACAGTTTTTAGATGTTCTGTGCTATGGGGAAAAGTTTTGCACTTCTTACTCTTATACAGAATATGTGCCTCATAATTTTGTAAGTAAGGTAGGGCTAGTAGAGAGCTTCAAGTTCTGATCTGTAAAGACCACCAACAGTTTGTCCCAGTCCAGCCACACTGACATTACAGCGAACGAAGCTCATTAGTGTCTGTTTGATCTCAGAAGGCTAAGGAAATTTGGAGCGTTCCCGATGACTCCCTAATTTTCCCAGTAACCTTTCTGAGCAAATCACGGCTTGGTAGGGCAACTCCTCTGCACCAGACCGCAAGGTACCACAGAGAGTTCTGGACTACAGCCCAGCCTCTCCTTCACTGTCTCTGTCTGCACTTCCTGCTGCCTTGGGAAAGTAGCCGATATAATCAAGAACCACTCCCAACCCAGTTATTCTTTCTTCTCTACTTTCCCAGTAGCGGAAGATTATAAAAGCTTAAGAGCATACGTATATCACCAGACTCAAGGGCAGCTTCTGTTCCACTGTTGAATAGAACCCCTTGTACACATAAAGGTGAATTTTGATCTCCTACTCTACCTCAGCATTTGTTTGTTAACCTGCCCTGCACTTTCTCTGGACCAATATTCTGTATTTGGTTTTCTTTTCATTGATGTACTTAGGTGTGGAATGATCTGTCTAGTCAGCAAACAAAACAAAACAATTTTATTATGTCTCTATACACATGACAATGCAAAATAACACTAATGCTCTTTTATTAGTTCATAAACATAAGAGATTCTGTAGATGCGGGAAATCTAGAGTAACACACACAAAGTGCTGGAGAAGCTTAGCAACTCAGGCAGCAGATATGAAGAGGAATAGACAGATGATGTTTTGACCTGAGACCATTCGTCAGGATTGGCAAGAAAAGGGACAGGAGACACAATAAGGTGGGGAATGAGTACAGGCAGCAAGTGATAGGTGAAACAAGATGAGGGGGAAAGTGGGTGAGTGGGGGAAGGAGATAAAGGTAGAAGCTGGGAGGTGGCAGGTGAAAAAGGTAAAAGGAGGGGGAGACTTTATGGGAAGCTAGAGAAATCAATGTTGATATCATCAGGTTGAAGGCTGCCCAGATGGAATAGAAGATGTTGTTCCTCCAACCCCAGGGAGGCATCATTATGACTATAGAGGGGACCATGGATCGACATGTTTGAAAGGGAGTGGGAATTAGAATTAAAATGGGTGGCCACTGGGAAATCCCACCTTACAAGAGGAACGCAGCAAGAGTGCTCAATGAAGTTGCCCCCTAATCTACATCAAAACTCAACATTCAGAGGAGTTCTGGATACAGAAGACAACCCCAACAGACTCACAGTGAAAGTGTCACCTCTTCTGCAAGGACTGAGTGGTGGTGAGGAAGGAGGTGTGGCACTTGTCCTGACTACAGGAGGGAGATCAGAGGAGAGGGACATGTAGACAAGGGAGGCACGTGGTGAGTGAGGAAGGGAGGGGAGGAATGGTTGCTTAGGATCCCATTGAAGATGGCAGAAGTTACAGACAGTGATGTGCTGGGTGTAGGGACTCTTTTGGTGGTAGGTAAGGACAAGTGGAACTCTATCCCTGTTACAGTGGCAGGAAGATGGGTGAGGTTGGATTTCTGGGAAATGGAAGAGATGCGGGTGACTGCAGCATCGGAGGAAAGGAAGCTGCTTTTTTGAAGGAGGAGGACATCTGATGTTTTGGAGAGGAAAGCTTCATCATGAAACATGCAGTGGAGATGGAGGAACTGAGAAAAGGGAGTAACATTTTTACAAGTGACAGGGTTGGAAGAGGTAACCGTCAAGATAGTTGTGAGAGTCGGAAGGTTTATAAAAAACCTCAGTAGTCAGTCTATCCAGGGATATTGACAGAGAGATCCAGAAAAGGGGGAGGCATATCAGAAATGGACCAGTGAATTTAAGGGCAGGGTGGAAGTTGGAGCAAAGTTGATGAATTCATCTGTAAGGTGACTTCTGTAGGAGAGGTCAAAGTAGAAGTAAAATTATGAGCAAAGTACACATATGTCACCATGTTCAACCTTGAAATTCATCGCTTTGCAGGCATCACAAGAAAATAAAGAAATACAACAGAATTTATGAAAAGCTGTACATAAATGAAGATTAACAAACAGTCAATGTTGAAAAGAAGACAAGTTGGGCATATAGTGCAAAAAGGGTGTCCCCTGCTGACAGTGTTATTACCCACTGCTGGGGAAGAACTGCAATCCCATTTGATGTCATGGGCTCAAAGGCTTGTTCACAGTCGGCGCTTTTGGTTGGACTCACAGCTCCCAATGGGTCCTTCCCTCTAGGCTTCCATCTGCCCGGTGGGAAGTCCATCTTCTCAAATCTGAGCGCCTCATGATTCAATATAAAAACCTCCGTCTCGACCGCACACTGATCCTGACTTTCCTGTATCTCTCGCTCTGGTGACCCAGGCTTTCCAGGCTTGTTTTCCACTGGTTTAAAGACAATGAAGTACATCAGTCAAATTAATTTTTCATGGCACAATAAATATATAATTCATCTCTCAACAGTGAAGGGGCAAGGGAATTGATTCAGGGCAAATTGAGGGGTGAACAAAATGCTCACACAGACGTAGAAACCAATGGGGGTAACAAGGAACAGAATGTGTCTAGTATGTCAGGCAACCACAGGGGTACTGAAGTACAGTACTTATAAAATGGCAACAACATATATTCAGACCACACCAGGCAGTGTCACAGTGACTTCACACTGGATAGTGTAACCTCATTAAGACTCAAGGGAGAGGGGGTGGGGAACCGTCCCTAAAACAGCAACACCAGCTCATGGCCAATGATCAAAGGGCAGGAATATCTCAGGGGCAGAGGGGCATAGAGAGACACTGAGACAGAGGGGGACAGACACAGAGACAGGTAGAGGGGCAGAGAGGGACAGGGGCGGAAAGAGGAGGGGTCTCAGGCAATTTCTGAGGCATCCTTCCCAGACTTGGGATGTTTCAAAGCACATTTGAAAGCAATTAAGCATTTTCTTGAATGGTTACCAGTAACATTGGAACACATTTTAACATGATCAAGTTGCAAAAAATGAGACTGGAGATCAGACAACCTAATACTGGAGTTTATAAACAAAAAGATGGATCCAGCATCCACATTTTCTGACAGGGAACATTAACCTGAATCCCAAACCCATCCTTGGCCAAACCCCTAACTTTTAACACTAACCCTAAGCCCTGATGCTGACCAGTCCTTAACCTTACCTCATCTTCAGTTGTTACACTACTCCTTACATCAAACGAGAAGACCAAACCCTAACCTCGAACCTTCAGAAGCCATTGGTGACCTTGGTGAGAAATGGGAGAAGCTCTGTCTCACACAGGAGCTTTGCTGATGTGGTCTTGAGTCCATATGTCACGATAGCTGAGGTATCGGAGGAAGCATGTGAGGCAGAGCTCATCCTTCCCCTCTGGAGACCACCAGAGGTTTCTCGAACACCAGGGAGTTGCTGACTGCTGCAGCCGCAAGTCTTTCCCTCACTGCTGCGGAGGTCCCAGATAAAATGGAAGAGTGAGAGCATTTAAAAATATTAAAAAGCATAAATAATGAGACACAGGAAAGTGGACCCAGATTGAGCAGAGGATAATTTACAAGCAGCAGAATTTTAGTATATGCAATTCAGTGTAAACAATGCCAGATCTTATACATTGGAGAAACAGGTAACAGCCTAAGGGGTAAGCTCACAGGGCACCTTAGTAATATTACAGGGGGAGACCAGAACACACATGTTTGCCGACACTTCCAGCAGCATGAGATCCAAGCTTGGCGATCCTGGGACTGGAAACTAATATGAACTGATCAGCCCTTCAGAGAAACAGAGTAGACATTACAAACCTACTCAGCAAATGGTCTAAACACTCAAATTGCGACTATAAAGATACAGTCACACCTTCCCTGCTAATTTAATTCAGTTGCAGGCCCAAGCACACAGGGAGGGAGGTAAGGGAGCTGGGGGAGTGGCATTGCTAATGAGGGTTAACATCACAGCCGCAGAAAGGGGGGATGTCATAGAGGCAATCATCTGCTGAGCCAATGTAGGTGGAAATCAAAAACAGGGATAGAACACTATTTGGAGTTTTCTATAGACACCCCAACAGCAGCAAGGGCATGATGGAATCACAATTAACTCTTTCCTTACAGCCATTGTGCATCCATTCAGTTGGCTCTCCCTGGATCCCATGTGATCTAAGTTTATATAGCAGCCACCCATGAGGAACCTTATCAGAGTCCATATAGACTATGTCTTTATGGACTCTGATACATATAGACTGTGTCTATATGGACTCTGATACATATAGACTGTGTCTACTGTCCTGCTCTGATTGACCTTCTTGTTAACTTCTTTAAAAAAGCTTAATCAAACCTTGAGACAAGATCTTCCAGCACACAACTGCACTGGCAATCCCTAATAAAGCCCTGTCTTTCCAAATGTGTGTAATGTATATATTCTCCCTCAGAATTGTCTCTGGTAACTTACTGACCACAGATATTAGGCTTACATGTTTTCCATTGTAGCCCTTCTTAAATAAAGGCACAGCATTAGCTGTTGTCTTGCTTCCAGCACATCCACCCATCATGAACAATGAAGCATATATCTCAGCCTGGGCTTCTACAACTTTTTCTCTCACTTTCCGAAGTTCTCTTGGATATACTTGGTCAAGCCCTGGAGATTTCTCTACCTTTGGACGTAGAAATGGGGTTAACAAGGAACAGAATGTGTCTGGTATGTCAGGCGACCACAGGGGTACTGAAGTACAGTACTTATAAAATGGCAACAACATATATTCAGACCATATATATTACCTCAAGGTAGGTAATATATTGAGATAGAAATATATTACCTCAATATGCAGCGCTGGATTGAGGAGTTTTATCCAGTGGGATGCTTTAAGCATGGTCCCTGCTGCAATGAAGGACTAGGGACACTCAACCCAAGAACAGTAAGATCCCACTAGCTACTGGACAATCTGCTTCTGGGTTGCTTGTGAGGGATCCATGTGGTCAAGAGAGCCAAGGAGAGCTGAACCCCACCACACCCCTCCCAGTTCATTAGAACATTGCCATGGATCTTTTCTATCCACCTGTGTTTTAGCATTCAGAATCGGAATCAGGTTTAATATCACTGACATATGCTGGGTAACATTCAGTTTTGCAGCTTCAGTACATTGCAATACATAATAAATAAAATGGGGCCTGACGGAATATTCCCCAGGCTGCTCCATGAGGCGAGGGAAGAGATTGCTGAGCCTCTGGCTAGGATCTTTATGTCCTCGTTGTCCACGGGAATGGTACTGGAGGATTGGAGGGAGGTGAATGTTGTCCCCTTGTTCAAAAAAGGTAGTAGGGATAGTCCGGGTAATTATAGACCAGTGAGCCTTACGTCTGTGGTGGGAAAGCTGTTGGAAAAGATTCTTAGAGATAGGATCTATGGGCATTTAGAGAATCATGGTCTGATCAGGGACAGTCAGCATGGCTTTGTGAAGGGCAGATCATGTCTAACAAACCTGATAGAGTTCTCTGAGGAGGTGACCAGTCATATAGATGAGGGTAGTGCAGTGGATGTGATCTATATGGATTTTAGTAAGGCATTTGACAAGGTTCCACACAGTAGGCTTATTCAGAAAGTCAGAAGGCGTGGGATCCAGGGAAGTTTGGACAGGTGGATTCAGAATTGGCTTGCCTGCAGAAGGCAGAGGGTCGTGGTGGAGGGAGTACATTCAGATTGGAGGGTTGTGACTGGTGGCGTCCCACAAGGATCAGTTCTGGGACCTCTACTTTTCATGATTTTTATTAACAACCTGGATGTGGGGTAGAAGGGTGGGTGGGCAAGTTTGCAGACGACACAAAGGTTGGTGGTGTTGTAGATAGTGTAGAGGATTGTCGAAGATTGCAGAGAGACATTGATAGGTTGAAGAAGTGGGCTGAGAAGTTGCAGATGGAGTTCAACCCGGAGAAGTGTGAGGTGGTACACTTTGGAAGGACAAACTCCAAGGCAGAGTACAAAGTAAATGGTAGTGTGGAGGAGCAGAGGGATCTGGGGGTACATGTCCACAGATCCCTGAAAGTTGCCTCACAGATAGATAGGGTAGTTAAGAAAGCTTATGTGGTGTTAGCTTTCATAAGTCAAGGGATAGAGTTTAAGAGTCGCGAGGTAATGATGCAGCTCTATAAAACTCTGGTTAGGCCACACTTGGTGTACTGTGTCCAGTTCTGGTTGCCTCACTATAGGAAGGATGTGGAAGCATTGGAAAGGGTACTGAGAAGATTTACCAGGATGCTGCCTGGTTTAGAGAGTATGGATTATGATCAGAGATTTTTGGAGTACTGTGTCCAGTTCTGGTCGCCTCACTATAGGAAGGATGTGGAAGCATTGGAAAGAGTACTGAGAAGATTTACCAGGATGCTGCCTGGTTTAGAGAGTATGGATTATGATCAGAGATTAAGGGAGCTAGGGCTTTACTCTTTGGAGAGAAGGAGGATGAGAGGAGACGTGATAGAGGTATACAGGATATTAAGGGGAATAGATAGAGTGGATAGCCAGCGCTTCTTCCCCAGGGCACCACTGCTCAATACAAGGGAACATGGCTTTAAGGTAAGGGGTGGGAAGTTCAAGGGGGATATTAGAGGAAGGTTTTTCACTCAGAGAGTGGTTGGTGCATGGAATGCACTGCCTGAGTCAGTGGTGGAGGCAGATACACTAGTGAAATTTAAGAGACTACTAGACAGGTATATGGAGGAATTTAAGGTGGAGGTTTATATGGGAGGCAGGGTTTGAGGTTCGGCACAACAATGTGGGCTGAAGGGCCTGTACTGTGCTGTACTATACTGTGTTCTATGTTCTATAAGTTACAATTGCATATGTGTGTGTGTGTGTGTGTATACACAGACACACACACACACATACACGTATATAAATTAAATAACTAATGCAGAAAAGCAAAATAAAAGACTTAAAAATTGTGAGGTAGTATACATGAGTTTACTGTTCATTCAGAAATCTATGGGTGGTGGGGAAGAAGCTGTTTAGTGTGTGTATTCAGGCTCCTATACTTCCCCTCAGATGGCAGCAATGAGGAGAAGACATGTCCTGGGTGACAGAAGTCCTTAATGATGGGTGCTGTCTTTTTGAGGCATCGCCTTTAGAAGATATCCTCACTGCTGGAAAAGCTGTGCCCATGATGGAGCTGGCTGAATTTGCAACTTGCACTAGCTTTTTCTGACCCTGTGCAGTTGCCTCTCCATACCAGATGGTGATGCAGCCACTTAGAATGCTCTCCACAGTACATCTATAGAAATTTACAAGAGTCCTTGGTTGCATACCAAATCTCCTCAAACTCCTGATGAAATATAGATATTGTTGTGACTTCTTTGTAATTGCACCAATATGTTGGGCTCAAGATAGATCTTCAGAGATGCTGATACCCAGGAACTTGAAACTGCTCACTCTTTCCACTGCTCATCCCTCAATGAGGACTGATGTGTGTTCACTTAATTTCCCCTTACTGAGGTCCACAATCAATTCCTTGCTCTTACTGACGTTGAATGCAAGGTTGTTGTTTCGACGCCACTCGTCCAGCTGATCTATCTCACTCCTGTACACCTCTTGTCATCATCCGAAATTCTGCCAACAACAGCTGTGCTACCATCAAATATGTAGATGCCTTTTGAGCTCTGCCTAACCACACATCCAAGGGTGTAGCAAGGGTAGAGCAGTGGGCTAAGCTTGCATTCTTGAGGTGTATCAAAATTATTTGTCTGTGAGGAGGAGATGTTAATTTCTGGAGTGAATGCTGAACCCATAACCCTCCACCTCAGAGAGACAGACATTTTCCAGCTGTCTGAGAAGAGCGGATAAGTCCCCTGATGTGGACTAATAAGTCTGTTTCCATATACACAGATCAGTGCCAAATGTCGACCCAGTAGTGAGCTGGCAGAGGCATATACACAAGCACTTGCTGTCTGCCACATGGGAAGAATTTATCCTGTGGACAATCTCACCCACTCCGTCCATTATATTCTTGTGTTCACAGCTCAGTGTCCATTGCTAAAACAGTGGGATTTATCCTGTGGAAATGCATCATCCAACATCCTCTCAATATCTGTACAAAGGGCAGTTGGTTTAAATATCCAGGGGACTGGATTAGAATATTATTGTGTTGGCCTGAATTGAGGAGATGTGGGAGAAGATGTTGTGAAGCATAAGCTCAGGCTACTTCTAGTTGGTGTGAATGGGCTATTCCTGTATGGTCAGCTTTGTTTACCTCATTCTAAATTCCATAAGACCATAAGACAAAGGAGCAGAAGTCAGCCATTTGGCCCATCGAGTTTCTCCACCATTTTATCATGAGCTGATTCATTCTCCCATTTAGTCCCACCCCCACCCCACCTTCTCACCATAACCTTTGATGCCCTGGTTACTCAGATACCTATCAATCTCTGCCTTAAATACACCCAATGACTTGGCCTCCACTGCCGCCCGTGGCAACAAATTCCATAGATTCACCACCCTCTGGCTAAAAAAATTTCTTTGCATCTCTGTTCTGAATGGGTGCCCTTCAATCCTTAAGTCATGTCCTCTCGTACTAGACTCCCCCATCATGTGAAACAACTTTGCTACATCCACTCTGTCCATGCCTTTCAAGATTCGAAATGTTTCTATGAGGTCCCCCCTCATTCTTCTAAACTCCAAGGAATACAGTCTAAGAGCGGACAAACATTCCTCATATGTTAACCCTCTCATTCTAGTGAATATTCTCTGTACCCTCTGACATCAGCACATCCTTTCTTAAATAAGGAGCCCAAACCTGCCTACAGTACTCCAAGTGAGGTCTTACCAGTGTCTTATAGAGCCTCAACATCAAATCCCTGCTCCTATACTCTATTCCTCGAGAAATGAATGCCAACATTGCATTCGCCTTCTTCACCACCAACTCAACCTGGAGGTTAACCTTAAGGGTATCCTGCACGAGGACTCCCAAGTCCCGTTGCATCTCAGAACTTTGAATTCTCTCCCCATTTAAATAATAGTCTGCCCATTTATTTCTTCTGCCTAAGTGCGTAACCGTACACTTTCTAACATTGTATTTCATTTGCCACTTCTTTGCCCATTCTTCCAATCTATCCAAGTCTCCCTGTAGACTCTCTGTTTCCTCAGCACTACCGGCCCCTCCACCTATCTTTGTATCATCAGCAAACTTAGCCACATTAATAGCCCTTGCCTATTAAATTTGAAGTACTGTGAAAACAGTATTAAAACAGCTGTAGACAAGTGTCTCTGCACAAAATCATTCAGCGTCTTCCCCAATCAGGAGCCCTGGATGAACCATGAGATCCGAAATCTGCTGAGAACCAGATCAGAGGCTTTCAAGTCTTGTGACCAAGAAAGTTACAAGAGGTCCAGGCTCAACCTCCGCAAATCCACCTCATGGGCAAAGTAGCAATTCCAGACCAAACAAATCAATGAAGGAGCTCGACATTTGTTGCAGGGCTTGAATACTCTCACCTTTTATAACATTAAATCATTGGCTCATGAGACTGCCACACTGAGGGTTCAACATGTGTTCAGGCTCCATGGCTTTCCTGAAGACATAGTGTCTGATCGTGGACCACAGTTCACTTCCCGCTTTTGGAAGGCTTTCAGCTCTCCTGTAGGAGCCACAGCCAGCCTCTCGTCTGGCTTCCACCCCCAATCTCATGGCCAGACTGAGAGAGTGAACCAGGAGTTGGAGACAACCCTGTGCTGTCTTGTCTCTTCCAAACCCACGTCCTGGAGCTCCCAATTGGTTTGGGCAGAAATCGTCCACAATAACCTGCAGTCGTCCTCCACCAGTATGTCTCCCTTTGAATGCCAGAAGGGATTCCAGCCCCTGCTCTTCCCTGATCAGGAGATCTACGCAGGAGTTCCTGCTGCTGACCAGCTGATCCAGCGCTACAAGCGCACCTGGAGACAAGCCAGGGCTTCTCTGCTGAAACAACGCCCAGAAACAGCATTCCCTGCAGGCTGATCAGCTCCGTCGACAGGTAAGGCCATTCAAGCCAGGAGAGGAGGTCTGATTGGCATCAAGGGATCTTCCTCTGAAAGTCAAGAACCGAAAATTGGCACCGCGCCACGTGGGACCGTTTGTAGTGGAAAAGGCTGTCAACAAGGTGTCCTATGGATTGCATCTACCAGCATCACTGAAAGTCCACCCAGTATTCCATGTTTCCCAGCTCAAGCCGGTTACCACCTCTCCCCTGGCCCCAGTCACCCCACCTCCCCCTCCTCCCCACCTGGTAAATGGTTTCCTTGTCTCTACTGTGCGGCACCCCCGGCATCTCACCAGGTATGTGGTAAGGTCCAGTACCTTGTGGACTGGGAAAGGTATGACCCAGAAGAACATACTTGGATCCCGGCAAAGAACATCTTGGACAAGTCACTGATCTGGGAATTCCAGCGGACACAGGTCTGTGGCGCCTCAGGGGCTGCGCCTAGAGAGGGAGCCCTATCGCAACCACGGATTCGGCAGCGCAGTAGATACAGCAATTGCGCTTGTGAATTTGCATGTGTCAGCTAATTATTATTTCATTGTGGTAGTATTTAACTCCATACTTGTCATCGTGCTTGTTGAGACTTGGACAGAGCAGAGCAATCCTTCGCTGCTGTTAGCATTAGGCCTTCCTTGAGATATTGGACTTTCAGGTCAACTGACTCTGAAGACAAGCGGTATTTGTTTAATGTTTAGATGTTCTTTTCACCCGCAGTGTAAGCTTTGTTTTCCTTTTGAGAGTTTTAGTTAATGGCCCTGTTTGGCCTTGTGTTTACTATTTTATTTTCCCTTTAACACTGTTCGTATTAAAGCCTGTGAACTATCAACCTGCTTCAGTGTCTCTCACTCTGCACTTGGGCCATATCCAAACCTGGTAACACTCTTTCACTCTTTATAGATCTGGAAAAAAGAACTTTTTGTATCCTCTTTCATATTATTGGCTAGCTTACCTTGAACTATGAAGGTATCTTTTCTCTTATTGTTTTCTTAGTTTCCTTTTGTTGGTTTTTAAAAGCTTCTCAATCCTCTACCACTATTTTTTTACTATATCATGTGCCCTGTCTTTTGCTTTCATGCTCTTGGATTTCCCTTCTCAGCCAGGGTTGCCTCATCCTCCCTTTAGAATACTCCTTCTTTGGGGTGAATCTATCCTGCAACTTTTGAATTGCTCTTAGAAACTCTAGCCATTGCTATTTTGCTATCATCCCTGCTAATGTCCCTTCCCAATCACTTTGACAAGCTCTGTCCTCATGTCTCTGTAGTTCCCTTGACTCCACTGTAATCATTATACATCTGACTTTAGCTTCTCCCTCTCAAACTGCAGGGTGAATTCTATCATATTATGATCACTGCCTCTGAAGGGTTCCTTTATCTTGAGCTCCCTAATCATATCAGGTTCATTACACAATACCAAATCCAGAACTGCTTTTTCCCCTAGTGGGCTCAACCACAATCTATTCTAAAAAACCATCTTATGGGCATTCTACAAATTTCCTCTCTCGGGATTCAGCACCAACCTGATTTTCCCAATCTAGATGCATTTTGAAATCCCTATGACTGTCGTAATATTGCCCTTTTTGCATGCGTTTTCTATCTCACATTGTAATTTGTACTCCACAACCTGGCTACTGTTTGGAGGCCTGCATATAACTCCCTTTTCACCCTTGCATTTCTTAACTCTACCCACAAGAATTCTAATCTTCCAATCCTATGTCACCTCCTTCTAAGGATTTGGTTTCATTTTTTCTCAAAAGAGACACCCCACCCTCTTTGCCCACCTGCCTGTCCTGATACAATCTTAAGCTCCCAACCGTGATCTTCCAGCCATGACTCAATGATGTTCTTAATGTCAATTGTGCCAATTTCTAACTGCACTACAAGATCGTCTACCTTATTTCATGTACTGTGTTCAGAGAAATATAACACCTTCAGTCCGGTATTCATCACGCTTTCACATAGAAACATAGAAACATAGAAAATAGGTGCAGGAGTAGGCCATTCGGCCCTTCGAGCCTGCACCGCCATTCAGGATGATCATGGCTGATCATCCAACTCAGAACCCTGTACCAGCCTTCCCTCCATACCCCCGATCCCTTTAGCCACAAGGGCCATATCTAACTCCCTCTTAAATATAGCCAATGAACTGGCCTCAACTGTTTCCTGTGGCAGAGAATTCCACAGATTCACCACTCTATGTGTGAAGAAGTTTTGCCTCATCTTGGTCCTAAAAGGCTTCCCCTTTATCCTCAAACTGTGACCCCTCGTTCTGGACTTCCCCAACATCGGGAACAATCTTCCTGCATCTAGCCTGTCCAATTCCTTTAGGATTTTATACGTTTCAATCAGATCCCCCCTCAATCTTCTAAATTCCAATGAGTATAAGCCCAGTTCATCCAGTCTTTCATCATATGAAAGTCCTGCCATCCCAGGAATCAATCTGGTGAACCTTCTTTGTACTCCCTCAATTTTCAATTTTATCTATGTTATTGCAAGTTAAATTCTTATTACTTTCCAAACTTTAAAGGTTCTAAGCTCAGGTGGAGTTGGAAAGCTGGTGCTGATTGATTGGCTGTGAGAGGTTCTAGGTGACAAAGCCATGCACTGTATTTGCTAAAACGTGGTTCTGAGTTTAGATAATGCTGAGGTTGTTTCTGGTGACTAATTTTAAACCAGGGGTGTAGGAAGGTCAAACAAATTTTCAGAATTCAAAATATTAGCGATCTGGTAAAAGTAGAAGAAAATTGTGATTAAATTATGTTTGTTCCTCTGGCACCTGGAATTAGTGGAATGAGGACAAAGCCTTGCTTAGTTTAGACCCAAGGCTGGAGAGAGGATGTTGTTTGTTCCTTAGCAAATGGACAAAATTCACAGTCACATTCACAGTTAAATGTAAACACAATTTTTAGAAGAAAGAATACAACTTGAGCAAATCACTGCAGCACCCTGAAATACATTCAAATAAAGTTGTTTGCAATAAGCTGCAATATGGTTTTCTTAGGGAATCTAACACTGTTTCTTCAACAAATCTGCGAATGTTGTGATATATTTGCCACTAACTTCTTTAGCTTTAAGTTATAAATTGAAGTGAATGCTATCAAGTATTTCAACACTAGGAAGTACTCACAATAAAGTTGTTTGCAACAAGTTACTAGATGGTTTTATTGTGGATAGTGGTAATTGTATGCTATTCACTCAGAAACACTACTCTGCCCAATCAGGATATTATGCAAATACTGGAAAATCTGCAAATGTTGGAAATCCAGAGCAACATGCACAAAATGCTGGAGGAACTCAGTAGGCCAGGCAGCGTCTATAGAAAAGCGTACAGTCAACGTTTCAGGCTGCGACCCTTCATCAGGACTGGAAAAAGAGTTGAGAAGTCAGAGCAAGAAGGTAGGGGGAGGGGAGGAAGTACAAGTTGAAAGATGATAGGAGAAACCCAAAGAGGGGAGGTGAGGTAAAGAGCTGGGAGGTTGATTGGTGGATGAAGTAAAGGGCTGGAGAAGGGGGAATCTGATAGGAGAGGATAGGAGACCATGGAAGAAAGGGAAGGAGGAGGAGCACCAGAGGAAGGTGATGGGCAGGTAGGGAAAAAGGTGAGAGAGGGAAATGGGAATGGGGAATGGTGAGGTGGGTGGGGGCAATTACCGGAATTGTGTGTGCTATTTTGCAAATGCATTTGGCTCTGCCTTCTCCAGCTTCTGTCATACAATCAAATAAATACTGCCAGGCAATGCAGCTCCCTGATAAGCATAAAATAATGTTGCTTGCAACTAGTTACTACATGGTCTTATTATGGATATTGGCAATTGAATACAATCTATTCTAAAACACTGGAAAAATTGTAATAACTTTTCAAGCTGAAGTTACACTATGAAATAAATGTTATCAAACATTTCAGTACCAGGAACTACATACAATAAAGCTGTTTGCAACAAGCTTCAACACGTAGTTGTTCTTATAGAAAATGGCAATTGTATGCTGTTTGCTCAGAAAGACTGGATCAAGATGGCAACAAGTGGGGTCACAGCTCCCACTCCTGTGGTGATATCACATGCAATGATGTGCCAGTACATGATTGGACAGAGCACTGAGCATACGCAGGATTGCCAGAATGTTCCAGCACGTGGCTGGGTTAAGACATGTTTGTTTATTACCATAATTAAAAGTTCTCTAATTCTTCCAGAATACGATTCTTTACTGTTAACCCACGGTACATTTAAGCAGAAGTAACATAACATGGTGTCAGAAGTGGTTCTGGAAGAATAATACGGGAGAATCGAGAATCAAAGATAATCAAAAAAAAAGAGAAGAAGAAAAATGTTCGAACTGTAAACGGTAAAGTGGAAGGTTTACAACCCCCACCAAAACTTCAGCTGACAGGCAACGTAGCTGAGAATTGGAGGATATTCAAGCAACAGTTTGAACTGTACTTATCAGCGATCAATTATGAAGAAAAATCAGAAAAAACCAAAGCTGCGCTTTGCTCCATGTAATCGGGAATGACGCAGTAGAGGTATATAATAATTCTTTCTTTGAAAATGGAGATAATTTCAATTTAAAGTCAATAATGGACAGATTTGAGGTATTTTGTATACCTAAGTGTAATTTAACATATGAACGATATAAATTTTTCACATGCGCACAGAGAGCTGCTGAAACAATTGATCAATATGTGACTGAGTTAAGAAAGCATAGTAGAACGTGCAAGTTTGGATTGCTCACAGACTCTCTTATTAAAGATAGACTTGTTTGTGGCATTTGAGATAATGCACTGAGAGAAAGGCTGTTGAGAGAGCAAGATTTAAATTTTGAAAAAGCTTTCGCGCTCTGCAAAGCTTCTGAGACCATAATGTCGCAGGCTGAGGAGCTTCTTGTTGAAAACTGCAATGTAAACACTGTAAAAAAGTGCAAATATATCAAGAAATATAATAATACTTCAACAAAACCAACAGGGTGCAAGACAGCATTTGAAAGAAAAAAGTCATGTGATCGCTGTTCACGGGAACATCGCCCAAATCAGTGTTTCGCATATGGCAAAATTTGCTACAACTGCGGTAAGATTAATCATTTTCATGCTGTTGTAGAAGGAAAATGAAATGAAACAAGTAAACGCAGTGATTGAAGATGACCGTGAGGAATTTTATATAGATGTGCTTTATGAAAATGCTGACATGGAGAATA
This sequence comes from Mobula birostris, assembly GCF_030028105.1. Lineage (NCBI taxonomy): Eukaryota > Metazoa > Chordata > Chondrichthyes > Myliobatiformes > Myliobatidae > Mobula > Mobula birostris. The sequence goes on from NC_092390.1 coordinate 19,778,926, forward strand.
TAAAAGCAGTAGCTGCAGTTTCTGAGATGACCAAACAGGAGGCAATTGATGATGTGAAAAAGCAATGGGAGGAGGAGGTTGCTTCAATGCAAGAAATAATGAAAGCGACACTATGAGATTCAGTCTAATCACCGGCTAGAGCAAGAGTGCTCACAGTGGGCACAGTATAAGGAAGAAGTGAAAGCACAAGTGAAGGAATTGAGAAGTTGTATTGAAATGATGAAGTCTCAGCATAAAAAAGAGACTACACAGTTAATGAATGAATTAGATGAAGAAGAGCAGATTTGTATTTCATTAGAAATGGGAGTGGAAGGAATTGGGAAAGATACAGTCCAAACAGAAGCAGGGAAGCAGATTGCTGAGGAGAATAGCATGAACTGCTTACCTGAAATTCCAGATTCTAACCAGGAGGCATGTGAGAGTATACCAAAAAGTTTAGTTGAGATACATGAAGAAAAGCTTAAAGCAGAAAAGAAGAAGAAAAAGAAGAAACACAAGAAGAGTCATGGCTCAGATAGCGAAGAGCCAACTTTAGAGTTTCAGCTAGCCGATATAGATTTGTTTATTGGTTAATGTTGTTATTTGTTTTTCTTATTAAGGAAAGGAAGACATGATTCTTCAGAGATTCAGTTAACTGATGCAGATGAGACAAAACGTAAATAATAGCAAGAAAACACAAGATCTGTGTGTACCACTTAGAAGGTCTACTCGTGTTCGTAAACCCACAGGGAGACTGATAGAGACTTGTTGAATTATGTATTTGCTTTGATTAATGTTGTTAATTTTTTTAAGGAAAGGAAGATGTGGTGATATCATGTGCTTCAGCTAATGGTGTAATTGTTCATCTTTACAACTTCCTTATGATCGCAAGACACTGATACATATTAAAAACACCATGTACTGCATCCACCTCACGAGGTGCTGGATTGCACAGCGGGGGCTTATTCCGTACCACGTTGTCGCATTATTTCAGGCACCCAGGGGAGAAGGCACTGGAAGTGGTGCACAGGAAAACAGAAGCACAAAAGGCGCACTGGTATTTGTGCGAAGCTAAAGGCGAAACCCTGCAGGCCAGCTTTCTTGTCGAAATTCTCTTCAGAATGCTTCAGAAATTTTCATTCTCTCTCTCTCTCTCTCTCTCTCTCTCTCTCCCCCACCTCCTCCTCCTCCCTTCTCTCTCACCTCTCCCCACCACCAAACACACACACACACACACACACACACACAGGATATTATATATTACTTATGGAGGCAAAACACACATTGTCTCCCTTCCCATGTAAAGGTGAAATGCTCATGGGAGCTATGACATAAAGGGATGAGGAGAAAGTCATCAACCAGATCTTTCATGGGATACCAGTGTTTACCCTCCTTCCCCTCGATGTCATCCACTATGGTTACTACGTCAGGTACAGCAGTGGTCAGGGATGGAGCATACTTATTCAGCTGTTTGAAATCAAAGGTCATCTGCCAAGTCTTGTCTCCCTTTCATACTGACCATACCAACATATAGGGATGTAGCTGGCTGGATTACTCCTTCCCATAACAGGACATCTATGGTTTCCCCAGTTTCCTCTGTGCCTCCTGGAATTTGATCCTGCTTAATGTTTACCACCTTGGTTGGAGGGGGAATCACTAGAAGCTTCCATTGGGCCAATCTGACCAAAAGTATCGTAAGCTACCCCAAAAATGAAGCACCTCCCGATTGGAGTTGAGGGTTAATACTCACAACATATTGATTCCTAACTGCCTGTTCAAATTCAGAACTGGCTTGCCCATAGAAGATAGAGGTAGTAGTTAAAGGGACTTATTCTATCCGGAGATCTGTGATTGGTGGTGTTCCGCAGATCTCTGCTGTTTCTGATGTATATAAATGACCTGGATGAAAACGTAGATAGGTGAGTTAGTAAGTTAGCGGATGATACATAGAATGTAGTGTTGTGGATGGCGTAGAAGACTGGCAAAGAATACAACAGGATATAGATCAGTTGCAGATGCAGGCGGAGAACAAGCAGATGGAACATAACCCGGCCAAATGTGAAGTGTTGTACCTTGGTAGGTCGAACAATTAGTCAGTCTGTGGATTTCCAAGATGGCATTGGTGAACCACAGCGATGTATTGCAGTTTACAAAACATCTAAACATACTCCTACTTCTGAACTGCTCTCACTGCAATCTGCAGACTGTAATTTTCCTTGAAGCAAAAAACTTTTGAACCAATAGGCGAGGCGGAGTTACGATGGCACTCAATGGCGGCTCCTTCGCGTTCATCTACAAAAACAGCTTATTTTCTACCTTTGATGTCTCTCCTTTTCCCTTTCAGGGTGGATGGGGTTCTGTTGAAGACCCTGAGCTGGAGTTACACTCAGATTTCGGTTCTTTGCGGCAGTGGGACCCGCTTTTCGATATCCCAAGGATGCGGTCGAGAAGATGAGCGCGCCTTTGGGGTTCCAAGGTTTCGCGGCCCTGCGGACAGGCTGATTCTGAGCTGGTGCTGCTGACTGAAGCATCACGGGAGAAAACGGAACATCGGGAAGAGCGGATCAGCTGTCGGAGGCTGTGCACTCAGCGAATTGTGTGCAATCTCTCTCTCTCATTGGTGGGGGAGAGATTGTTTCCGATTCTCTGCACAGAGAACACAGAAAAAAAGCAGCACAACAGACTTTTAACACCATAAATCAGCGAGTTGTTTTGTTATGTCTCCCCTCTCATTGTGAAAAGGGTCACCTCTTTTTCTTTTATTAGGGAGAGAGAGCTTGTGGTATGTCAAATTGTCGGGTGAATGATTAGTTTTTGTTGTACTGCAGATCAAGGTCTTCATTGGGGACTTTGCTATTGCATGCTTGGTGGGTGGAGGGTGCTGATGCTTTTTTGTGGGTGGGTGGGGGTGGGGGAGGGTCATTGCTTTGCAGCTGCTTGTGCGTGGGAGGGGGAGTGGGGGGCTTTGGTGTTGTAACGTTTTAACTGTCTCTCATTCTTTGAGGCACTCTTCTGTTTTTGTGGATGTCAGCAAAGAACAAGAATTTCAGGATGCATATTACATACATTTCTCTGACATTAAATGGAACTATTGAACTAGTGATTTCACAAGCTTCTGAAGAACTTGGCAGATTTAACTCCTACACATGCAGATATAGCATATTTAAGTGGACAAAGGTGCATCGCCATGGCCAAAAGAGAGGGAGGAGGGGAGGATTGCAAGCCAGACTGAAATGCTGAGGAATAAAATCTCCTGTACCCAGCATCTTGTCAGCAAAATGTATAGTCTCTGGAGAACAAGATTGAGAACCTGAGGGAAAGATCGCTGTATCGGTGGGAAATGAGGAATTGCTGCAGTCTGCGTGTCATGGAGAAATGGCTCACTTTGGACATGCCAACTACGTTGTTAAGATCAGAGGGATTCTCAATACGCTGAATGGATCGGACTGCTGGTGAGGAGGCAAAAGGCAAGGGTTTTTGTTTTATGATAAACACTTGGTGGTGCTCAGCCACTGCAGTTTTTATTTACTTAATTAGTGATACAATGTAAAGTAGGTCCTTCCAGCTCTTCAAGCCACACCGCCCTAGCAATCCCACAATCCTGATCAACCCTAACCTAATCACAGGACAATGTACAATGACCAGTTCGCCTATCCAGTACATCTTTGGACTGTGGGAGGAAACCAGAGCACCCAGGGAAAACCCATGCATTCCACAGGGAGAACATATAGAGACTCCTCACAGAAAGGTGCCAGAATTGAACTCCAAACTTCTGAATGCCCCAAGCTGTGAGAGTGTTGCGGCTACCTGATATGCTACCATAGTGTCCAACTCTTGTCTCACTCTTGATCCCCCGAACTGGAGCATCTGATGGTTAAGTGCTCATTCTACTTATGAAGAGAGTTCTCCTCCATATCCTGACTTCAGTTTACATATCACCAAAGGCAGATGTTAAACAAGACTTGAATTGTTGAACGACATGATTAGCAAACAAGAAACGACCAACTCCAGCGTCTTTCAAATCGTAGTTCAGAACTTCAATCAGGCTTGTTTGGAGAAATCTCTGCCCAGTTATCATCAACCTTATCACCTGCTGCACCAGGGGTCCCAACACCCTTGACTACTGTTACATTATGATTAGAAATGCCTATATGGCTGACACACTGAGTAAGTATTTTGTGTCATTTTTCACCGTAAAGGATGCTTAGCGGGATGCCATATGTTTGAGAATGTTGGGGGCAGAATTCAGTGTAGTTGCTATTACTAAGGATGAAGGTGCTTGGGATGCTGAAAGATCTGAAGGTATATATATCACCTGAACCAGATGGACTACACTCTAGAGTTATGACAAAGGTGGCTGAAGAGATTGTGGAAGCATTAGCAATGATCAATAGATTCTGGCATGGTTCCAGAGGACTGGAAAATTGCAAATATCACTCCACTGGGGTACTTAGCCAGATACTAAAAGCCTGTGCTGATCAACTGACTAGAGTGTTCACTGAGATCTTTAACTTTTCACTTTGGCAATCTAATCTTCTTCAAACAGGCTTTTATTCTACTGGTGCCTAAGGAGAATGTGGCAACCTGCCTCAGTGACTATCATCCAGTAGCATTTACATCCACAATAATGAAGTGTTTTGAGATGTTGGTGATGAAACATATCAATTGCTGCCTGAGAAGTGACTTGGATTTGCTCCAATTTGCCTCCTAGACCAAATGGTGTACCGCAAATGCCATCTCACTGGCCCTTCACTCAACCCTAGAACTTCTAGACAACACAGATACTTACACCAGGATGCTCCAGCTCAGCTACAGCTCAGCATTCAATAACATCATCCCCTCAAATCTAATCAATATACTTCGAGATCTTGGCCACAATACCTCCTCAATACCTGCAAGAGAGGAAAATCCTCATTTTCTTCTCTTGCAGACCCCTGTCAGTTTGGATTGGCAACCACATCTCCTCCATGATCTCCATCAACGTAAGTGCACCACAGGGCTGTGTGCTTAACCCCCTGCTCTACTCACTTTACAAATTACCGTGCAGCTAAGCACAGGTCCAATGCCTTACTTGATGACATAACATCTTACTCAATGTCAGCAAGATTCTTGACTTCAGGAAGAAGCCAGAAGTCCATGAGCCAGTCCTCATTGGAGGATCAGAGGTCGAGGGGGTCAGCAACTTTACAGTCCTTGATGATATCATTTCCAAGGACCTGTCCTGGGCCTAGCACGTAAGTGCAATTGTGAAAAAAGCATGGCAGTGCCTTTACTTCCTTAGGAATTTACGAAGATTCAGCATGACATCTGAAACTTTGACAAACTTTGTGGACGTCAGCCAGTTAGAACAGCGAGAAGAGTTTAAAAGGAGACAGTTATTTCTTCAGCAGTTTGATCGAGGCACGACTACGCAAGTGCATGGACGTCAGCTAGTTAGAACAGCAAGAAGAGTTTAAAAGAAGACAGCTTTATAGAGCGGGTTGTAGGTAGAGGGAGTCAGAGTAGGAGGGCTTTGGTTCAATGGGGCTTCGGTGATAACGGCTTGGGGCGAGGTAGGTTGCCTATGTAGAATACAGACAGTAAGTATGTGTGTGTGAGGCCAGTGTTCTATGCTCCGTGTCAGATGTGGGAGTTCCTGAGACTCCCAGCCTCCCGGACGGCCACATCTGCGCCAGGTGCGTCCAACTGCAGCTTCTTAGGGACCGGGTTAGGGAACTGGAGATGCAGCTCGATGACCTTTGTCTGATCAGGGAGAGCGAGGATGTGATAGAGAGGAGCTATAGGCAGGTAGTCACCCCGGGACCATGGGAGACAGAGAAGTGGGTAACAGTCAGGAGAGGAAAGGGCAAGAGGCAGATGCTAGAGAGTACCCCTGTGGCTGTTCCCCTTAACAATAAATACTCCTGTTTGAGTACTGTTGGGAGAGATGGCCTACCTGGGGGAAGCAACAGTGGTTGTGCCTCTGGCACAGAGTCTGGCCCTGTGGCTCAGAAGGGTAGGGAAAGCAAGAGGATGGCAGCAGTGATAGGGGACTCTATAGTTAGAGGGTCAGACAGGCGATTCGTGGACGCAGGGAAGAAACATAGATGGTAGTTTGCCTCCCAGGTGCCAGGATCCGGGATGTTTCTGATTGTGTCCACGATATCCTGAAGTGGGAAGGAGAACAGCCAGAGGCCGTGATACATATTGGTACCAATGACATAGGTAGGAAAAGGGAGGAGGTCCTGAGAACAGATTACAGGGAGTTAGGAAAGAAGTTGAGAAGCAGGACCACAAAGGTAGTCATTTTAGGATTACTGCCTGTGCCACGTGACAGTGGTTATGGAATAGAATGAGGTGGAGGATAAATGCGTGGCTGATGGATTAGAGCAGAGGGCAGGGATTCAGATTTCTGGATCATTGGGACCTCTTCTGGGGCAGGTGTGACCTGTACAAAAAGGACGGGTTGCACTTGAATCCCGGGGGACCAGTATCCCGGTGGGGAGGTTTGCTAAGGCTATTGAGGAGAGTTTAAACTAGAATTGCTGGAGGGGTGGGAACCGAACTGAACAGACGGAGGAAAGGGAGGTTGGCTCACAAATAGACAAAGCTTGGAGACAGTGTGAAAGGGAGGATAGGCAAGTAATAGAGAAGGGACGCACTCCGACTCATGGTTTGAGATGTGTCTATTTTAATGCTAGGAGTATTATGAGCAAAGCGGATGAGCTTAGGATGTGGATCAGTACTTGGAGCTATGATGTTGTGACCATTACAGGGACTTGGATGGCTCAGGGACAGGAATGGTTACTTAGAGTGCCAGGCTTTAGATGGTTCAGAAAGGACAGGGAGGGAGGCAAAAGAGGTGGGGGCATGGCATTGCTGATCAGAGATAGTGTCACTGCTGCAGAAAAGGAGGAGATCATGGAGGGATTGTTTACGAAGTCTCTATGGGTGGAAAGTAGGAACAGGAAGGGGTCAATAATTCTACTGGGTGTTTTTTATAGACCACCCAATAGTAACAGGGACATCGAGGAGCAGATAGGGAGACAGATTCTGGAAAGGTATAATAATAATAGGGTTGTCATGGTGGGAGATTTTAATTTCCCAAGTATCGATTGGCATATCCCTAGAGCAAGGGGTTTAGATGGGGTGGAGTTTGTTGGGTATGTTCAAGAGGTTGCTTGACACAATATGTAGATAAGCCTACAGGAGGAGAGGCTGTACTTGATCTGGTATTGGGAAATGAACCTGGTCAGGTGTCAGGTCAGTGGGAGAGCATTTTGGAGATAGTGATCACAATTTTATCTCCTTTACCATAGCATTGGAAAAGGATGGGAACAGACAAGTTAGGAAAGTGTTTAATTGGAGTAAGGGGAAATATGAGGCTATCAGGCAAGAACTGGAAGCATAAATTGGGAACACATATTCACAGGGAAATCTACGGAAAAATGTGGCAAATGTTCAGGGGATATTTGCATGGAGTTCTGCATAGGACCGTTCCAATGAGACGGAATGAATGATAGAGTACAGGAACCGTGGTGTACAAAGACTGTTGTAAATCTAGTCAAGAGAAAAGAAGAGCTTACAAAAGGTTCAAAAAACTAGGAAATGATAGAGATCTAGAAGATTATAAGGCTAGCAGGAAGGAGATTAAGAATGAAATTAGGAGAGCCAAAAAGAGCCATGAGATGGCCTTGGTGGACAGGATTCAGGAAAACCCTAAGGCATTCTACAATTATGTGAAGAACAAGAGGACAAGATGTGAGAGAATAGGACCAATCAAGTGTGACAGTGGAAAAGTGTGTATGGAACCGGAGGAGATAGCAGAGGTACTTAACGAGTACTTTCCTTCAGTATTCACTACGGAAAAGGATCTTGGCGACTGCAGGGATGACTTACAGCGGAATGAAAAGCTTGAACATGTAGATATTAAGGAAGAGGATGTGCTGGAGCTTTTGGAAATCATCAAGTTGGATTAAGTCACCGGGACCAGACGAGATGTACCCCAGGCTACCGTGGGTGGTGAATGAGGAGATTGCTGAGCCTCTGGCAATGATCGTTACATCATCAATGGGGTCAGGAGAGGTTCCGGAGGATTGGAGGATTGTGGATGTTGTTCTCTTATTCAAGAAAAGGGGTAGAGATAGCCCAGGAAGTTATAGACCAGTGAGTCTTACTTCAGTGGTTGGTAAGTTGATGGAGAAGATCCTGAGAGATTTATGAACATTTGGAGAGGTATAATATGATTAGGAATAGTCAGCATGGCTTTGTCAAAGGCAGGTCGTGCCTTATGAGCCTGACTGAATTTTCTGAGGATGTGACTAAACACATTGATAAAGGTAGAGCAGTAGATGTAGTGTGTATAGATTTCAGCAAGGCATTTGATAAGGTACCACATGCAGGGCTTATTGAGAAAGTAAGGAGGCATTCAAGGGGACATTGCTTTGTGGATCCAGAACTGGCTTACCCACAGAAGGCAAAGGGTGGCTGTAGACGGGTCATATTCTGCATGGAGGTTGGTCACCAGTGGTGTGCCTTAGGGATCTGTTCTGGGACCCCTACTCTTTGTGATTTTTATAAATGACCTGGATGAGTAAGTGGAGGGATGGGTTAGTAAATTTGCTGATAACTCCAAGGTTGGGGGTGTTGTGGATAGTGTTGAGGGCTGTCAGAAGTTATAGCAGGACATTGATAAGATGCAAAACTGGGCTGAGAAGTGGCAGATGAAATTAAACATGGATAAGTGTGAAGTGGTTCATTTTGGTGGGTCAAATATGATAGCAGAATATAGTATTAACAGTAAGACTCTAAGCAGTGTGGAGGATCAGAAGGATCTTGAGGTCGGAGTCCATAGGACACTCAAAGATGCTGTGCAGGTTGACTCTGTGGTTAAGAAGGCACACGGTGCAATGGCCTTCATCAATCATGGGATTGAATTTAGGAACCGAGAGGTAATATTGCAGCTGTATAGGACCCTGGTCAGACCCCACTTGGAGTACTGTGCTCAGTTCTGGTGGCCTCACTAAAGGAAAGATGTGGAAACCATAGAAAAGGTGCAGAGGAGATTTACAAGGATGCTGCCTGGATTGGGGGACATGCCTTATGAGAATAGGTAGGGTGAACTCGGCCTTTTCTCCTTGGAGCGACGGAGGATGAGAAGTGACCTGATAGAGGTGTATAGGATGATGAGATGCATTGATCGTGTGGATAGTCAGAGGCTTTTTCCCAGGGCTGAAATAGCTATCATGAGAGGGAACAGTTTTAAGGTGCTTGGAAGTAGGTATAGAGGAGGTACCAGGGGTAAGTTTTTTTACGCAGGGTGGTGAGTGTGTGGAATGGGCTGCCAGTGACAGTGGTGCAGGCGGTTACGATAGGGACTTTTAAGAGACTCCTGGATAGGTACATAGAGTTTAGAAAAATAGAGGGCTATGGGTAACCCTAGGTAATTTCTAAGGTAAGGACATTTTCAGCACAGCTTTGTGGGCTGAAGGGCCTGTATTGTGCTGTAGGTTTTCTATGTTTCTATGTTTCTAAACCTCAGTGATGTGTGGTGGAGGGTATAGTGACTGGTTGCATCACAAGCCAGGTATGGAAACACCAATGCCCTTGAATGGGAAGTATTGCAAAAGGAAGTGGATACAAGCCAGTCCATCGCAGGTAAAGCCCTCCGCACCACTGAGCATATTTACATGAAACGTTGTTGCAGGAAAGCAGCATCCACTATCAGGAATCCCCACCACCCAGATCATGTTTTCTTCTCACTGCTGCCATCGGAAAGAAGATACAGCAGCCTCAGGTCTCATGCTACCAGGTTCGGAAATAGTTATTACCCTCAACCACCAGACTCTTGATCCAGAGGGGATAACTTCACTCAACTTCATCGTTGAAATGTTCCCACAACCTATAGACTCATTTTCAAAGACTTCATCTTCCTCTCATGATCTCGATATTCATTGCTTATTTATTTATTATTATTATTATTTCTTCATTTTTTATTTGCACAGTTTGTGTCCTTTGCTCACTGGTTGGAGGCCCAAGTTAGTGCAGTTTTTCATTGATTCTATTATGGTTATTATTCTATTATGGATTTATTGAGTATGCCTGCAAGAAGATGAATTTTAAGGTTGTATAGGGTAACATATACATACCTTCATAATAAATTTATTTTGAACTTTCAGATGTTAAACCCAAATGTATCATAAAAATTACTGTTCCAACAAATCTTGTGATACAATTGGGTCTAACTTCTCAAGGTTAAGGTATACAACAATGCAATCAAACTCTTCAGCATCAGGAAATACATACAATAGCAAGGTTTGGAACAAGTCACCATAGAAAGGGGCAGCTTAGTGGTGTTTGCTCAGAAGCACTGATTTAGATAATCTGGAAATTTTTACAATTCGTTTGGTTCTACCTTCTGAAGACCAAGTTGTACAATGAAATAAATGCTATAAAAGACTTCTGCATGAGGCACTACGTAGAATAACATTGTTTGCAACACTTTCTACATAGTGTTATTATAGAAAGTTGCAATTGTATGGTTTTTGTCTGAAACGCTGATTTAGCCAATAAAGAAATTTTGTGATATATTTGCCTCTAAATTCTGAAACTTCAGTTGTACAATTAAATAAGTGCTATCAAGCACTCCTCCTCCATGAAATATATAAAATTAAAAGTTGTTTACAACAAGTTACTACATGGTTTTATTAAGGATAGTCACATTAGTATGCTACTTATTCAAAATTACTGATTGAAAGTCTGGAAATCCTGTGATACTTTTGGCTCTAACTTCTCAAACATTAGTTGTTCTATGAAATAAACACTATCAAACATTTTGGCAACAGGAGTGACATGCAGTGATGATGTTTGAAACAAGTTACTACATGGTGTTATTACCCAAAATGGAAATGTAGACCAATGTGCAAAAGCTCTCTTTATGAGTCTATCTACATGTGACACCAAGTTCCAGGAATTATAGATCGGTATTCCCAGATCCCTCTGTTCTACTGCACTTTTCAGTGCCCTGCTGTTCACCGTGCAAGTCCTATCCTGGTTTCTCCTCCCAAAGTGCCACAATTCACATTTGTCTGCATTAAATTCCATCTCCCATTTTTCAGCCCAGTTTTCCAGATCCCACTGCAAGCTTCTGAAAGCCTTCCTTGTTGTCCACTACGCCCCCGATCTTGGTGTCATCTGCAGATTTGCTGATCCAGTTTACCACATGATCATCCAGATTGTCGATGTAGATGACAAACAACGATGGACCCAGTGCCATCCATGTGGCACACCACGAGTCACAGGCCACCACTCAGAGAGGCAGCCATCTGTTACCACTCCCTGGCTTTTCCTGCAAGGCCAATGTTGAATCCAATCTACTACCCCATCCTGAATGCCAAGTGACTGAACCTCTGACCAACCGCCCATGCAGGACCTTGTCTAAGGCTTTGATAAAGCCCATACTTATATATACAGATTCTTAGACTATCTTCCAATAACTTAACCTCTACTGATGTCAGGCTCATCAGCCTATAATTTCCAGCTTATTCTTTTTTCTTATTTCTCAGCTTTTCTTAAACTATGGAACAATATTATCCTCTGGCACCTAAGCCATAAGACCATCAGATATAGGAGCAGAATTAGGCCATTCAGCCCATCGAGTTTGCTCTGCCATTCAATCATGGCCGATTTATTATCCCCTCTCAACCCTATTCTCGCTGTAACCTTTGCTGCCCTTATTAATGAAGAACCGATCAAACTTTGCTACAAACTTTGCTTTAAATGCACTCAATGACTTGGCCTCCACAGCTGTCTGTGGCAAAGAATTCCGCAGATTCATCACACTCTGGCTAAAGAAATTCCTCCTCATCTCTTTTCTAAAAGGACATCTGTCTATTATGAGGCTGTGCCCCCGGTTCAAGATTCTTCTACTACTGCAAACATCCTCTCCTTGTCTAATCTATCTAAGCCTTTCAATATTCAGTAGGTTTCACTGAGAAACTGACAGCTAACCAGACAACGCCCCTTTATTCCCATTTCTTTGTTTTTATCTTGCTTAGCAGCCTCATGTACCACTCCTTGTCAAAGGCCTTCTAAAAAGCCAAGTAAGCAACACCCACTGACAGCATCTATCCTGCCTGTTGCTTTTTCAAAGATTTTATGTATCTCGCGCAGATTAAGTCTGAGAAAATTGATCTAAGTGTATATCAAAATGACCCCCAGTCAAAATGAATATCCCCATTGCATAAGATGTAGAAAATTTACAAGTCAAAGATTATAAGATTTACAAGATTTACAAGTTCACACTGACCAGATGGTAGTGCAAGAATTACCATAATATTATACAGTAATGGGTGCACATTCACACCATCCAGATAAGAAGTGATTGTAGTATTGCACAGACAGTCCACAATAACAGGATGTGGTAAACAGAGCTAAACAGAGCTTAAACAGAACTCTGATAAACAGAGGTTAACAATAGTCTAACAGGAGGGGCCATCATTTCCCCAGCCAGCTTGACTCACTATAGAGACTAATGGCCGAGGGTAAAAATGATTTCATGTAGTGCTCTTTGGAGCAATGCAGTTGTCTTAGTCTGTTACTGAAAATGCTCCGCTGTTCAGCCCAGGTGGCATGCGGAGGGTGAGAAACATTGTCCAGAATTGCTAGGATTTTCCATAGTGTCCTTTGTTCTACCACAGCCTCCAGTGTGACCAGTTTGACTCCTGTAACAGAGCCAGTCTTTCTAATCAGTTTATTGAGCCTAATGCCATTGCCCCAGCACACCACTGCGTAGAAGATTGCACTGGCAACTTCAGACTGGTAAAACATGTGAAGGAGAGGTCTGTATACTCCAAAGGACCTCAGTCTCCTCAGGAAGTAGAGGTGACTCTGGCTCATCTTGTACACAGCCTCTGTGTTGGTGCTCCACTCAAGTCTGTCATCCAGGTGCACCCCCAAGTACTTGTAGGTCCTCACCACATCCACCTCCTCAAGGTCAATAGTACAGGGAGCAGTGCAGGCTCAGTCTTCCTGAAGTCCATCACTATCTCCTTTGTCTTACTGATGCTGAGCTGCAAAGGATTCAGCTTGCACCATTTGACAAAATCCTCCACCAGGGTCCTGTATTCGTCCTCTTGTCCTCCCTTCAAACACCCTACTATTGCTGAGGCATGAGAGAATTTCTGCAGATGACATGACTCGGTGTTGAATCTAAAGCCTGAGGTATACAGGCTAAATAGGAAGGGAGGCAATACAGTCCCCTATGGGGCCCCAGTGCTGATTGTAGCCATGTCTGACACACAGCTCTGAAGCCGCACAAACTAGTCAGGTAGTCCATTATCCAGGATACAATGGAAGTGCCAACCTGCATTGAACAGAGCTTTTCCCCCAGCAATGAGAGCTGTACAGTATCGAAGGCACAAGAAGTATCAAAAAACATGATCCTCACAGTGCTGCCCTGTTTATCCAAATGGGAGTAGGCTCTGTTCAGCAGGTAGATGTCAGCATTGTCGACTCCAGTGTGCTCCTGGTCAGCAAACTACAGGGGATCGAGGACTGATCTGACCAGGGGTCAGAAGTGAGTCAGGACCAGCCTCTCCAGGATCTTCATGACGTGTGAGGTCAGGGCCACTGGACAGTAGTCATTCAAGACTTTCGGTCAGCCCTTCTTGGGGTACTGGGATCACACATGATGCTTTCCACACAGTCGGGACCCTTTCCAGGCTGAGACCCAGATTGAAAATGCGCTGGAGAACTCCACACAGCCACTCAGCACACTCCTTCAGGACCCTTGGGTTCACACCATCCAGTCCCAGTGCTTCGCCATGTCTGAGTTTCTCCAGAGCCCTTCTCACCTGCTCAGTAGTGAAGGTGTAATCCCATACATATAATTGCACCTTTTTATTTGGATCTCCACTCAAATTGCCTCTGTGGATGAGCCTTCCAGTGTGTCCTCTCTGTGAACTGCTATGACATTCTCCCTTATCAATAGTGCAATCCTTCCACCTCTTTTACCCCCTCTCTCATCGTCAATGATACACCCCCTGTCATTTGACGTGGGCAAACATTGAGTTTTGACCATGATTGTTCTTGCAAATTTTTCTACAGAAGTGGTGTGCCATTACCTTCTTCTGTGAAGAATCTTTACAAGATGGATGAACCCAGCCATTATCAATACTTTTCAGAGATTAAGAGAAGAACATCTGCAGATGCTGGAAATCCAAGCAACATACACTAAATGCTGGAGGAATCAGAGGCCAGGCAGTATCTATGGAAAAGAGTAAACAGTCAATGTTTCAGACCCAGACCCTTCACCAAGACTGGGAAAAAAGATGAGAAGTCAGAGCAAAAAGGTGGGGGAGAGGAGGAAGGAGTACAAGGTGATAGCTGATAGGTGAAACCGGGAGAGAAGGAAGGGTGAAGTAAAGAGATGGGACGTTGATAGGTGAAAGAGATAAAGGGCTAGAGATTGGGGAATGTGATAGGAGAGGACAGAAAACCATGGAAGAAAGGGAAGGAAGAGGCACACCAGAGGGAGGTGATGGGCAGGTAAGGAAATGAGGAGAGAGAGGAATGGGAATGGTGACAATTACTGGAAGTTTGAGAAATTGACATACATGCCATCAGGTTGGAGTCTACTCAGTCGAAATATAGGACGTTGCTCCTCCAACCTCAGTGCGGCCTCGTTGCAGCAGTACAGGAGGACATGGACTGACATATCGGAATGGGAATGGGGAGAAGAATTGAAGTGGGTGGCCACTGAGAGATCCTGCTTTTTCTGGCGGACGGAGTGTAGGTACTCAGCGAAGCAATCTCCTAAACTACATCAAGTCTCACTGATATACAGGAGGCCACACCGGGAGCACTGGACACAGTATATGACCCCAACAGACTCACAGGTGAAGTGTTGCCTCACCTAGAAGGACTGTTTGGGACCCAGAATGGTAGTGAGGGTGGAGGTGTAGGGGCAGGTATGGCACTTGATCTGCTTGCACGGATAAGTACCAGGAGAGAGATCAGTGGGGAGGGATAAATGGACAAGGGAGTCACATAAGGAGCAATCCCTGCGGAAAGTGGAATTTGGGGGAGAGGGAAAGATGTACTTGGAGGTGGGATCCCGTCGGAGTTGGCAGAAGTTACGGAGAATTATGTGCTGGACGCAGTGGCTACTGGGGAAGTAGATGAGGACAGGAGGAACTCTATCCCTGGTGAGGTGGAGGGAGAATGGGGTGAGGGCAGAATCTCTTCAGAGATTGTCTGCCTGGCATCAGTGGTCACAAAACCAGGAACTGTGATATGCACCAGTAATTCATACGACCATCCACCTCCTGCTCCCATGGCTACCTGTGACCCTGATTGGCGGGGGGCTAAACAGGTGCTACACCTTGCCCAAGGGTGACCTGCAGGCTAGTGGAGGGAAGGAGCACCTTACACCTCCTTTGATAGAGACGTGTCTCCGCCCCACCAACCAACCCGCTCTCTACCATACCTAAAATAATGAAACCCAGGAAAATTTAGCTCCTAGTCCTGTCCCCTCATGCAACTACACCCTGCTATTGGTGCTGACCTGTCAAATGTCACCCTCTCTCCAACAGTACACAATCTGTTAGTGAGGGGGAACCCTTCTATGTCTGCCTGATATCCCTACTTCTCCTGGTGATCACCCAACTATCTGTAGTTGTGACCTGAGTTGTGACCACCTCACTAAAACTCTTATCTATGAAATCCTCCAAATCACAGTTCAACCAAGTGCCATTTCCGGTTCTTTCAGCGGGTCTTGTCAGGAGCTGCAGATGAAAACATTTCCCACAGACGCATTCTTCAGGGGGGCAGTGGGGTTCCTTCCAGCAGGAGCATTTGACTGCTATTTTATCTACTCTGCCAAAGGTCACTGATTAACATGTGAGTAGCCGAATCTTCCCTATACACCCACTCACCATGTCTCCTCACCTTAGCCTGTCTAGCCAAAGTCTCGCCTCTACACTCCTACACTGCCTCATTGTAACAATAGCTACTCTGTGGCAACTGAGACAGTCAGAAAACCTGCTGGTTTCTGCTCTCTTCTGGTCTGGCTTTATGTAAAAGAAGATTCTGAATCACTCAGAAATGTTTATTTTGGTGTAAACTTTAACTCTATTTAGTTCCGCTCAACCATATTGCGAAGTTGTCTACTTTCTTTTAAACCCCAAGTCTGGGGTATTTTCTATGTCCCAAACAATAAAGCCCTGAATTGTGTATGTCTTAATAATTGCTCTCTCAACCTACCCTGCATAATTCAGGTCTCTTTAGCCTTGCAGAAATTCAAAGGATTCTGCAAATGGTGGGAATATGAAGCAACATACACAAAGTGCTGGAGAAACTCAGCAGGTCTGACAGGGAAATGAAGGCAGCATCATGAAGGAGCTCAGCCCAAAACATCATCCGTTCATTTCTGTCCACAGATGCTGCCTGATCTGCTGATTTCCTCCAGCATTTTTTTGCGTGTTGCCTATTAAGTTCTATACTCTTTTAAACAGTATCTATATTCTATATTGGCTATCCTCATTCACATTACCAAACTGCATCTCACTTTTCTTCATCTTAAATTCAATTAATTAAAATTCACACCTTTGCCCATTCCACCAATCTGCTTTGTTTGCAGCCACAATTCTACCAAGTTTTATGTCAATTGCAAGTTTAGAAATTGCAGCTTGCACGCCCAAGTTTAGCTATTGCAGAATTATTGAGAGTTGTTGTATAATTATTGCAGCATTATGAGAATTACTAATTTAAGACCTTGATCATCACCTATGTACATCAAAGGAGTTGAGTTGAGAGAACTGAAAGCTTCAAGTTCCTGGACGTGAACGTCATCAATGGCCTCCCCTGGTCCAATCACTTTGCTGTCATGACCCAAAAAGCTCACAGTGCCTCTACTCTACACAAGGCTAAAGAAATTTGGCATGTTCCTGTCAACCCTTACCAATTCTAATCAATGCACCACAGAAAGCATTCTGACTGGATGCATAATGGCTTGGTATGGCAATTGCTCTGCAGGTGGCTTTAAGAAATTGCAGGGAGATTGGGCACAGCTCAGCATCTCACAGGAACCACCATCCACTCCACAGACTCTGTCTATATTTCCCCCACCTCAGCAAAGTGGCTAGCATAATCAAAAACTGCACCCACCCTGGATGTTCCCTTTTCGCCCTTCCCTCAACCATTATGCAGAAAGTACTAATGCACATACCACCAGGGTCAAGGATGTCTTCTTTTATCAGACAATTGAACTGACCTCTTGTCTGATAAGATGGACTCTAGGCCTCGTTACCTTGTTATGATCTTGTACTTCTTTGTTTATGGTTGGCAAAATGCTACAGTCCATTATCAAGGATGAGGTTTTGGGGTACTCAAAGGCACAAGGTGAAACAGGCTAAAGTGAACATAGTTTGCTTAAGGGAAAGTCTTGCCTGACAAATCTGTTAGAATTATTTGAAGAAATAACAGGCAGGATAGACGAAGGAGTTAGTGAATGTTGCTTACTTGGATTTTCTGAAGGCATTCAACCTCACATGAGGTTGCTAAACAAGAACCCATCGTATTGCAGCCTTTTCTGGTTAGCTGCTTGTAAAACATACTGGATCTTCCTTCTAAGGCTTCAGCTGCACAATCAAATAAATGATTCCAAAACACTGAACACTATGAGATGCATAAAATAAAGTTTTTTTTTAAAAAAAGATGCCACATAGTGTTTTTGAAGAAAGTGACAATATTTGCATTTTGCAGTGGGGATGCTCTCTTGGATCTATTATCTCAGACTTAATTGGCACAAACAAGTCTATACAGTAATTCCAAACCATTCAGCACCATATGATACATAAAATACAGTTGTTTAAAGCAAATCCCTACATAGTGTTTTTGGAAAAAGTACCAATGTATGCATTTTGCATTGTATTGGAAAAACTCATTTTGACTATGTGGTTGTTTTGTTATTCATTTGGATATATCTTCTTAGACTTAAGTTACACAACCAAGTATTTAATTCCAAAACACTCAGCACCATGGTATCTTTGATAAAATAAAGTCACATAAAATCTTTGAAGAATTAACAGGCAAGACAGACAAAGGAGTAGACATTGATGGTAGATGTTGCTTTCTTGGCATTTCAGAAGGCCTTTGACAAATTGCTGCACATGAGGCTGCAAGTTAAGAGCCTGTCTTGTTACAGAAAAGATACATGAACAGAAGACTGGCTGACTGGCAGAAGGCGAAGTGGCAACGGCTCTGTCAACCACAGGCACCACCATGTGTGAGTTCACTTGACTGCTGGGCGAATTCCCAAAACTCACCAAATCCACATTCTCAACTACAGTCGCAAACCATGGGTTGAGCATCACATCTCCACAAATGGCCACCAGCCCATGCCAATGCGCATAGATAGGACCCCGAAAAGCTGGCAACTGCGAAGGCTGAGTTCGACAATATGGAAAGGCTTGGCTTTGATCGCTGGTTGAATTGTCCTTGGGCTTCACCCCTCCACAGGATCCCTAAGTCTGATGGTGATTGCTACCCATATGGTGATTACTGACACCTTAACAAGGTCACCACCCCGATCGTTACCCAATCCCACATATTCAAGAGTTTTTGGCACATTTAGCCAGAAAGTTGATTTTTTCTAAAGTTGAGTTAGTTAGGAGCTACCATCAGGTGTCTGTGTGCTCGGAGGACAATCCCAAAATGGCTCTAATAACCCTGTTTGGCCCCTTTGAGTTTCTGTGCGTGGCCATTTGGGTTAAAAACTGCAACACAGACTTTCCATTGGCTGATGGACTCTGTATTAAAAGACTTAGATCTTATTTGTTTACCTGGATGACATACTTGTCACCAGTGCATCCAAATCTGAACACATATCACATCGCTACATGCTTTTCGAGCAATTAATCCAACACAGATTGATTATTAACCCTATTAAATGCTATTTTGGGCCATCTACTATTGACTTTCTCAGCCATCACATCTCCACAGAAGGTGCAAAACCCCTTCCATCAAAAGTAGCTGCGATTATAGATTTCCCACCACCCCGTACTGCTTAAAAAATAGGAGTGTTTTTAGGCATGGTGGATTTCTATCACCGCTTCGTTCTGCAAGCTACTGAACTTGTGCTTCCCTTGTATAGGCAATGTCCTTATCACGTGCTTGACTGGTCAGTGGACATGGCCAGACCATTTGATGACACCAAACAAGCTTTTTGCAAAGTGATCCAACTTGTGCACCTGCTCCCAACACACCCATAGCCATTACTGCTGATGCTTCAGACTATGCTGTGGGTGCTGTGCACAAACAATTGGTTGGAGAAGTGTGGCAGCCGCTCGCCTTCTTCATCTGGCAGCCCCAACACCCCCCCCCTGCCACCGAAAGGAAGTACAGCATGTTTGACTGCAAGCTTCTAGGTATCTATATGGCTGTCTGCTATTTCTGTTTTCTTCTAGAGGGTTGTCACTTCACAGTGTTCGTTGACCACAAACCCTACATGCACGCAATGGCCAAAATATCAAACCCTTGTTCTGCATGGCAACAATGCTACCTGGCCTACATATCAGAGTTCACAACTGATATACAACATATCAAGGGGAAAAATAATGCCAAGACTGACTGCCTCTGATGGCAGCTGCTGAGGCCATACACATAGTGGTTGACTATGTCAGCATGGCAGCCAACAAAGGTACTGACCCAGAGCTCCAGGCCCTCCGAACAGCAGTCACAGGCCTACGGTGGCTGACATTAAGTATGGAGAAGCTGGTGCTTCTCTCCTGTGCGATATCTCAACCAGTTGCCCTTGCCCCATAGAGACCGCAAGCTGGAGGCAACCGGTTTTGACTCCATTCACGGCCTCTCGTGCCTGGACCGGAAAGCTTCACAGAAACTGCTTGCACTAAAGTTTGTGTGGCACAGCCTTAGAAAGGACATGCGTGACTGGAGTGAGGCCTGTGTTCAGTGCTAGTGGGTGAAAATTAACCATCATGTTTGGGCACCATTGGCATCATTTGAGGTCCCTGAGTGACGATTTGACTATGTCAATGTGGGCCAGATTGGATCCCTTTCCCTGTCCCGCGATATCACGTACCTCCTTCCCATGGAGGATTGCACCATCAGCAGACCAGAGGTCGTCCCTCTAGCATTGACAATTGCCACAGATGTGGTTCGGACATTCATCAGCACTTGGGTTGCTCGGTTTGGCACCCCATCTGATACTTCCTTTAACCACGCTCCCCAATTCTCATTAGACAACGATGGCCCAGAACCTCAGTGTTAGGCTACATCACACAATGGCGTATCACCTACAGTCCAATGGCTTATGCCAACAGTTTCACCGCTCCTTAAACGCTGCTCTGAGGTTTTCCTGACAGGTGAGTGTTGCCATAATCGTCTCCCATGCTGGGTCCTGCTGGGGCTCAGGATGGCTCCAAAAGAGGAACTGCAGTTGTCTGTGGCTGAGTTGGTATACGGGCAGCCGTTACGAGTGCCAAGTGAATTTATCTTTGATGCCAGGACCACCTGGTCAGCCTCTAAACAGAATTCTGCCCTCGTCAGTAAACTCAATTCCTTTGCTCCTATTCCTACCTCCCATCATGGCTTGGAGCACTCTTGGGCTCCTATTGACCTATACTCTTCCTCTGTCATTTTCGTCTGCCATGATGCACACCAGTATCCCCTCAGGCCCCCTCATGGTGGCCTGTTCCACGTTTTGGAATGGAGAGAATAAACTTTTATCATATTGCTTAATGTATTTTAGTAGATCACAACAATTGGAGAGTTCCACTACCATGCCCCTGACGTCATGACATGAGCATGAGCATGCCAACACACCTCTGGACCAGCCAGGACACCTGCTGTAACTCCACCCATGGAACACAGGACCTGAGCCGGGCACCTCGTCCGAGCTCCAGACAGGCTCACTATGCCAGTTTCAGTGAATTCTTGGGAGGGGGCGAGCAGGGTAATGTGAGGTGTAGGCTCATATGCTTAATTCACAACCACCCACATTGAGTTGGAGTTCCATTTAAGAGACTGATGGCGTAATGACGGGAATTGTTTACTGTGAGATATGTTCTGTGTTTGAAAGACAATAAGGGAGGTGTTACAGTTTCCCTTAAACTTACAACACCTCTGTCGTTTTACTTGCAAAAACCTACACTTTATTTTATTCCTGTTTTCACTGACTTATGGTGCCAATGGTAAAGCGGGTTCTTCCTCTCTAAGCTTTTCCCTAGCTCCCTAAACTCTGCCCGGGGCACCTCGTTGTAATTTTGTAAATGGTTTTTAAACTTCTGCTTAAATAAGAGGGGTGGGAGAGAGGGAGAGGGAGAGAGAGAGAAGGAGCGGGAGTGGGAGAGGGAGACGGGTGGAGGAGCAGGAGAGGGTGAGAGAAGGAGAGAGAGAGAATGAATTTAACTGAGGCTTTGACTGCGGGGGAGGAAGTTTGGTGAGGTGGGAGAAGCAAAGAAGAGTTATGACAGATGAGAGAACTGGGGTGAGGTAATGTGGAGAGGGTATAAGGTGGGAGGAAATGCGATTGCAATATTAAACTGTACGGAGGCTGAAAAGAGGGAGAGGGAGAACACTCAAAAGAGCTGAGATAGGGAGAAGGGGGGAGCAGGTAGGGAGCAGGGAAATGGGGAAAGGGAGGAGGACAAAGACATAGAAGAAGATCTGTGAGAACTGGGAAACCAACGTGAGTTACGGAGGGTCAAGAAGGATTGCGGAAGGAACAAAACAGAAGAAGGTTTTTGAGGAGGAAGAACTATGGTCAAACTCTTGAAGAAGTGTCAGTGTAAGAATTCTAGGCATGTGGAGGGATAAAAAGCTGACATGGAAGCACAATATTGGTAAAATAACTGATAAACGTAAAGGAGCATTAAATATTCTCAGGTGTCTAAGTGGGTAACCTTGGGGTGCTATACGAAAATCTTTGTTGACCATTTATTTTTGTTTAATTAGATCTGTACTTGACAGATCTGTGTGGGTTATGGATCAGCTTCATCATCAACTTTAAAATGTTTGGATGTGATACAAGCACAGGCTTTAAGATTGTCAGTAAGGTCATCCCCCTGCTTTGGTTTTACTGGTTGAAATGGGACAATTACCCTTACAATTGTGGAGGCCGAAGTTGATATTCACATACTGGATTAATTTGAGGGGCAAAGAAATGACCATCCTGTTAAAGGTGTGTTGGAGGACTGGTGGGAACATCACAAGAAGTGTGCTTTTAGCTTTGGGTGGCTGGGTTCTTATCATGCTAGGAGTAGGGTTTTGTTGAGTTATGCAGTATGTCCCACTGTAGCTTTCTCAGTAACCCCACCTTGGTTTTTGCAATGAATTTGGTTGATTTTAGATTACATGTTTTATTAAAGTCTAAAGATTATGTTATGCCTGAGAGTATGTTGGTTCATCAATATATTAAGGCAAATTATTAGGATAAGTTAACCATTTTTACTGATGGGTCAAAAGATAATTTAACTGGGAATGTTGGTGTGGCTGCTTCGTGCCTGAGTTACAGGTAACAATAAAGAATCGTCTTACTAACCATTTATCAATATATACAGCTGAACTGGCTGTCGTCATTTTGGGTTTACAGTGGGTGGAGGAAATTTGCCCTTGCAAAGTTGTAATTTGTTCAGATTCCTTTTCGTTTTGGTGAGTCTTAAAACAGGTCGTTCCAGCAGTAGGTCAGATTTACTGTTGTAAACTCATCAAATTTTATTTCATATACAAAGTATTGGTTTATATGTCCTCTTCCTATGGGTCCCTGCACATAGAGGTGCTGAAGGTAATGAACGGGTTCATTGTTTAGCTAACAAAGCTGTTAAAATTTCAACAGTGGATTTAGACCTTCCACTAACAAATTAGAAGCTAAGGGGTTAGTAGGATTAAGAATTGTGGAGTTTAGGTAAGACTCGTGGGATAATTGGCATAAGGGGAGACAGCTTTAAAGTATATGTAAAACTGTTGGATTTATGGGAGAAGGGCATAAAACAAGGGAAGTATATTGACTCAACTTAGAATTGGGCATGCTATGCTTAGTTAGTCCTTATAGCTTGTTGGAAAACATCTTTCTGGGTTGCGTGGGTTTTGTCATCATCATTATTAAACATAGTCGTGGTACATGTTGACACCAACGACATAGGCAGGAAGAGGGATGAGCTCCTGAAGTGTGAGTTTCGGGAACTGGGCAGAAGGCTGAAGAACAGGACCTCGAGGGTGGCATTCTCAGGGTTGCTGCCAGTGCTACGTGATAGTGATGGTAAGAATTGTTGGAGGTGGCAGTTGAATGCATGGCTGAGGAGTTGGTGAAGGGGGCAGGGTTTTAGATTTTCGGATCATTGGGATCTCTTCTGGGGAAGGTGGGACCTGTACAGATTGGATGGGTTGCACCTGAACTCGAGGGGGAGCAATATCCTTGCAGGTAGGTTTGCTAGCATGGTTTGGGAGGGTTTAAACTAATTTGCAAGAGGGATGGGACCCAGAGCAATAGAGCAGTAAAAGAAGTGCATGGAGTAAAGCTGGATCTATCATATAGAGAGGCTTTGAGGAAAGAGAAGCAGAATGAACAGTGTAAAGGTAGTAAGGTAGAAGGGCTAAAGTGCGTGTACTTCAATGCAAGAAGCATCAGGAACAAAGGTGCTGAACTGAGAGCTTGGATACATAAATGGACAAGGGAGTCGCATAGGGAGCGATTCCTGTGGAAAGCAGAGGAGGGGGAGGGAAAGATGTGCTTAGTGGTGGGATCCCGTTGCAGGTGGCAGAAGTTACGGAGAATTATGTGTTGGACCCAGAGGCTGGTGGGGTGGTAGGTGAGGACAAGGGGAACCCTATTCCTAGTGGGGTGGCGGGAGGATGGGGTGAGAGCAGATGTGTGTGAAATGGGAGAGATACGTTTGAGAGCAGAGTTGATGATGACCCCACTAGGAATAGGGTTCCCCTTGTCCTCACATACCACCCCACCAGCCCACCAGTCGCTCCCTATGTGACTCCCTTGTCCATTCGTTCCCCCCATCCCTCCCCATCAATCTCTCTCCCAGCACTTATCCTTGTAAGCAGAACAAGTGCTACATATGCCCTTACACTTCCTCCCTCACTACCATTCAGGGCCCCAGACAGTCCTCCCAGGTGAGGCGACACTTCACCTGTGAGTTGGCTGGGGTGATATACTGCGTCCGGTGCTCCTGATGTGGCCTTTTATATATTGGCGAGACCCAACGCAGACTGGGAGACCGTTGCGTTGAACACCTACGCTCTGTCTGCCAGAGAAAGCAGGATCTCCCAGTGGCCACACATTTTAATTCCACATCCCATTCCCATTCTGGTATGTCTATCCATGGCCTCCTCTATTGTCAAGATGAAGCCACACTCAGGTTGGAGGAACAACACCTTATATTCCGTCTGGGTAGCCTCCAACCTGATGACATGAACATTGACTTCTCTAACTTCTGTTAGTGCCCCACCTCCCCCTCGTACCCCATCCGTTATTTATTTATTTTATATATATATATATTTTTTTCTTTTTCTCTCTCTCCTTTTTCTCCCTCTGTCCCTCTCACTATATTCCTTGCCCATCCTCTGGGCTTCCCCCCTCCCCCTTTCTTTCTCCCTAGGCCTCCCGTCCTATGATACTCTCAAATCCCTTTTGCCAATCAACTGTCCAGCTCTTGGCTCCATCCCTCCCCCTCCTGTCTTCTCCTATCATTTTGGATCTCCCCCTCCCCCTCCCATTTTCAAATCTCTTACTAGCTCTTCTTTCAGTTAGTCCTGACGAAGGGTCCGAAACGTCGACTGTACCTCTTCCTAGAGATGCTGCCCGGCCTGCTGCGCTCACCAGCAACTTTTATGTGCGTTGCTTAAAATTCCAGCATCTGCACATTTCCTCGTGTTTGAAGTTCTCAATGAATACTTCTCATCGGTATTCACCAATAAGAGGGAACTTGATGACGGTGAGGACAATATGAGTAAGGTTGATGTTCTGGAGCATGTTGATATTAAGGTAGAGGAGGTGTTGGATTTATTAAAATACATTAGGACGGATAAGTCCCCGGGGCCTGATGGAATACTCCCAAGGCTGCTACACAAGGTGAGGGAAGAGATTGCTGAGCCTCTGGCTAGGATCTTTATGTCCTCATTGTCTACGGGAATGGTACCAGAGGATTGGAGGGAGGCGAATGTTGTCCCCTTGTTCAAAAAAGGTAGTAGGGATAGTCCGGGTAATTATAGACCAGTGAGCCTTATGTCTGTGGTGGGAAAGCTGTTGGAAAAGATTCTTATAGATAGGATCTATGGGCATTTAGAGAAGCATGGTCTGATCAGGAACAGTCAGCATGGCTTTGTGAAGGGCAGATCATGTCTAACAAGCCTGATAGTGTTCTTTGAGGAGGTGACCAGGCATATAGTTGAGGGTAGTGCAGTGGATGTGATGTATATGGATTTTAGTAAGGTATTTGACAAGGTTCCACACGGTAGGCTTAATCAGAAAGTCAGAAGGCATGAGATCCAGGGAAATTTGGCCAGGTGGAATCAGAATTGGCTTGCCTGCAGAAGGCAGAGGGTCGTGGTGGAGGGAGTACATTTGGACTGGAGGGTTGTGACTAGTGGTGTCCCACAAGGATCCGTTCTGGGACCTCTACTTTTCGTGATTTTTATTAATGGGGGGGGTAATGTGGGGGTAGAAGGGTGGGTTGGCAAGTTTGCAGATGACACAAAGTTTGGTGGTATTGTAGACAGTGTAGAGGATTGTCGAAGATTGCAGAGAGACATTGAAAGGTTGCAAAAGTGGGCTGAGAAGTGGCAGATGGAGTTCACCCGGAGAAGTGTGAGGTGGTACACTTTGAAAAGACAAACTCCAAGGCAGAATACTTGGTAGTGTGGAGGAGCAGAGGGAACTGGGGGTACATGTCCACAGATCCCTGAAAGTTGCCTCACAGGTAGATAGGGTAGTTAAGAAAGCTTATGAGGTGTTAGCTTTCATAAGTCGAAGGATAGAGTTTAAGAGTCGCGAGGTAATGATGCAGCTCTATAAAACTCTGGTTAGGCCACACTTGGAGTACTGTGTCCAGTTCTGGTCGCCTTACTATGGGAAGCATGTGGAAGCATTGGAAAGGGTACAGAGGAGATTTACTAGGATGCTGCCTGGTTTAGAGAGTCTGCATTATGATCAGAGGTTAAGGGCTTTACTCTTTGGAGAGAAGGAGGATGAGAGGAGACATGATAGAGGAGTACAAGATAATAAGAGGAATAGATAAGAGTGGATAGCCAGCACCTCTTCCCCAGGGCACCATTGCTTAATACAAGGGGACATGGCTTTAAGGTAAGTGGCGGGAAGTTCAAGGGGGATATTAGAGGAAGGTTTTTTACTCAGAGAGTGGTTGGTGCGTGGAATGCACTGCCTGAGTCAGTGGTGGAGGCAAATACACTAGTGAAGTTTAAGACACTACTAGACAGGTATATGGAGGAACTTAAGGTGGGGGGGGGTTATATGGAAGGCAGGGTTTGAGGGTCGGCACAACATTGTGGGCTGAAGGGCCTGTACTGTGCTGTACTATTCTATGTTCTATATAGTACTACCATATGAAGCATATAAGGTTGAAAGAATTCAAACACAGGGTTCATTACAATCTTTGGGGATTGATAACTTTCATTGAAAAACTTTTTAAGTTATGAGAGTGACTTTAATTCACAGTAGTCTTTTGGGGTAATTTAGTTTTAATTTGAAATAGAAGAAGTAAGGGTTTCATTTCCCAATTCGCTACACCACACTCTAATAATGCAGCTTTAAGTTGGGCTGCCAACCACCATTTAAACATCAAAAAGAACAGCGAGGAAGAAGCTGGTGGAGACCGCGGAAACCACCATCCTCATTCCGAACGAGCAGGGCAGCGGCGGACGGCGCCAGCGCGGCGAGGATGCAGGAGGCGTCGGCGATGTCAGCGGAAGTGGGCGGAGTCCGGCGGAAGTGGGCGGTGTCAGCAGAAGTGGGCGGGGTCCGGCGGAAGTGGGCGGTGTCAGCGGAAGTGCGTGCGGGACGCCGAGCGCGCGCTGCAGTGCTAGCGGATCGGAGAGGAGAAGCGGCGCCATGTACCGGGTGGAGGAACGGGGCCAAGTGTACACCAGCTCCTACAAGTTGTATTTTCGTAGGTTTTGTAAAGCCAGGAAACCGGGGGGTGGGAGGAGGGAGCGGGGCAGGCTGGTGGGAAGGTGGAAGGAGAGTCATTGCCACGGGGACAAACGTACACCAGCCCCTACAGGGCTGCGTCTCATTCAAGACGTTGAAGGAGCTTAGCAGTTCAGGCAGCATCTGTGGTAATGAAAGTAGTCGACCGGTTCGCGCTGAGGCCCTTCATCGGAACTCCGCGCGAAATGTCGAATGTTTTCATTTCCTGTGCTTCCCTCCAGCGTTTTGTATGTGTCATTCTGGATTTAGTGTTTATGATGGACTATATATACCTCCGTAGGGTTGTATAGCAGCGCTGTACTACACCTGCCCACTTTGGGCATCCATTAATGTTCAGATGTGTGCAAGGGGACAGGGATGAGGGGGGATTGAGGCGCGTGGGAATGGGGGGGGGGAGGGGAGGGGAATGGAGGAGGCGCCAAGTGAGACGTGGAAGGTCGGAGGAGGATGGGTCGGTGCAGGGCGTGGGAGAGGGGAGATTGGGAAGGAGGGAGGAAAGGATGAGAGGAGCTAAGGGGAAGGGAAAG
The DNA here is from genome assembly GCF_030028105.1 of Mobula birostris. Lineage (NCBI taxonomy): Eukaryota > Metazoa > Chordata > Chondrichthyes > Myliobatiformes > Myliobatidae > Mobula > Mobula birostris. Next base: position 19,806,607 of record NC_092390.1, read on the forward strand.
AAAAAAGTGATGGAGGTAGGAGTCGAGGCAGGTTAGGGAGTGAGAAACAGGTGAGTTGGAGAAAGGGGGGTATTTGGAGGCTGAGTGGTGGGGGGGGAAGGGACAGGAGTGGTCACTTACGATTCTGTTTTCTGTTATTTATAGGCAATGCTCAGGGTCAGCTAATTTCTCCTTTGCATGATATCCCACTTTGGGCTTCAGAGTCACAGGTAGGACACTAGGCTAAAGTGTGTTTTTGCTCATCTCTCCTTGTGTGTTGCTCATCATCTGTCTTTCGTGGTGAACTCTGATTTTGCTTGGAAGGCAGGGTCTTCATTCTAGCTGGGTCTAAATCCTGATTCTCCTGCCCCTACTACATGGTGGGGGTGCACAAGGCTTTAGACTCAAGTAAAATAAGCAATATACTCAAGACTGGATGTTATTGTCTGGCAGATATATCTTTCCTTCTCTGGACTTTTTATGGCAGATTTAGTTTCCTTCTCTGCATTGGCTTTTTTGCCATGCTAACCATCACTGTTGGAGTAGAAATTTCCTAACTACTAAAAGTGAAGGTAGTACATCAGTTGTCCACTATTAATTCCATTCCTTTCTTTGCCCTTGACCCCTTCTCAAACACACGTTGTCTTCTGGCAGTTAATGATATTATCCTGAAGTTTAGGTCTCTTTATTTCAACGCTTTCTAGTGATCTTTCACCGTTGAGACTTTTCAGAGCAAAGATTATCCATTTGCTTCTCCACTGAGACTTTCCAGATGTTAAGCTCAAGCTAGAACAGGACGTGAGAGATGGTGTTGGCAGGAGATGAGAGGCAGGTTTATGATCTGATTCTATTTTTGTGTATTTTTTTCTTATGAAATAGAAGGCCATGTCAGAGAAATCCCATTCCTTCACTGTAACCTTTCTTTGTGCCTGTTATTTATTTAGCGATACAAGGCCTTCCTGTCCTTTGAGCCATGCCACCCAGCAACGCTGTTGCATAATCATGGTACAATTTACAATGTCCAATTAACCTACTAACAGTAGGTCTTTGGACTGTGGGAGGAAACCAGAGCACCAGAGAAAACCCATGCAATCTATGGGGAGGAGGTACAAAGAAGGCATCGGGGTTGAAGTCCGACACCCCAGGCTGTCTCAGTGTTATGCTAACTGCTATGCTACTCTGGCACCACTTCATTATTTTACCACGTAATTTAGTGCCCCCGATTTTTTTCCCCCCACTTGGCACGTACACCAGAGTAATGTATAGTTACTCACTAATGTGACAGTAAACCTGAGTGTATGAGGGAGGTCCAGGGAGAATGGGAAAACTCCACAGACAGGACTGGACTGGGTGTCAGAACTGATACAAGTGACTTGTATAAAGACAGGCTGCATTTGGCCTGAATACTGGCAACAAAATTAACTTTGTACAGTTTTTTTATGGGCTGCAAGCCCTAAATATGCCACATGGAGAGGAGGGAAAAGTTTTGTTCTTGGATTTTCCCAATCATGTTATAAGAGCATAAGAAATAGGAGCAGGAGTCGGCCATCTGGCCTGTTGAGCCTGCTCCGCCATTCAATAAGATCATGGCTGATCTAGCCATGGATTCATCTCCATCTACCTGCCTTTTCCCCATAACCTTTAATTCCCTTGCTGTGATGTTTGATCATTACTCATCTTAAATATATTCTGTTATTGAAATATTGCTGCAATTACTCTGACCTTTCATATGTGTATAAGGGTGTGTATGTGCTGGCAGGCCAAAAGGTAGGAATCTGATAAATAGTGTTCACTAACGCATAAATGTGAATTGGCTTGCAGAATGTGTTTAACATGGTTGTGGAGGTTCCACGCTGGACCAATGCAAAGATGGAGGTAATTCCTATTTCTGTCTATTAATAATTTCATTGTTAATTTGTTATTTGCTTTCAATTTATTTCTTAAAAGTTTCCAACATATTGAATAGAATATTTTGAAAAAGTTTGTCAAATGTATTTCAAAAATCGATAATCTGGGTTTCATCATGGCAATCACTAGCGGGCACATTTTATTGGACATAAAAATGAGATCTTTTGTTACACTTGTACATTGACCTTGACTCAGTACACGTGTTACCTTAATTGCTCATTACTTGGAACAGTGATTAGGCTTTGGTTATTGAAGTTGACTTGCACCACTTACTGTCTGATGTAGCGAGATTTGTATTCAGTCATTTTCTCCCGCATTGTTTGGTGAGCTGAGTTGATTTGATGCCTTGGCACTCAGCATTGCGGGATTACTTATAAATCCTCTTAACATGTTACATCAGAAAGTAGTTGATTCAAGTAAGATTTAAGAGGATTTGTGGATCTGCAATATTTAGTGGTGAGATATTGGGCTAGAATGTCTGACTTATTGGCTGGCAACTAACTATTGTAACTGCTGATGTTTGCTGTTACCTTATTGTAAGGTAGATTTTAAAGTCACTTGCCAAAGCTAACAACTGACTAGTTGCCAGTGAAGTTGGTCCCTTGCCCTGTGGCTGGGAAATGAATCTCTGAATTGTATATGGTGACATGTATAATACATTTGAACTTTGGCTTTTGCATTGGTTGGTAGCTCCATTACCAGGCTATCTGAGATCCCTGAGAAGCAGCAGATATGAAGGAACAGGGGCTGTGGCTCAGTTTGGGATTCTGATAGTAGAGAGGTATGATTTCATTACTCAAATCTGATTCCAAAAAGATTGATGTAAAATCTTTTCCTGGAAAAACATTCTTCATAAATATCAGCTACCAAAACATCTAAGATGGAGAAGCTGCTATGTTTCTGTTTTTCACTATAATATAATTGATTACACTTAAGGGAAAGTGAAAGATTTTGATTCTATGTTGCTATTATGTTGATTAGTTATTCTCACTACTTATAAAGTCAGAAGAGTGCAAAATACAGGCTCATGCTATTAAAACATTAGAATACTGTATTCCTCACTGCATATTGCATCTACTGTAATGTTTGTTTTTAAACAGTTATTATTTCTCTCTCAGCCCAACCTCTTGATTTCTCCCCATATATCTTCAAGCCCTGGCTAATCAAGACACTATCGATCTGTAACTTCAATCTACTCAATGAATTGGATTCCACAGCCACCAGTGGCTATGAATTCCACAGATTCACCACTCTGACTAAAGAGATTCCTCCTCATCTCCATTTTAAATGGACACCCCTCTATTCTGTGGCTGCGTTCTCTGGTCATAGATTCCCCCACCATAAGAAACACCCTCTGTACTAAGGCCTTTCACATTCGATAGGTTTCAATGAGATCCCCATTCTTCTGAATTCAAATGCTAGTGAACGCAGCACAGCATCTATAGGAAGAGGTATAGTCGACGTTTCGGGCTGAGACCCTTCGTCAGGACTAACTGAAAGAAGAGACAGTAAGAGTGTTGCTTGGAATTCCATCATCTGCAGATTTCCTCATGTTTGCGCCATCAGATGCTGCTCATATGATAAGCCTTTCATTCCCGGAATCACTTCTGCGAACCTCCTTTGAACCGTCTCCAATGTTAGCGTGTCCTTTCTTAGTTAAGGAGCTCAAAACTGCTCACAGTATCAAGTGAGGCTGCACCAGTGCCTTAACGTTATATCCTTTTATGTTCTAGTCCTCTTAAAATGAATGCTAACATTGCATTTCCTTCCTCACCGCCAACTCAAATTAACCTTTAGGGAATCCTACACAAGGACTCCCAAGTCCCTTTGTACCTGAGATTTTTGAATTTCCTCTCCATTTAGAAAATAGTCTATGCTTTTAATTCTTCTATCAAAGTCCATGACCATAAACTTCTTGACACACTGTATTCCATCTGTTACTTCTTTGCCTATTCTCCTAATCTCAGTCCTTCTGTAGCCCCTCTGCTTTATCAACACTACCTGCCCCTCCAGCTGTCTTCGTATCGTCTGCAAACTTGTCCACAAAGCCATCAGTTACATCGTCTAGATCATAGACATATAACGTAAAAAGAAGCTGTCCCGACACTGAAACACTACTAGTCACTGGCAGCCAACCAGAAAAAGTTCCCTTTATTCCCAGTCTTTGCCTCCTGCCAATCATCCAATACTCGCCATCCAATATCTTCCTGTAAAATCATGGGGTCTTAACTACTTAAGCAGCCACATGTGTGGTCCTTGTCAAACCCTTTTTGAAAATCCAAGTACACATCATCCACCAATCCTCCTTTGTCTATCCAGCTTGTTATTTCTTCCAAGAATTCTAACGGATTTATCAGACAAGATTTTCCCCTAAGGAAATCATGCTAATTTCGGCGTATTTTTAAAGTACATAATATTTATAAGATGCATGTAATCCAATGCACCTGCATGTTGTCTATATCCTTCCATTGTATAAATGCCTTGGAGTATTCTGATGTATCTGCTTCCACCAACTATCCTGGCAGTGTGTTCCAGTCATAACTATCTGTTTAAAACAAAAATCATGCCGTGTAAATCTTTCCCTTCTCAGTTTAAATCTATGCCCTCTCATACTGGAGATTTCCATCCTGTGGGAATAACTCCATCTACCCTATCAATGCATCTTATCATTCTATCAGGTTGCTCCTCAGCCTCCAGACTCCAGAGGAAACAGTTCAAATATGTTGATCCTCTCCTCCTATACTTTCTAATGCAGGTTTTACAAGGATTACGTCTTGTAATTATTATCTGAGGGATACAGATATCATCTGTAATTAGCAACAAGCATCTTTATTGTCTAAACTAACAAGTACGTGCATTCATACACTTAAGTACCTGTGTGCACACCTACTAGGTTTCCCTGACTCTCTTGAGTAGTCAAAGAGTAAAGGTAATACCCAGGTAATAAAGGAGCCTACATTGACTAGGCATTCCTTGTAATCCCAATTCACTCTCTCCATGTGTTCCATCGCTCACCCTTGTACCTGTGATGGTTATTCTTCAAAGTGTCTGCTTTTATATTCATTCCATACCAATTCAAGTGTTGCATTTCAGTGTTAACTGGCTATTATGTCATCCGAATGACTTTTAACACCTTTCTAGTAGCTCTGTTCCAAGCCAGCATCCATTTATTGCCCTTCTTTCAACAAGTGACAACTGGTAATTTATGACTGTTTGCTCTCTATCAGCAACCAGCTCCAATCACTCAGGATAGACACAGACCCCAACATTCACAAACTTGCATGTTATATGCAACCACTCATTTGTAGGCTAGTTTTTTCTCAACAACACAGACAACATCCTGGTGAACAACTGCTACAGGCTCTGCAAAATCTCTACATCCTTACTGTAATGCAATGCCCTTACTCCAAATGTGAGTAAACCAAAGTTTTGTACAGCTGCAACATTACTTTCCTCACTTTAATTCTTAAAATTAGTGTTGTGGAAACACTAAGAACACCAGAGTGACTTCAAGTTTTGTTTTGAGTTTATTAACATGGTATCATGGAGAGTCTGCAGCAGTCTCCACCACCACCAGAACTCTGAATTCTAGGTTATACAGAGCTCATATTTATACAGCATGACAAACAACTTCATATAACTTCGTTTGGCATCCCACGGTCAGTACAAGATCAATTGTTTAAAACATGTCAATTATCTCTCAGCGCAAGTCTAACAGTTCTTCCTGTTTCCATTTATCAGGACTCATAATTTACCCCCAGAGGCATCCTGCCTCCTGGATCCAGAGGCCTAGTATCTTATTAATTGGAGTTCCCGGTACTCCGCTTATCGTCCGAGATTACTCTGGACACGCATTAGCAATCTCAGGCCCAGCTGTTCCAGAATGGTCAAGTATCCCATCAGACAATAGTTTTAACTATTTCTACCACAAATCCATCCTTGTTGATCTTTCTGATCAACACTTAAAGATTCGTACTCCCTTCTTTCTGAAGTGGGGGCTCATAACCCACTGGATAAGGGTGCATTCTTAAACATCCTCCTCATCATAACTATCCTCTTCTTTCCTGTCTCCCGTGATGTGAGATTGCACATAGAGTAATTCTACCGTCTCCCCTGGTTTTGGCTTTGTACGGACGCAGACCCAGCGAATGCATAGTTGTATGACACAATGAACTACCGCCACTAGGCAGACCAGGGCAATGAGGCTGTAAAAGAGGGACTGTAAGCAGGAAAATTTTCCTTCTAACACTGATTTAATCCACCTAAAGAAATCCCAGCCTTCTGGAGGGGCTTGAGAGTTCAGTCTATGTGTTTCATCTCGCAACTGGGTCATATTTTCTGAAGCATTGGGTATGTAGGTGCAACATTCTTTCCCTACTAAAAGACCCCTCTACCCCTGGCTAATACATAGTCTAGGGCCATTCTGTTCTGTAAGGTCACCAGTCCTTGCGTTTTTTGCGTTTCTTGGTTCAGAATGGCAAACCCCTCTATAGTCTTATTGGCCAGTTGTTCTAGTTCTAAACTTATATTGTCTATTATATGGACATTATTTACTGTACCCTACCAAGGGAGGAATTCTGCCAAAACCTTACTCCCTGCAGAAATTCGAAGACCATGTCTAGTTCATGAGTGTAGGTGATCTGCATGAGAAACATTGAGTGGTGGGACTATAGTTGTAACAGGTAGATTAAAGCGGCAGCCAGCCCATTGCCTAGGGAGCCATGGATACGCCCTAGACCCACAGATCCAGCTTACCCTGGGCACCCCATATATTCCCGTTGCCGTCCATATACTATAGAGGCGGTGAACAGTAATATTGGTCCAATTTTTACCTGTCCAGTACTCTCTGGTGGTCACATTGTCGGTTTGATGGGGCCACTGCATTAGAGGTGCGAAGGAGGTATCACACAAGGAAAATCTTAACCAGTTCTTAGACCCTGGTCCTGAACACAAACAGACTGGAGCTGGGGCTACGCGTGTTTTTATATACGCCTCCCTTGGCACAGTGGTAGTGTTGGAGCCACTATCTATGGCTCCAGCTTGGAGACAATGGGGGGAGCACAGTGTTGTAAAGTTAGTGGTGGTACTGCCCCATAGCTTAAGACTATTCAAGACCAGATACCTTGCGCTTACGGAGTCGAGACAATTTCGAGCAGACTCACTGCCTGAAATAGTATAGGCCTGTAATCCTACCAATATGCATAGCGAAGATTCTGTTCCAATCGGCAGGGGTTTAAGATCTACAGAACTCTGCGTGGAATGGGGAACTGCCATACAAACATAACAGTTTGTTAAATTTGTGCGGTAGGCCATATAATGAGCAAACTGCCACCATGTATTGTGTAAGTGTGGATGATCCTGCCCTTTCTTTACATGCTCAACAACTTCTTCACTTCTCCATTTCTTTGTACTTACCCTCCGGCGCTGTTAGGCACTTAATCAATCCTACCCCCACTACTTCCTTCACATTAGTCCTCTATCGAGTATATATTTTGTTAATAATCAGTCACTGGATATATAACATGAGCTACAGGTTAGAATAGATTTCTTTTCCAGTCTCTCAGTGACAATTGGTTCTTAGTTCTCAGTGCCGTTCCCCTGTCTTGGGGAAGATGCCACTTGTTCAGTGTTTATTTCGCCCTTGTCGTGGTGCAACTTGCACCTGGTGGCATGTATCCACTCAGGTTTCTCCTTCACCTTAACGGCTGTAGGGGTCGTCAGCAGCACTAGGTAGGGGCCTTTCCACCTGGGAGAGAAAGAATCTTTATTCATTGATCTCACATATATTTTATCTCCTGGCTTAAATGGATGCATATTACCTTAAGTTAAAGGTGCCTGGGCTTGCCAGACCCTCTCATACAATTTCCCTGCCTCCTGACACACAGCTTGTGCGTATTTCAGTGTCTTCTCATCATTCCATATTAGCTCTACCTTTTCTGCGGTCATGGGAGGCTTAGTTCCTGTTGTCATAGGCTGCCCCATCAAAATTTCATGAGGGCTAAGTCCTGTATTTCTATTCTTCTGATTTTGCAGAGTGTACATTACTAAGGGCAGCGCATCTGGCCATCCGAGGCCGTTTTTCAGACAAACTTTTGTCAAAGCCGCTTTTATTTCCTCATTTACTCTGTCCACCATACCCAAGGACTGAGGCTGGTAGGGGGTATGCAATTTCCACTGGAACTCCAAGGTTTTCTTCAGTCCCTGCACGAATTTATTTGTAAAATGGGTTCCTTTGTCGCTATTTATCCCTAGGGGACTTCCAAACCTGGGCATAATTTCTTTCATTAGTATGTTCACCACAGTTCTTGCATCATCCCTCCTAGTTGGATAGGCCTCCACCCATCTGGAAAACATGTCTGTTATTAACATATACCTAAACCCCCTTTCTGCGGGCATACGTACAAAGTCAACTTGGAAGTTTTTCAAAAGGTATTTCCGGATGGGACAGGTGATCAAATCTAGCAAGCGTCTTTCCTCTGTTGTTTTGCTGGCAAACTAAACAAGTACATGCTTCCTTCTGGATAGTTACTGTAATCCCTGGGGCGTACCATTGTTGAGTGATGGCATGCTGCATCCCTCCTTTGGCCATGTGTTAGGTGAGCCCGGGACAAAAATAAACTACGTTTGCACACTACTGGGCTGTCTGGGTGACACCATAGCTTGGTATCCTTGTAGCATCCATATTTTTTCCAGGTACATTTCTCGTGCTGTGAGGCAAGATTTTGGGCTTCCTGCAACTGCTGGACAATAACACACAGGGAGCTGCTTCCCTCCCGATTCAACCCGAGAGGTCTGTCGCACAGGTTGTTGCTGAAAGGCCATCTGGTTTGCTACTATGTCTGCAAACCGTTGGAGACCTCATCCTTGGCTGAGGTGTGTGCCTTGCACTTAATTATCGCTAAAGGCTGTGGCAACTGTATAGCTTCTAAAAGGTTCAGTACTAAGGAGGCGTGTTTAATCGCTTTCCCCAATGAGGTGATAAATCCATTATTTTTCCACAATTGCCCAAAGTCGTGTGCTACCCCCAAATGCATAACATGAGCTGGTATAAACATTGGCTGCTTGTCCTTCAGCCAAAATGCAAGCACGGGTAACGGCATAGAGTTCTGCGGCCTGCGCTGATGTTCCTCTTGGCAGTGCATAAGCTTCCACTACCTCATGGGGAGTTACTATAGCATACCCTGCCAGCAACAGGTCATCCCTTGGGCGGTGCGAAGAGCTGTTTGAAAAGAATTAAATCAGGGTTATCAATAGGTTCGCTTCTCAGATCTGGTGAGGGAGTAGTAGTGGCTTCCACTGTGAGCAGACTGTCATGGTCATCCTCATCCTGCTGTGCAGATGGTAATGGAGCAAAAGTAGCTGGATTAATAGCCAGAGATCTTTTGTATGTATAGTTAGATCGAGAGAGAAGAAATCACCTCATAACCTGTCCTTCTGGCCATGGTAAAATGCTGAGTAGCAGCTGAATTCAACAGTGGCATTATGGCATGGGGTCCTATTGCAGTTCACGGGTAATCCAATACAATAGGAATAGACTTTTCTACCATTACTCTGGTGGCAGTCACTGCGTGCAAACAGGCTGGCATTCCCTTAACAGCAGCTTGTAATGCTGCGGAATAATAAGCTACTGGTCTCATCCTCGCAATTCGTCCACATATAGTTGAAAAGGCTTGTTATAGCTAGGTAATCCTAGCGCAGGTGCCGTGACTAAAGCCTCCTTTAGCTCATGGAAGGCCTTTTCCCTTTTGGGTGTCCATTCGACGGTGGGGGGGGAGCGTCTTCGTTTTCAACATAGCAGAACGCAATACTGCATCCCTCTCCCGGTATGTGGGAATCCACCGTCAACAATACCCTACCATGCCCAGGAAAGAAAGAATGTCCTTTTTTGTTTTGGAAACTGGGACCTGCTTTATTGCTTTTATTCAATCCCTTCCCAAAATTCCAGCTCCAAGATACTTGGAGCTGGAATCCAAGGTACTGGACAGTCTCTTGGCAAAACTGCATTTTCTCCACAGACATCCTGTGCCCTCTTCCTGCCAAATGTTCAAGGAGACTTAAAGAATCTGTCAGACATTGGGGCTCTGTAGCAGAAGCTATCAGGATGTCGTCTGCATATTGAATCAGCGTGGAATATTCGGACAGCTGGCATTTGTCCAAATCATTTTTAACTGCTGTGGCATAAACTGCAGGGCTTTCGGTATACCCCTAGGGCAGACGTGTCCACGTATATTGCTGATTCTTATAAGTAAAGGCAAATAAATGCTGGCTATCCTTGTGCAAAGGTATGGAGCAAAATGCTGAACACAGATCAACTACAGTAAAGACACTAGCTTCCGCAGGTATAGAGTTAAGTATAATGTTGGTGTCCAGCACCAGCGGAGCAATAGGGATGACTGTCTTATTTATGGCTCTTAGGTCCTGCACAAAATGTCACTCATTTCTCCGGCCTGCTTTTGGAATAGGTAATATAGCAGTGTTACACGGGCTTTGTGTCTTCACCAGCACCCCTTGCTGCAATGAGTCAATTACCGGAGTGGTACCTTTTTCAGCTTCAGTAGCTATATGGTACTGTTTAATACAGGGCTGTGACACATTCTTTTTTTAGAGTAACTTTATGCTCAGGAGCTGTTTGGGCCTTTCCCACATGATTGTTATGTGGGCCCATAGGTTCACTGGTACCCACGCTAAGGCTCTAAGGAGAAGTAGAGGGTCTTCTGCTGGCGGCTGTTGCTTTTCAAAGGTTGTTTCCCAGCTCTCGGACTTTAACATAATTCTCCCCTCCTTTTCATTAAAGAATCCTATTCAGGCTTCTTGTCCCAGTACCGGCAGAGTTATAGTATAAACAGCCTTGGCTTCTTTTGCCAATTGTTTATCATCGTCTGGTTATCTTTAGGTTTTGCTGGTGGCTTTATGGCCACTGTCAAATGAGGCATTGAGGAGTCCCCTAGTCGGAATCTTTTTTTCCTGATCTTCCACTAAGTCTACCAGGAGCCCTAATCCCTTGGGACCAAAGTACACAGACGGTGTTGCCTTCAGTTTTTCTTCACCATTCAAATAAGAGTGTACAGCTTGATCATAGTGTGAGTCCATTTACAAAGTGTAATAGGCCGTGCAATGGAGCTGCTGCTTTCCTCGGCTGCAGATTTTGTATGTAGAGGTTGGCTCGTCCTATCGATTTGTCATACAGTCTCTGGACTTGCCAGGCATGGGGATTGCTATCCAGCTGCCAACAGTATAGTATGGGTTCTGAACTGACCCTTTCTAGCCCATTCATTAATTTTAGCATTTGAGTGACCCTAACTTGAGGAAGCTCCATGTATATACCTTCAGCCGTACAGTGCAATGTTGCCTCTAATTTACAAAGGGTCTGCGGACCCAGCAGGGGGAACGGGGCTGTCTTAGATATAATGAAGGTGTCTGTTAAAGGTTATTCTCCATTCTCTTTTCCTGCCTGTTTTTCGTCTGCCTTTTCAGGCATTTTTTGAGTCATCACTAGTACTGCTAACACTTCCTTCGGCTCCCTCAGCTTCAATTCCTCTTTCCTGAGACCCATCTCATTACAGTGATGTCTGCTCCCCTGGGGGTGTCAGGTGCCTGAACTTCTGACATGGGGGTGTTGTAAGGATGGGGTGCGGGTCGTCCCAAGGCAGCTGTCATCACTATTAAAACACCTATTTCACAATTGGGTGCCAGTAGGGCAGTGGCCGGTATGGGGAGTCGGGGGATAAAGTCCCATGACAGGTTTCATTTCAGATCCAGCCGTCTCTGTTTCAGGCTGCTTACTCTCCTTTCTTTGGAGATCGGTGTCTTTTAGCCACCTCCTTCCATCGTTGAGAACATCTTAACATGTAATCAGCATCCCAATTTGGGTCACCGTCCCTATTTTGGGTGCTGTCCTCCCAGTGTTGGATTAGTCTCAAATTAAAACTTCCCCCATACGGCAAATCCCCATGTGACCACTCATACAAATCACTACTGAATGTTACCGCATAACAATTATCTCCTGTTTCTCTGATTACCATACCCACTGGGGATCCAGGGGGGACAAGGGGTATTTGCTGGTGGTACCATTTTGTATTTTTAATCTTTTTGGCGGTCTTTTTTCCTACCTGCAGTTGAGTGTTCAAAGCCTTCGTCTTACCTTCTGAACTCTTCGGTTTATTAGCAGGATCAGCGCTAGCCAATCGACTGCTGGTACTTCCATTTTTCCTGTTTAGGATTTTAGTTGCAGTTAAGATAGCACAAAATTTCTGTATACACACTATGTACACAATGAGCACTCACTGAATCTCCATCTACGAACATCGAAGTCTCCTCTTACCTTTTCCCCTGTAGCTACGCTTTTTCTTCTTTGTTTTTCTCGTAGCACTAGCTTGTTTTCTTCTCAGGTCTTCTTCCAGCCTCAGCCGTGCAGCAGTTTTGGCTTACTCTGAGTCACCAGCTGGATGCTAGGCTACCAGCTACCTTCCCTTCTCCCAGGGAGGTTTTTGGCAACTACCCCCCTTTCAGCTAGGGCAGTCCCTTAAGGTTTAACTCTGCCCTCTTAGTTAGCCTTTCTTCGGATCTCGCTCAATGGAGATCCCATCCTTGTCACCAGATCCTTTTGTGGAAACACTAACTAAGAACACCAGAGTGACTTCGAGTTTCGTTTTAAGAGTTTATTAACATGATATTGTGGAGAGTCTGCAGCAGTCTCCACCACCACCACCAGAACTCTGAATTCTAGGTTATACAGAGCTCATATTTATACAGCAAAACAAATAACTTCACATACCTTTGTTTGGCATCCCACGGTCAGTACAAGATCAATCATTTAAAACACATGTCAATTATCTTTCAGCGCGAGTCTAACAGTTCTTCCTGCTTCCTGTTATCAGGACTCATAATTTACTCCAGAGGCATCCTGCATCCTGGTTCCGGGGGCCTAGTATCTTATTAATTGTAGTTCCTGGTACTGCGCTTATCATCCAAGATTATTCTCGACACGCATCAGCAGTCTTAGGCCCAGCTGCTCCAGAATGGTCAAGTATCCCATCAGACAATAGTTTTAACCACAATTAGATACAAGATTAAATTCTGTGGCTGTTGATCAATGATTCCCCATAGAATTGCCTTTGTGATTTCACTTGTTTTACCCAAGCTTTCAATTTCCTTCAAAGGGCAATGAAATTTAACTGAATTTTTGCTTTCAGATTGCAACAAAGGAACCATTGAACCCAATCAAACAAGATGTTAAAAAGGGGGAAATGCGATTTGTGGCAAATATTTTCCCCTATAAGGGATATATTTGGAACTATGGGGCTCTTCCACAGGTAAACATGAAATTGTTTTCTGTACATTTTACTTAATTCCCATGAGTCTACAGTTTGCTTTAAGGTGCTGTCTTGTTGCAGATTGCTCACTCTGATTTGATTTGGATTCTGTTCTAGAGCAGCTTGATCAGAAAAATGCTTATGCACTGCAAGGGTGATTATTTTTAGAAAGCTGAATTAATTTTGAGAAGGGAAAGTGAATGTTGCTGTATTAAAATAAAGTCAATTTGGGCAAGCAATTCAAGTTCCCTGACTTAATCACATCATCATCCCTGAGGTCTGACATGGTCATTCTGTCAAAAATCTCAAAGCAGGTGGTCATGGTAGAACTTGCCGTTCTTGGGAAGACCCGAGGCATTTGAACATAAGAAAGCCAATTACCAGGAACTGGTAGAGCAGTGCCAGAGACTGCTGGAAGGCACAATGTGAGCCGAAGGAAGTGGGATGTAGAGGTTTTGCGAGCTGCTCGCTGTACAGAACCTACTCTCTCCTTGGCATTATGGGGGCTGCAAAGAAAGCCAGTGGCTGCTGAGTGAACTTCCAGATTGCTATGGATTCGGAGGTGTGACCCGTGGACCAGTGTTGCTGGATCACAAGCCTGGGCCTGATCAACCCTGGCTGTGTCACCTGGGCAAGTATGTGTGACGATGAAAGACCCAAAACACCTGATAACTCCAGGTTACATCACTGATGATGTGGCCCAGTGCATCCTGGGATGTATGTCAACATTATTCTTTGTGAATACTGATGTGATTATGCTTGTGTTATTGGTGATTGTTCTTCCACTGATGAAAATTTATTTCCCCTCTTTAGTCATTTTTCCCCTCATTACAGTTTTATAGAACCATTTTAATTCTCCTTCAGAGACCCCTGTTGTGTACTTCTGCAGGACCTGAAGAAGAGACTGGATCAGAAATGTCAACTGTTCATCCCCTTCCATAGATGCTGCCTGACCTGCTGAGTTCCTCTGGCATTTTTTATGTGTTGCCCAGGATTTCCTGCATTTGCAGAATCTCTTGTCTTTGGGTTAAATTAATTACTGGACAGGATGAGTAAATGGTCTGAAAGGAGTATTATGGTCAGAGGAAGTTATTGAGCTGTGTGAATGTTATAAGCTATGAGCAGTTAAGCCAATAGTCCTTTATCTGTAACTCTCACTTCGCTTTTCTTTCTCCAGACTTGGGAAGACCCTACCCATACTGATGACTTGACTAAATATCGTGGAGACAATGATCCTATCGATGTCTGTGAAATTGGAACCAAAGTACGGCAGTTGTCTGTTGGTGTTTGGGAAGAACCTTCTGTTGTCCTTGTAGTTTTTCTGTATTGTCATTCCCTTGTGCCTTACCTTTCTGATTCTGGGTGTTATCCTTGACCATTCTAAAGGGTACAGCATATTTTAGTCTTTGCTGTCTGTCTTTGATTCCCACTCCTCCAAAATTTCAGGACAGAGTAATTAGATGCCAATCAGTCAAAAAGCAACACTGCACAGATACAGGTCCTTTGGCACAGTTAGTCCAAGCTGCCCAGGATTCCCTCCCAGCTAATCTAATTATGTATGTTCAAACCAATCCATGTACCTGCACAAGTGCTTCTTCAGTGATGCTATTGTACCTCCTCTGGCAGTTTCATCCATATACTTGGTGTGGAAAAAGTTGGCCCTCAGCTCCCTTAAGTTTTTTCCCCTCTCACCATAAATCTTTGCCCTCTAGTTTTGGATGTCAGTACCCTGGAGAGAAGATTTGCCACCCGCCATGTCTCCCATAATTTTAAACATTTCTATAGTGTCACCCTTCATTTTGCTTGGCCAACTTGTCCTTGTATCTCAGGCCCTCTAGCCCTGCCATCATCTTCATAATTTCACTTCACTCTTTCCAGTTTAACCACATCTTCCCTATAACACTGACCAAAGCTGGTCATAGCACAGTGTGATTTTCCAAAATGCATCACCTCGTAGTTATCTGTATTGAAATCCATTTTCCATTTCTTGGTTCACTTTCCTAACTGGTAACAATTCCTCTGTAATCTGTGATGACCTTTACTATCAATGAGACCTAACTTTGTGTCATCTGCCAGTTTACTTTTCCAGTATTGTGTATTCACATCCAAATTATTTATATAAATAATGAAAAACGAGGCAGGATCCTACAGGTAGATCTGAGGTCTTTGAGTCTGATTCTACCAGTTAATATCAGGGAATGTTGGATAGGGAGAGACAGTTCAGTGTAAATCTGTGGGCAACAGGATGTAATCTTAGTCCACACCTTCACACTATCAATATATTTACCTTCAGTATTAGCATTGGTTTAGGGAAAGAGAAGAATTTTCCACACTTTGATCATAATATTACACATGACCTAATTAGCTCAGGAAGGAAGTAATTGAAAATGTGAATTAGCAGTTCTGATGATAGATGATGTTACATTTTTATAAATAGAACATTTTTATTTGTTTACTTTTTATCTTTGATTCAGTTTTGCTTTCTTTCCATTTATCTTTGTGCATTATTCAATTTCCATCCTTCCACTGCAAAGAGTTGACACTAATCTCCTTCACAGCTAAAAGATAATATTAGAAGTGAGAAAAAAATCTTGGTGATTAAGGATGATGGACAGAGTCCAGAAGACATGCCGGTGTATAGAACCTGGAACATAGAACAGTACTGCACAAGAACAAGCCCTTCAGCCCATACTGTTGTCCGTAAGCCCAGCATCCATACTGAGTATAGGCTGCCAACAACAGCTCACCAGAGTCCTCTGTCCTGGGCCGATAAAAGGTTGATTGGCCATGTGACTTCCACTTTTAACATATGACAATGCATCTTCTAGGCGAAGATCCTTCCTTTCCAAAGATGAAGTCTTTGGAGCCTCTGTTGGTGTTTCTGCAGTTCTGGGTTTTTGTGGGCTGGTGTTGTTAGCCCCTTGTCCAGCCCTCCTTTCACAGTTGGGCTTGGGGGGGGGGGCGGGGTGCCATCCATGGTGGAGTTCCACAGTGTTGTGCTGAAACAATTAAATTAGTTATCAAGAAGTAACTAAACTAATCCCTTCTACCTATGCAATATCCATATGCTTTCATTTCCCACACATTTGTGTGCCTATCTAAGCATCTCTTAAAAGTCCCTAATATATCTGCCCCACAGAAACATTAGGTTTTTTTGGGGGGGGGGGCCTGCCACCCCAAGCAACACATTCCAGGCACCAAAAAAAACCTTGCTCCTTGCATCTCCTTTGAGTGTACTCTCCCTCACTTTAAATACATGTCCTATGGTATTAGATATTTCAACCCTGGGAAAAAGATACTATCTGCCTATTCTATCTGTGCCTGCCATAATCTTATAAACCTCGATCAGATATCCCCTATCCTTGACTGCCCCAGAGAAAACAACCCAACCTTTTTTTTAATGTAGCATATACCCTCTAATCTAGGCAACATCCTGGCAAACCTCTTCTGCACCCTCTCCAAAGCCTTGAGATCCTTTCTATAATGGGGTGACCAAAACTATATAATATTCCAAATGTGGCCTAACTAGAGTTTTATAAAACTGCAACCTAACTTTATGACTTTTGGACTCAGTGCCTCGACTACTCAAAGCAAGCATACCATATGGCTTCTTAACCATCCTATCAACCTGTGCAGCCACTTCTAGGGAGCTATGAACTTGGACTCCAAGATCCCTCTGCTCATCAGGTCTTGGCCCTAACAGTGTACTGTCTCTTTACATTTGACCTAACACTTCACATTTGCTGGGTTAAACACTTACCTGCCACATCTACAACTGATCTATGTCCCACTGTATCCTTTGCCAGTCTTCTACAAAACCACCAATCTTAATATCATCTGCAAACTTACTAACCCACCCATCTACATTTTCATCCAGGTCATTTATATACATAACGAACATCAGAGGTCCCAGTACCCATCAATACTCATCCCAAGTATACACACTTGTGTTCATAATCTTCTGTGCTTTGGTAATTTAAGTGATTGTCATTGAGATATTCTTATGCCACCTCTTTCAAGAAATGTGTTCCAAACTTCACTGATGAAGAAAGCCTTACTGAAATCTGCTTGTGAAACACAATTAACTGATCTGAGAGCAGACGCTGGGTCAGCTACTGGGCATTGTGATAGTGTGGTTAACCATGGATTGCTGTTCATGTTGACACTATTGACATAGGACTGTAAGACTGAATTAGGCTATTAAGCCCATTGAGTCTGCTCTGCCATTCCATCATGGCTGATTTATATCTGTCTCAACCCCATTCTCCTGCCTTCTCCCTATACAGTAACCTTTGATGCCCTGACTAATCAAAAACCTGTCAACCTCTGCTTTAACTATACCCAATGACCTGGCATCCACAGCTCTCTGTGGCAATGAGTTCCACAAGCTAAAGCAATTCCTCCTGATCTCTGTTCTGAAGGGACGTCCCTGTATTCTGAGGCTGTGCCCCTCTCGTCCTGGACTCCCCCACTATCGAAAAATCCTCTCCACATCCATTCTGTCTAGGCTTCCCAGTATTTGATAGGTTTTAATGAAATTCTCTCCTCATTCTTCTAAGCTCCAGCAAATACAGGCTGAGAACCATCAAACACTCCTCAGATGTTAACCCTGTCCTTCCCAGGATCATTCTTGTGAACTGTCCAAATACTTTGAGGTTAGAAAGTAATTCTGAAATAAGAGCTTGGTGTGCTGTGATTTTTTTTTTGTCAAATCATCTTCCAAAGGCAATTGTCTGAATATTCTCCAGATCAATTTCGTCCTCCTTTCATCATTTGTTAGAGATGATGAGTCCAATCAAACTATAGTCTGATACTTTTCATACCCAAATATTGTATACCCATTCCCGAGCAATCATTGTGGCCCTGTGTAAATGTGGGATGATCCTCCAAACATGTGTAGCTTGATTTTGAATAAGAGGTTAAAAATTGAAAAATAAATACTTTATTAGAAGCAATAACTTGCAAACGAGCATGGAATGAGGTAAAACTACCACAATTTCTGAAATCTTCACAATTTATATTGAGTATTTTGAAGAAATTTTTTGATAGTGAAATGATCTGGATGCAGCTTATAACAGTTTTATGATTTTTTTTTTTTTGTTTTATTTGATTTCAGGTGTATGAAAGAGGTGAGGTTATCCAGGTAAAAGTTCTGGGTACCCTGGCAATGATTGATGAAGGTGAAACTGACTGGAAGATTATTGCAATTAATATTAAAGATCCTGATGCAGATAAATTTAATGGTAAGTGTAAACGGACTTTAATCTAACTTGTACACATTCATTCACTTAAATTCTGATCAGAAATTTTTATATCCTTTGTGTCCAAGGGAACTTAGGTAGCACAGTGAATCAGTTGTAAAGTATTTCAAACAAAGGATATATTTTCCTACACAACAATGAGTATTACAAAAGGTGAAGCTGGGATGAATTGTTGACCATGATTTTTGAGGAATGGTACAGTAGATCAAAGTTTGAGGGATCGCGCACTAAGACTAGTCATTGAACACTACAGCACAGAAAATGCTCCTTCGGTCATCTCGTCCATATTGAGTCCCATTGAACTGCACCCGGACCATAACCCTCCACACCCCTCCCATCCATGTACCAATCCAAATTTCTCTTGTATGTTGAAATCAAACCTTCATTCACCACTTGTGCTGGCAGCTCGTTTCACACACTCACCACCCTCTGAGTGAAGTTCCCCTTAAACTTTGAATCTTCCACCCATAACTTCTGACCTATAGTTGTAGTCTTACCCAACCTCAGTGAAAAAAGCTTCTTTGGATTTATCATATTTATACCTCTCATAATTTTGTATACCTCTATCAAATCTTCTAGGGAATAACATCCTAACTTTCAATCTTTCTTTATAATTCAGGTCCTCAAATCCTGGCGACATACTTGTTCTTTGCACTTTTTCAATCTTACTGATACTTTCCTGTAGATGGGAACCAAACCTGGACAATACTGCAAATTAGGCCTCACCAACTTAAACAACTTCAACATAATATCCCAACTCCTGTACTCAGTAGGTTGATTTATGAAAGCCAATGTGCCAAGAGCTTTCTTTAGGACACTATCTACCTGTGAAGCCACTTTCAAGGAATTGTAGATCTGTATTCTCAGATCCCTCTGTTGTACTGAACTTATCAGTACTCTAAAACTGGCTGTGTAAGACCTAACCTGGTTTGTCCTCCCAAAGTGCAACACCTCACGCTTGTCTGTATTAAATTCCATCAGCCATTTCTCAGCCCTTTTTCCTGTTGGACCAGATCCCGCTGCAAGCTTTGGAAGTCTTCCTCGCTGTCCACTACACCCCTAATCTTGGTGTCCAGTTTAGTATGTTATCATCTACATCATTGATATAGATGTCAAATGACTTGGGACCCAGCTCCGATTCCTGAGCACACCTCTAGTCAGAGAGACAACCATCGACAACTACTCACTGGCTTCTGCAATTTACTACCTCATCTTGAATGCCAAGTGTCTGAACCTTCATGACCAACCTCCCCTATGGGACCTTGTCAAAGGCCTTACTAAAGTCTATGTAGACAACATCCATTGCCTTGCCTTCATTAACATTCCCGGTAGCTTCCTCAAAAACCTAAGCTTGGTTAGACATGACTTTTCCTAATCAGTCCTATCTACTTGTATATCTGATCTCTTAGAATATCTTCCAGTAACTTTCCCATTACTAATGTCAGGCTCATTGGCCTATAATTTCCTGGCTTATTCTTAGAGCCTTTCTTAAACAATGGAACAACAACTATCCTCCAATCCTCCAGCACTTGGTCTGTGGCTAAGGATGTTCTAGATATCTCTGCTGGGGCCCCTTCACTTTCTGCACTAGTCTCCCACAGGGTCCCAGGGAACACATTGTCAGGCACTGGTAATTTATCCACCTTAACTTGCCTCGTCAGCAAACACTTCCCCCTCTAATCTATTTAGAGTCCATCACCTCACTGCTACATTGCCACACAACTGTAGACTCTGTGTCTGTTTTCCAAGTAAACACAGATGCTAAAAAAAATTTAAGATCTCTACTATCTCTTTTGGCTTCGCAAGTAGATTACCATTGATCTTCCAGAGGACCAACTTTGTCCCTTATCTTTCAGAAACCAAAGTTCCTTAAACCTATTGTCCTTGCCTTTTATTCTGACAGGAACATACAATCTCTACTCTCAAAATTTTGAAGGCTTCCCACATACCAAGTACACCTTTTCCAGAGGACAACCTGACCAATCCATACTTTCTAATTTTGATGGTATCGGAAAGCCAGATCCTTTCTGATACCATCAAAATTGGCCTTACTTCAATTGAGAATATCAACCCAAGGACCGGACCAGACCTATTCTTTTCCATAATTATCTTGAAACTAATGGTATTAAATGCAAAGTGTTCCCCTGCACAAACTTCTGTCACCTGCTGTGTCTCATTCCCTAATAGATCTAGTATCGCACTCTCTTTAGTTGAGACTTCTATGTAGTGATTAAGGAAACTTTCTTGAACACTTTTGACAAACTTTAATTTAAAAAAGAAATAAGGGGTAAACCATTAAGACTGAGTTGAGGAATTTCTTCACAGCATGCTATGAACCTGTTTAATTCTCTTACACAGAAAGCAGTTAAAGCCCAATGATTAAAACCTTTCAAGAAGTTTTGGATATTTTATGGGTTAGAGGGATGAAGGGAGAAAGTTGGTACAGGGCACTGAATTTGGATGATCAGCTATGATATTGAACAGTAAAGTAAGCTGTAGGGGTGCCTAATCCTATGGTTCCTATTTTTTCTATACATTGTTACTTCTTTTTATGCTGTATGTAAATGATTTAGATGATGGAATAGATGGCTTTGTTTGCAGATGATGTGAAGATTGGTGGAGGGGCAGGTAGTGTTGAGGAAACAGGTAGAATGCAGAAGGACTTACAGATTAGGAGAATGGGCAAGAAAGTGGGAAATGAAATGTAATGTTGGAAAATGCATCATCATGCACTTTAGAAATAAATGTGTGGACTATTTTCAAAACGGGGAGAAAATCCAAAAATCTGAGCTGCACAGGGACTTGGGAGTCCTTGTGCAGAACACCCTAAGGGTTAACTTGCAGGTTGAGTCGATGGTGAGGAAGGCAAATGCAATGTTAGCATTCATTTCAAGAGGTCTAGAATAGAAGAGCAGGGATGCGATGCTGAGGCTTTATATGGCACTGGTGAGGCCTCACCTTGAGTATTGTGAACAGTTTTGGGCTCCTCATCTTAGAAGAGATGTGCTGGAATTGGAGAGGCTCCAGAGGAGGTTCACAAGGATAATTCCAGCAATGAAAAGGTTATCATACAAGGAATGTTTGAAGGCTCTGTGTCTGTACTCGCTGGAATTTAGAAGGATGAGAGGGATCTCACTGCAACCTCTCGAATGTTGAAAGGCCTAGACAGAGTAGATGTGGAAAGGATGTTTTTCATGGTGGGAGAGTCTAGGTTAAGAGGGCACAGGCTCAGGATAGAGGGGCGCCCTTTCAAAACAGATGTGGAGAAATTTCTTTAGCCAGAGAATGGTGAATTTGTGGAATTTGTTGCCACATACAGCTGTGGAGGCCAGGTTGCTGGGTGTATTTAAGGCAGAGGTTGATAGTTTCTTGATTGGACATGGCATCAAAGGTTAAGAAGAGAAGGCTGGGGAATGACATTGAGAAGGAGGGAAAAAAAGGATCAGCCATGATTGGTGGAGCAGACTTGATGGGCCAAATGGCCTAATTCTGCTCCTCTGTCTTATGGTTTCATATTCAGATCTATGTTGCTGCAAAGGCCAGCCTTTATTACTCATCTCCTAATTATCATTGAAGACTGTGGCTGGAAGTCTTCTAAAGAATATTCTCACAGTACTGACAGATGGAGAGTTTCAGGGTTAGATGCAGTAACCAAAAGTAAATACTTTAAGTGGATGCTTCAATACTTGGAATGCCATCACCTGCAGATTTTCCATTGTATTTGTTCACTCCTCCTTGGTGAAAGAAGTCATCTGTTTGCAATGCTCTCAGTGTGGACTGAGCAAGTATCTTCAATTCAAGTTTAATTGTCATTCAACTGTACAACCAAACAAGACAGTGTTTTCAATGCATTTTGTAGATAATATTCCAACCAGTGGTGGTGGGAATAATATTTAGTGTAGTTGATTGAGTGCTCATCAAACATCAGCTTTGTTTTTAAAGATCTCCAGCTTCCTAAGTGCTGTTGGCACTGCACCCATCCAGCTAAATGATGACTATGTTGAAGATGGTAGGAATGAATGGGAACATGATTAGTAGAGATCTTGGACAGTGGTGATCCCAATGATACTGAATGACAGCCAATGATACCCTTTGATTTCAGCTTTACTGAGGTGTCATAATGCCACGACTTGGCTGGTGGTGTAGTGGCATCAGCGCCGGACTTCAAGACGAAAGGTCCTGAGTTCGAATCCAGCCGGCTCCCCTGCACACTTTCCATCTGTGCTGGGTTACGAGCTGGTGATCTCTTTGGAAACTCACCCGGCAGAAGGCAATGGCAAACCACTACTGTAACTTACCTCGTACGTGGTTCCCCACTACGTCAGAGAGGCGTGGAAGGAAATCATTCGCTAACCGGAGAAACTCCGGATGCAACGTTCCTTTCCTTTCCTTTTCATAATGCCACACTTAGCTACTCTTACCTCTAGACGAGTTCTGTGGTCCTTTTTGAGATGAGGTATTGAGAGGCCCTGATAAGACCCAAAATAAGCATTAGTGAGAACATGCTGTGTGATATCATTGTTGAGAAGACCTATCATTGCTTTGGAGAGAAGACTAGTGGCAGTAAGCCAGAATGTATTCGTTATGCTTTTTTTGTGAGTGGGATGTACATTCCACATTGTGAGTAAGTGCTAAGTGTTGTAACTGTGCTGGAAGAGCATGACAAGGAGTCCTTGAAGCTCAGATCTTCAGTACTCCAGCTGGGATTTTGACTGGTCCAAGTGGCTTTGCTATTTTCAGTTCTTTCAGGCTTAGTGTAGTGTGTACTGAATCAAATGGATGGTAAATGGCTTCTATAATGATCGGAATTTCAAAAGAAAGAAAGCCAAGTTGTGCCTTTTCTGTAGTACCTATAGGCTCTTTATTTCCTTAATGAGTTCAGAACTATAGAAATAAATTCCAGTGTTTTGGGTAATGTTTGATTTGCTAACAACTAAATGATTATTTACTGTATCATATTCCTTGAGCAGTTTAGATTCCAAGACTGCAATATTCAAACATTTTGAAATCCCAGTGGTTCAGCATCTGACTCATTAGTTATGCTCCCGATTCACCAGGGCCTGATTCTTGCTGAACCTACTGGATTTGCTGAGAAATTTAATAGAATACTATGAAAGAAGATAATAAAAAAGTAAATCTAAAATATGTTGGTGCATTATCATTATTGTTATTGAATAATAATCCAGTAATCCAAAAGATCTGCTAAGCACCACAGAAGTTACAAACAAGGCAGATTGTCATATTCAGCCCATCAGATTCAGACCAAATCCCAGCAGAACTATTCCCCTCTTCTGCCACTTGACTATCCTAGGCAGTAATTTACTGTAGTTAATTAACTTCCCAACATGTCCCTGAGATGTGGGAGAAAACTGGAGCATGAGAGAGGGCCCCAAAGTTAGGAATGGACTTGGGGCCTCTGGCGTCGTGAGGCAGTGGCACTACCTGCCACATTACCATGTGCCGCAGTTTTATTGTTCCTTATTTTAGGGTGCTTTTACCACTTCAAACTTGTTTAAAGTGTTGCACATTTCCATAAAATGGTTGGTATCGTCTTAAAACTTTGATGTGACCAATGGCGGTCAACTTGTCCCACCCAACTTGGACTTTGTACTTCCTCAGTATACCCCCCCCCCCCCATTCTATCTAGCAACGCATCAAAAAGTTTGGAAATTGGTTACAAAAATATTATTTCATTCCCAAGGAGGAACAGATTCAGGTTTTCCTGAACAATTTAGCATATTGTAACACATTTGTGTGGCGGCCACCACTCCCTGAAACCTGAAGATACCCACTATAACGAATCAAAGTGACTCATACAACAACAAAAAAGTCCACTTTTAGTTAGCTTTTCTCTCACTATCACTTAATGACACAATGGGAAGTACTTGGAAATCAGCATAGCATGTGCTCCTTTTCAACACCGTCTCCCCATAAGTTAAGTTTTTAGCCAGTAATTACAGCAACATCTTCTTGTTGTGGTGGGGCATTTTTTAGAATCCTGTTTTTATCACCTGAAAATTTGCACGTCATTCCACCTCTTCCCTACTCTACTATCCACCATCAAAGTAGTTATCCTTATAGGAGATATTAAATCATTTTATTTTAATTTGATGTATCTTGTTCTCATCGCCCAGAAATATCCAAATTGCCACCTTTTTTGAATTTTCTGATTGATCTTGTGATTATGCCTAGATATTGATGATGTGAGAAGGCTAAAGCCAGGATATCTGGAAGCCTCTGTTGACTGGTTCAGGCGATACAAGGTGCCTGATGGAAAACCCGAAAACCAGTTTGCATTCAATGGTGAATTCAAGGATAAGGTATTGTGACAAACAATGCATTTCACTGTTTCCATATACATGTTATAAATAAAGCTAATCCTTTTCTTTTATATTTTAGTACTATTTTGAGCTAGTGCAGTTTCCTGTGGTCCTTGCAGTTATTTAGCAATCTATGCCTATCTTTCTATAAATAAGAGGTCCCCAACCACTGGGCCGCAGAGCATGTGCTACCGGGCCATGAGGAAACGATATGAGTCAACTGCACCTTTCCTCATTCCCTGTCATGCACTGTTGAACTTGAACATAGGGTTGTCAACAGTCCCGTATTTGTCGGGACATCCCATGTATTGGGCTAAATTGGTTTGTCCCTTACCGGACCGCCCTTGTCCCGTATTTCCCCTGCTAAGGTAGAGCGTTCCTATAAAACCTTTCATGCCTAATTGGCGTGAATCAAAGAAGCAATTACCACTAATTTATATGGGAAAAATTTTTGAGCGTTCCCAGACCCAAAAAATAACCTACCAAATCATACCAAATAACACAAAATCTAAAATAACACTAAGATATAGTAAAAGCAGGAATGATATGATAAATACACAGCCTATATAAAGTAGAAATAATGTATTACAGTGTAGTCGGGAAGATGAAGGCAAAACCAATTTGTGGGAAAAAATTGGCACGTACACGCATGCGCACATCATATGTGCATGTCACGCATGCGCACACAGGTGCCTGCGCAAGGTTTCATGGTCATGGTAGTCTTTCCTGGGATAAAGTGTCCTGGGATTTGACTGCTACTTTTGTCCCTTATTTGGGAGTGAGAAAGTTGGCAACCCTAACTGTAAAAAGACATTTTGAGGTGAGTTTAACCCCCCCCGGTCGGCCGGTCCGCAAGAATATTGGTTGGGACCCCGATATAAATCTTACGTATGTGTCTGTTTTACTTTTGTCTTATCATGTCAACTGTTAACAATGTTTACCTCCTCTCCAGCCTGATGAGACTGCCTTTACTCGCGTGTATAATCAAATGGAGTTTCCTTTTCACTCAGTGATCCTTGTCTGCTAATTTGGTAGTTCGCTATACTTATGAGCTAACTCTTACATTCTTTTGCAACACACAAAGTGCTGGAGGATCTCAGCATGTCAGGTAGCATCTATGGAGGGAATAAAGAGTCAACATTTCAGGGCGAGATGGGTTTTCTCTCAATTGAACCTCATTAGGTTATCATTGGAGTTCACCAACATGGCATCCTAATCTTATGTTATAAATGATATTCCCTTTGTCCCCTCCATCCCATTGACATTTTCTTTGAAATTTCAAACTAATTTTTTTTTCCTATCCCAGTCACAGTGCTCCTTCCCAATTTTCTGATGCATTCACCTTCCCAGCATTGGTGTTTCTACTTATTCTCCAGCATCTTCATTTTAATTTTCATCAACTATTCCAAAGATGTTCTTGTACCTTCAGTAAACTTTTTTTTTAATTTTATTTTTATTTGGATAAGGAATTCACAAATATCATGTACTTTTTTCACACATATAACCTTTTCCATTTTTTTATATGCATAAAACTACAATTATTTATACATTCTTAAGTACACATTGAGATGATATAAAAGGAAAATAAACATTTAAATAGATAATTACTGTGGTAAATCTAACCTATTAGGCTAAGTAATGGAATTAGTTGTTAAGAAAAATGGTAATAATAGTTTCCATATAAGCCTATGTATCAACCATTGTAGGTGTTTATATCCTAATTTGTTCATGCTTGCTCCTGCCCGCAGACATAATTATCCAATCCCTATGTACTTATTTACTTAATTTTTTCATTTTTTTATCCCTTTCCCAAATCTTTCCCTTTACTTGTGTTAATTCTCTATTTTCCAAAAGAAACAAAAAAAACAAACATTTAGACTAGGGGTGCTTACGTTAGCAATATTACTGTGTTGATGAGAAGAGCAGTATAAATCATTAGGAGAGTCATCTAAAGTCTGCTCGCGTTGGGGTTATATATTCAATCCATTTATTCCAGATTTGATAAAATTTTTCTTTTTGAGTTCTCAGGGAGTAAGTCAACTTTTCCATTTTAAATATTTCCAAGATAATTTCGTACCAATCTTCTAATGTAGGTGGTATTGGATTTAGCCATTTTCTAGTGATTGATTTCTTACTTGCCGCTAAGAGGGCCTGCAGCAACTTTATATCCTCCTTCTGTTCAAGAAACAATACATGCCCCAAATAGAGCGTCTCAAAGTTCAGTGGTATCTGGGACCTAAGTACCTTAACTAATGTTCTATGAATACCTTCCCAAAATAGACTTAATTTAGGGCAATCCCAAAAAATATGAAAATGATTTGCCTCCTTGGAGCCGCACCTTCTCCAACACATCACATTTGTATCTTTATATTTTTCCTGATATGGGGTCTTGAAGTATCTTATAATGTTTTTCCAACAATGTTCTCTCCAAGTCAAAGAATTAGTCGAGGACCATTGAAAGCTGCAGATTTTCCCCCAAGCCTCCTCTGAAAGTACCAACCCCGCTTCTTTCTCCCACTTCTCTTTAATATACAGTGTATTTACATTTTTAGCATGGGAGAGTGCATTATATAATCGAGAAACTGATTTACTAGGTATTGAACTGCAAGCTGAATTCAGAATCTTGAAAAATTCTAATTCTACTGTTGATAGGTCTGTATATCTACAACTCTGGTTAACATAGTTTCGTACTTGAAGGTACCTAAAAAAGTCATTATGTTCTAGGCCATGTTTGTCCTGCAAGATTTGGAAACTTTGTAATACTATTTTATCTATAAATGAGAGGTAGGTTGTAAGACCTTTCTTTATCCATAGCTCAAATCTTTTATCTCTGTTGGGAAGGAATTCAGTATCATATGTCACCATCTAAAGAGTTTTAACATGTTATTAATTCCACATGAATTAACCACCTTCTGCCATACTTTTAATGTAAGATTTATCCAAGCGTTTTTAAATTTTTCCAACTGGGCCATCAATCCTTTGTCAGCTATTGAGGCCTGAAGAGGAAAACTGTCAACTAATCCAAATTCTATTTCCTTCCATCTAGCCTTATATTCCCTGTTACACCAATATAACAGAGGGGTTATCTGTGAGGCATAAAAATAATTTCTCAGGCAAGGAAGAACCATACCTCCTCCTTCCTTCCCTAACTGTAAGGTGTTATAGCGAATTCTAGGTTTCTTCCCTTGCCAAATGAAGCGGGAAATCCAGTTGTCCCATTCCCTGAATTGATTATCACCCACCTCCACCGGTAAAGTATGGAAAAGATACAATAACCGAGGAAGACTATTCATTTTTATAGTATTTACCCTTGAATTTAAACTTAAAAAGGGGATAAGATTCCATCTATGCATATCTGCTTTTATCTCTGAGATTAATGGCCCATAATTTACCTGTAACAGTGTTGAAAGATCCTTCGGCAGGGTTATTCCTAAATATTTTAATGATTTAGCTTCCCACTTAAGATCATATGTATCCTGCAACTTTTTGGATGGTGTATAATTTAGGGACATAACCTGCGTTTTCTTTACATTTATTTTATAACCTGATATTTTCCCAAAGTCATCCAACAGTGTAAACAATCCTATAAATGATTTTTCTGGTTCACTCAGATAGACCAAAACATCATCTGTGAATAACGCCACTTTCTGTTCAATCCCTGCCACTTTGATACCTTTTACGATTTCGCTCTGTCTTATTAGTTGGGCAAGCGGTTCAATATATAGCGCAAAAAGGAGAGGAGAAATTGGGCATCCCTGTCTGGTGCCTCTCTCTAAAATGAAGGAGTCAGAGAGGTCCCCATTTATCTTAATTCGGGCTGTAGGGCTGTCATATAGAGTCTGAATTACTTTAATAAACTTGTCTTGAAAGCCAAATCTTCCTAACACTCTGTATAGGAATGCCCAACTAACCGAATCAAAAGCTTTCTCAGCGTCCAATCCTACTACCATTGTCTCTGTCTCATTCTTATTAACCTGTTCTAATATGTGCAGAGTTCTCCTTATGTTGTCCTGTGTTTGTCTTTGTTGAATAAATCCAGTCTGGTCTAAATGGATTAGGCCAGGTAAAAGCTTTTCCAATCTGCGCGCTAATATAGATGTAAATAGTTTGTAATCTAAATTAAGAACACTAATTGGCCGATAATTGCCACATTCTAGTTTATCTTTACCCTCTTTAGGAATAACTGAAATAATTGCTTCTCTCCAGGAAGGTGGAGTTTCTCCTCTCTGCAAGATCCAACTAAAGGTGTTAAGTAGTAATGGGGCTAACTGTGTCTTCAGGGACTTGTACCACTCTGAGGTAAACCCATCAGAACCCGGGGACTTTCCAGCCTTTAACCTAGAGATGGCCACGTTCAGTTCTTTGACAGTTACTGGTTCTAATAAACTTTCATTTTGTAAATCTGTAAGTTTAGGTAGATCTGAAAAATTCAATACACTGTCTATATAGGGCTCATTGGGGGCCCGGGGTTGGGAGTACAGCTCTCGATAATATGTTTCAAAACTCTCTTGAATTTTCCCTATTGTACTCTCCACAAGCTTTGTCTTTGGATTCTTTATGAATTGTATTGTCTGCTTGTTGTTTTCGTAATTTATATGCTAATAATCTAGCTGATTTACCTCCTACTTCATAATTCTTTTGTCTCAGGTAAAGAAAATTTCTTTGAGTTTCCAACGTATAAATATCGTCAATTTCACTTTGCAATTTCCTAATTTCCTGTTTTCGATTTGAATTACTTTTGTTGCTATCTACAACTTGAAGTTGTTTTAGTTTTCCTTGAAGGTCTGCTAATTTTTGTGCATGGATTTTTTTTCATGTGAGTGGTAATGGAAATAATTTTCCCTCTCAGTACAGCTTTCAATGTATCCCATAAGATCACTGGTGATGTTTCTCTCGTGTCATTAAGGTCTAGATATTCTTTGACTTCTCCCCTTAATCTCTCCATTACTTTCGGGTTATTGAGTATATGTGAGTTTACCCTCCATAGTGTTTTCCTCATTTTCCTTTCCATGATTAGAGACATAGAGACTGGGCTATGATCCGACAGATCAATTGTTGCAATATTACAGTTTTTTATCCTGAGTCTATCTGTATTAAAGATAAAGAAATAGTCTGTCCTTGAATAGGCTGAATGAGGGAAAGAGTAATATGTATAATCTTTACTAGTAGGGTGTAATTCCCTCCAGACATCTATAATTCCCAACCCCTCCATCAATGAATTCACTTTCCGAGTCAGAGGTTTATTCTGAGTAACTATTCTTGAAGAATCTAATATAGGATTTAATCTAATATTAAAGTCCCCTCCACAAATTACTACCCCTTGAGAACTGACCATTAGGTCAAAAATGTGTCTATAAAATGACCATTCACAACCTGGAGGAGCATAAACATTCAGCAATGTTATTTCTGTACCTTCTATTCTTCCTGTGATTTTTACGAACCGTCCTTCTTTGTCTCTAGTCTCTGAAATATGTTCATAATTAAGAGTACTTGATATTAAAGTAGCTACCCCTCTTTTGTGACTCAATTTATATGATGAATAAAATACATGCTTAAAGCCCATTCTTTTTAATTTTCCATGTTCAGATTGGCTCATGTGTGTTTCCTGGAGGAAAGCTATTTGTGCCCTCTCTTTTTTCAATTTAGACATAATCTTATTTCTTTTAATTGGATTCAAAACCCCATTAACATTATAGGAAATTATTTTTACCAATTCAGTTTGCATTTTTCTCTAGTAGAAAAAAAACTCTCCTTTTCTAACCAACCAGTAAGCAATCCCTTCTCAACAGTAAACCAAGACATATAACCACACCCTAGACATTTTTGAACGTGCAACATTTGAAAATTTTTCCCGACTTCCCACAGTGAGGCCTGAGCACTGACTCGCCTCAGTTCAGAGGGATAACCTCTATCTTCACCCTGTGTTAGAGGGCCCTCAGCAGTTTGAATAATCATAGAGAATTTTCTCCTATTTATGTCTCAACCATATTGCTATCATTCAAGTTATTCCGTCTAGTTTATTTTCAGTTACCAGTTTTCATTTTACCTTTAAGGCCGATTTACTCTTTTCAGTCATTTCTCTTAATTAATCTGTGTTCTCTGTACATACGCGTCTGAATATTTGCAGCTTTTCCTTGTAGTTTGACACTCTGGTTCGTGTGGAGTGTCCTCACCCCACTAACTGCCACGACTTCTGCCGAATCCTCTCCAGTGGCGACTCCGGTTGGGTGATCACTTTAATAGGTAGTCCCCGGTCCGCCAGGTCCAACGTTGCCTCCTCCACCGTAGCGTAAGTTTTTGTCCCTTCGTCGTAAAAGACTCTTAGCCGAGCTGGATACAGGGTCTGGAATTTGATGTTGTTTTCCTTCAGGACTCTCCGTGTTTCCGTTTATTCCTTCCGTCTGGCAAGAATCCCCGGTGCATAGTCGTGGTCTAAACTGATTTTACAGTTGTTCCACATGAAACCTTTCTTTTGCTATGCCCTTTTAAGCACCTCTTCCTTCGTTCTGTAACTGAGAAATCTGACCAGAATCGATCTGGGCTGGGCGCCTGCCGGAGGCTGTGGTGCCAACGCGCGGTGAGCTCTTTCTATCTGTAGGTCTTTTGCGGCTGGTATATCAAGGTTCTCTCTAAGTAGCTTCTCCACGAAGGGAATCATCAATCCGGGTTTACCTTCAGTTCCTTTGGGAACTCCGTAAATCCTCACATTTTCCCTTCTCGAGCGGCCCTCTTGATCTATTAGTTTCCACTGGAGCTGGTCTTGCAGCTTCAGCATTTCTGCTATCACCTCCTCTGCGTTTTGTAGCTTCTCTTCAATTCCAACAATCCTCGCTTCGGCTTCATCTATCCGCGAGTTAGTTTTTACTATTTCTCCTTTAATATCTTCCAGCTGTTTGCTGTTATCTTGTTGGAACTCGCAAATCTCTCCGAGAATCAAGGACAGAGTCACCGATTCCCCCTCATTATCTCAGTCCTGGCTTGCCGTGGGGGAGCTAGGCCCGTCGCCTTGCTGCGTCTCTTTATGTTTATCAGCCTTCGGAGCAGACTTTTTAATCTTGTTCTTAGACATCATCCTTGCCCCTTTTATTAATATCAATATTATGCAATATTAAGTATTTGTCTAAATTCGATTATGGGGCAGTTTACCTTCTTTTTTGTCAAGAGACCTTTTCCTTACGCCGCCATTCCCTTGATGACCATGTCGCCTCTTTCTAAGGATGTAATTCCATCTCAACAGAGCCACACCACTGCCTATACCTTCAAGCCTGTCCTTTTGATACAAAGTATATCCTTTGATGTTAAGCTTCCAACTATGGCTTCTTTCCGTACCTTCAGTAAACTCAAGGTCATTTACCTTTAACATCTTTTAATTACCATTCACTGTAAATCTGAATCTCTGAAGGGCAATGCCCCTCACAATGTTTGTAGTAACGATATTTTAATCTGCACATGAACTGTCTGTGACTTGATTGAAATTACTTTTTAAGTAAGTGTGTTAAAATTTATTAATGCAAGGATATCTACTTTCAGGACTTTGCCATTAAGGTGATCAAAAGCACACATGCTTTTTGGAAAACTTTGATAATGAAAACATCCCCTGTTGGAGAAATTAACTGGTAAATATCCCAACGATTAGTGATCAAATATAAATAAATAAATATGGGTTTGCTTATCTTGAATCATTTTAAAGTGGCCTGACAGTGAAATACCATCTGGAATGTGAGTATGTATGATTATATTGAGAGTGCATCAGTCTGTCTTCCATGTTAGAAGTAGGTATTCTGGAATTACCATCACTGGATCTTGTGGGTTGGTGATGTTGGGTCTTTAAGTGCATCTGAGGAGTTGGTGAACTTGGACTGTAGGTTCATGTGTTCCTTTCCACTCAGTGACCCCCCCCCCCCCCGTGAGCTCTTTCTGGTAGTCCCATTTAATTGCTCCTGAGGTAACTCTCACATACTTTTGCAACACACAAATGCTGAAGGAACACAGCAAGTCAGACAGTATCTATGGAGGGATGCTTTTGGGGGAACAGAGGTGAATTAGGGTTTAGGGATAGGGATGTAGGGGAGTTAGAGATCAGGGCAGAGTCCAGGCCCCCCACTCCATGATATGTACATGTGATAATGTATATTTGTGGACAGAAGTTGAGCCAGCAGCAAGGACTCGGGCTGGTTGGTGCCCCAGTCAGTGAGTCAACAGTAGGTTCTGGGATTCTAGGATTGGAGTTCTATGCTACAAGAGGCATGAGGCTCAGTACTTGAGTTGGCAAGACTAGAGTTGGAGGCCTAGTGTTCAGAGTTCCATGATTGGCGAGTCCTGGAGTTCAGGTTCTCATCCAGGGTCTGCATTCGTTATTTTAGCACATCCTGCTATCATTGCCAAAAATTAAAGACCAAAAGTCGATCAGAAGTCCAAAGGTCGAGTCTGAATCCGCTGGAGCCCAAAGACTGCTGTCCTGGGGTTGCAGGACTGTAAGTGGGTGGAAAGAAGAATCTGGCTTGTTTTGTTGCTTATTGTGTTCTGTGTTGTTCTGCTGAGTATTGTGTTGGAATGTGTGGTGACACAACTGGGCTGCCTCCAGCACATCCTTGGGTGTGTCGTTAACACAAATGATGCATTTCATCTTACGTTTCTGTGTACATGTGATATATAAATAATGTAGGAGTTGAGAGTTGCTGAGCAGGAAGTTGTGAATGGCAGGTCAGTCGTGTCCTCCACTCCCAGCAAGGAGGGGAGGGAGGGAAGGAAAAAACTAAATCTTAATTAGCAGGATTTCACTGATGTCACCTTATGAACCCTAAGCCATGCGTCTTTGGAATGTGGCAGGAAACCAAAGCACCCTGACGAAACCCACGCGGTCACGGGGAGAACATACAAACTCCTAGATGGTGGGAGAATTGGTGCTATAATAGTCTTACACAAACCATTGTTACCATGCCACCCCTAAGTGCAGAAACATTTATGTGCAGCAAGTAGTTGAGAAGATAAATGCTGGGACCGAGTGTGAGTGTAGGGAAGTCCTGCCCCATGAGACAATACCCAAAGGCATTCGGTAATGTGCATTTAGCAGGTTAGTCTGTAAAGGACTGGCACATTACACGAGCTCGGTGATAGCACTACTATTTGCAGACCATAGAAGATATTGGTGAACCGTTTTTCAGACTAAAGGTCTGCTGTTAAAGTATTGGGACCATAGTTTTGATTCCTGTATTAATAACCCGGACTTGGGTATATCTGCAAGATGTAATTTCTAAATTTGTCCATGGCTGTATTATGAACTAAGGAGAGGATTGTGATAGATTGTAGCTAGATGGTGGAATGGGCAGATAAATGGCCAATCTAATTTAATGTGGAGAAAGTTAAATATTACTCTTTATTTCTCCCTCTTCTTTCTACCAATGCTAAGTAAAGGGTTTTTTCCCCCTAAAATGCTTGAGGAAAAAGACCTGGGAGTTTGTGAGCACAATTCATTGAAATTGGTAGGGCAGGTTAAGAAAGTGGTTTGGAAAGCGTATAATTCTGGGCTTTGTCAAAACACATATATAAAATGTATGGGGAGGGCACGTTAGTCTTTGCAGAACACTGCTCTGTCTGCAACCTGGGTATTATATTTGATTCTGGTCTTTACATTGTAGCAAGGGTACAAAGGCATTAGGGAGGGTCCAGAAATGATTTATGAGAATGGTACAACTTGGAAGGATAGCTAAGAGGGGCTGTGTGCCACCCAATGCGCCAACCTTGGATGGGCCACAGGGCCCAGAGCATGGGGTGACGGACTGCGTCCACCCAACACAGGGTTTGTTTTCTCTTTTAAGGTCAGGAGGTGATTCGATAGGAGTACGTAAAATGATGTGTCCAAATAGAGCGGGAGTTTGCTGCTTTTTGCAGAAGAACAAGGGCAAGAATTGATTTGCATAATTATAAAGGGAAGGAAAGCCATGAGGAATATGGGGTGCCGGAGACAGTCTCCTGTGGCCTTCCAGGCAGAATTGGATAATGCGTGAAGAAAATTAATTTCGTGATCCATCTCTGTCAGATTGATAGATCAATCTTACCCACCCACCTTTGTCCTACCTTTACAAATTTTCTTTATAAGTGTATAGATCCTTGAATGTGGCAATACTCAAATAATTTGCTTAGGAAGGCATAAGGGATATTGGTTTTTATTAGTTGGGTACTGAACAGAGGCTGTGCCCCAACATTATAAAACCTCCGTTTCATCTCAGCTGGAGTACTCTGTGCAGTTCTGCTCACCATGCTGTTCAGAGGATGTGAGAGGGCTAGTGGTTGTAAGGAGAGTCACTGGGCTGTTGCCTGGCATGGAGCAGTTCAGCTATGAGGATAGAGTGGACAAACTGGGTGTGGTTTCCCTGGAATGGAGGATTAAGCTATATAATATTGAGAGTTATGTTTGGGGTAGTCTGCAAAATAAATTTTCTCTTTATCAGAGGTGAATAAAGCTAGAGGAAATAGGGGTAAGAAGTTTAGAGGGGACCTTTACCGTCCAGAAAGTGGTGAGTACTTGGACTGTACTGCCCAAGAGTCAGCGATTGTATTTAAAAAGCGTCTAGACAAACACTTGAATTTCCTAAGAATAGAAGGCTATAGGTGAAGTGCTGGAAAATGGGATTGATACAGATTCAGCCTGTTGGTCAGTATGTACATGGTACGCTGAATTGTCCTATGTGACTGACAGCTGTAGACTTTGTTTTGCTTACCAGATTTTCATTTCTCTTCCTAGTACAAACACAACAGTATCTGATAGTCCCTTCCTGTGTTCTGAAACCAATGCTACTGGTTTTCTGGAAAAGGTAAGTGTACTATTCAAAGCGATAATCTCCTGTTTGCTCTTGGATGTGTACTGTTGAGAGGTGCCTTGTAAACCCTATTGTATTGTATCCATGTGTCTGCCTCTGTACCTCCCTCTGCAACTGGTTACTTGGGAGACTAATCAGTACAGATCAGAAGGTAATACTTCCTTCCGCGCTGACAATCAAAACAAGCGCACTTCAAGTGTGCTTAACCTGCTACTCTACTCCCAGTCCTCATTGAGGGATCAGCAATGAAAAGAGTAGGCAACCTCAAGTTCCTGAGTATTGACATTTGTGAAGATCTGTCCTGGGCCTAACATAATAGCCTTCTTTGTAATTGCATCAATATTTCATTATAAGTCTGAGGAGATTTGGTATGTCACCAAAAATTCTAGCAAATTTCCACAGATGTGCCATGGAGATGATTCTGACTGGTCACATCACCGTCCAGTATGGAGGCACCAATGCACGGGATCAGAAAAAGCTGAGGATGGTTGTAAGCTCCATCATGGACACTAGCATTTCCAGCATCAAGGGCATTTTCAAAAGGCAATGCCCCATAAAGGCAGCAGTCATCATAAGGACCCTTCACTATCCAGTACATGACCTCTTCTTATTCCCTACTCACACACTCAGTTCCTCTTAAATATTTCACCTTTCACCTTTGCTCCATGATTTCTGTTCTAGTCTCAGCCAAGCTCAGTGGAAAAGGTCAATCTATATCCCTCATAATTTTGTATACAGCTCATTCTCATGTGGTAGAGATAATAAATGTTCTAATCTATTCAAGCTTCCCTGTAACTCGGGTCCACAAGCCCCGGTAATGTCATTGCAGATCTCTGTACACTTCCAGTTGTATTAATCTTTCCTATAGGTAGGTGACCAGAACTGCACACAGTATACCAAATTAGTTTTCACCAATGTCTTACACAATTTCAACATGCCAGTTCCTGCACTCAGTACTTTGATTTATGAAGGCCAGCGTTTCAAAACCTTTCTAAACGATTATCTACCCGTGACATCACTTTCACAGAACTGTGAATCTGTTCCCAGATCCCTTTGTTCTATTGCACAGGGAATGGTATGGAGTGTAAGTCCTACCCTAGTTTACATGTTATCATCCAGGTTGTTGATATAGATGACAAAAAACAACAGGCCCAGCAGCAATCCCTGCCTCAGACCAATAATCACAGGCCTCCAGTCAGAGAGGCAATCATTGCTACCACCCTCTGGCTTCTCCCATGAAGTCAATGTCCATTTCAGTTTACTACTTCAACCGGATTGCCAGAGTGACTGAACTTCCTCGGCCAACTTACCATGTGAGATCTTGTCAAAGGCCTTGCTAAAGACCATGTAGGCAAAATCCACTGCCTTTCCTTTATCAACTTTCCTGGTAACTTCCTCAAAAAAAAATTAGATTGGTTGGACATGATCTACTACGTAAAAAGCTATGTTGCCTATCCCTAATCAGCCCCTATCTATCCAGTTCTTTATAATACCTTCCAATAATTTATCCACTACTGATGTCAGACTCACTGGCCTATAATTTCCTGGCTTATTCTTGACCTTTTTTTGGAACAACGGGGCAACATTAATTATCCTCCAATCTTCTGGCACCTCACCTGTGGGTTAAGGACGTTTTAAATACTGCTATCTGGGTCCTTGCGATTTCTGTACTAGCCTCCCACAAGGCCCAAGGGGATAACTTATCAAGCCCTGGTGACTTATGCACTGTAATTTGCCTCAAGCCATTAGTACCTCTTCTATAATTTGACCTCACTGCTGTTTTGCCTCTGTTCTATTCACTCTGTGTCCATTTCCTGATTAAATATAGATGCAAAAAATCTATTTAAGATCGTCCCCCGTCTCTTTCGCCTTCATGCATAAATGAACACGTGATCTTCAAGTGGATCAATTTTGCAATTCTTTTGCTTTTAATATATCTGTAGAAGCTCTTAGGATTCTTCTTTAGCGTGTCTGCTAGTGAAACCTCATGCCCTTTAGCCCTCCTTATTTCCCTTGTAAGTGTTCTCCATTTCTTATACTCAAGTACTTCATTTGTTCCTAGTTGTCCATACCCACAGTACACCACCTCCTCCTTAGCCAGGGCCTCAATATCCCTCGAAAACCAAGGTTATCCTTGCCTTCTCTTCTGACAGGAAAATACAAACTCTATTCTCAGAATTTCAGTGTTGAAAGCCTCCCACTTACCACACACACCTTTGTCAGAAAGCAATCTATCCCGCTGCATACTTGCCAGGTCCCTTCTGATACCTGAGGACCAGTCCTATCCTCCATAAATATTGAAATTATACAGTATTTATAATTATCTCAAAACTAATGGAATTATGATCACTAGATCCAAAGTGTATGTTAAGCTATATTATCTTACTATTTCTGGCCTCACTAGCACTTGGCATGGGTAGCAATCCTGAGATCACCCTGGATGTCCTGTTCTTTAACTTTGCACCTAACTCCCTGCACACACTCCACAGGACATCGTCACCTTTCCTACCTGTGTCATTGCCAGCGATGTGGACCACGACCTCTGGCTGCTCACCCTCCCACTTAATGCTCCAGACTCGATCCGAGATGTCCCTGACCATGGCACCTGGAAGACAACATATCATTTGGGAATTTCATTATCGCCCACAGAACCTCTTCTTTGTTCCCCCATCACTACTGCTTGCCTCCTCTTCTCGCTTCCCTTGTGATTCAGAGCCAGACTAACTGCCAGAGAACTGACCTGTTGCTTTCCTCTGCTCAGTCACCCTTAACAATAGCCAAAGTGAGGTAGTTGGTGTTGAGAGAAGTGGCCGCAAGGCTACTCTGCACTAGCTGCCTATTACCTGTCCCCCTCCTGACAATCATGCAGTTACCTGTGTCATGCACTTTATGTGTAACTACCTCCCTGTATCCTGTCAGACAGCCTTCTGAATGATCCAGAGTTCATCCAGCTCCAGCTCCCTACCACGGTCTAAAAAGCTGTAGTTGGATGCACTTCCTGTAGTATGTATTGCAATATACTGCTGCCATAAAACATCAAATCTCATGATGTACGTTAGTGACAATAAACCTAATTATGAATGTGCCCAGTGCAGAACAAGAGACAGCTATTTGACATTTGAGTCAGAAGGTTTTGACATGCAAGGCTAGCACTTATTGTGCACTGCCAGTGAAGATCACTCAACATTGCTTCAGATTTAATTATGGAGGGGAAATCACTGATGGAGCAACT
The DNA here is from genome assembly GCF_030028105.1 of Mobula birostris. Classification (NCBI taxonomy): domain Eukaryota; kingdom Metazoa; phylum Chordata; class Chondrichthyes; order Myliobatiformes; family Myliobatidae; genus Mobula; species Mobula birostris. The sequence continues at coordinate 19,845,439 of NC_092390.1, forward strand.
GAAGATCAGGCCCAAAATAGTGTCTTGATGAACTTTAATAATATCCTAGGGTTTAAATACGGTATTGTTGTGTATGTGGCCGTTTACACAACCGTATCATTAAGAAAAACGCTAGAGATTGGAGCTAAGTTAACAGGGGCTTTTATTTAAGGAACCCGAACTGAGCGAGCGCACACGCGCGCGCGCGCACACACACACACACACACACACACACACACACACACACACACACACACACACACACACACATATATATATATATATATCTCAATATACACACACACATATCTATCTCTATCTCTCTCTCTCTCTGTCTCTCAATAATGTGTTGCTATGACATAAAATAGTCTCATATTATACAGGAGGCTATATGGTACAGGTATGTACCTTCAGTAACCCACTTTTGTAAGAGGAATTAACTCACCAGGATAAGTTTCTTTACATTGACTTCAATCTTAATAGTGTTCTCTCATGCTAAGTACATAGGATGCCTTTCACCTTTTGAAATTCAGCTATTTCGCACATGTCTTGACATCAAGATGGTATTGAGTTAAGTGTGGTTATAAAGTTGTAAAGCTGAAATTTGTGAGAATCAGTAATTCTCTTTGGAATCATATTTACGACAAAAATTATCAGAACCTTGGGAGGTGGTGGAGACAAATTATCTTCTTGCCATTTCTATGTAAACAATACCTTTAGTACTTGGATGTTTGACTCCTCTGTCACTGAGGTTTGAGATATTAATGAAGTTACTGTCTTATTGTCCAACATCACTTACAACTGGAAGTGGCAGACTATGGAGATTTATCCAATTGACCTGAGGAATGCTTAATCATTTTAGCACTCGTTGTTGTGTATTCATATAGTCCTGGGTTGCAGCTTCAAAATAGTGCTTCATTTTTAAATGTGCTGCTCTTGGCAGACTATAGTTTGACCCAGAATGGATTGTTCAGTGAGACTATATGATTCATCCTTTTGAACTGCATTATGGATGCCCCAGTAGTCTACTGGAGTTGAAGAACAAATACATAGGGAAGTCGTAGGTAAGAATGACTAAGATAATGAAAGGCATTTACATTACATCAGATGTGTTGCTCTGCGTCAGTGATCAACTCAACCTGAGGATAGCACTATGTTTCTAGCACTGGTGTCCCCACAACTTACTAACCCTAACCAAATGTCCCCTTATTGACAACCCAATCGATAATTACTGGTGCTGTAAAGCAGTTGGGCTAACTGCTACACTACCATGATAGATTTTTAAAGGAGGTGACTTCAACTTCCATCTCATTGACTGGGAGTGTCATACTGTAAAGGGCTTGGAATTTATTAAATGCTTCCAGAAAAGTTTTCTCAATTAATATGTAGATGGCCCTACCAGGGATGGAGCAACACTTCACTTAGTGGTAGAGCATTTTTGGAACTGAGATCTGTTACTATTAGCTTTCACATAGCAATGGAAAAAGGTAGTACTGGTCCACTGAGACCGAGGCAAGGAAAATTTTGAGGCATTAGGTAGGAACTTGCAAAGTCTGATAGGCTATTCACTTTTTTTTTAAACTTCCCACTTGCTTCATGTTTTTTTTTACCTGCAAGCGACCTCTCCCAATCAACCTTTGCAAGCTCCTTAAATTTTCCCTGTCCCAATTAGGAACTTAATTTGTGGATTATCTTTTTCTATAAAAGAGCTTTCCCATGGATGCTTCAGCTTGTATTATTTAAATGTAGATTGAGTGTTGCCCCCTCTTTTGTACAGCCATGTACATACTATTTGGAAAAAAAATCCTGGACACATTTAACAAATTCTGCCTATTGAAACTATGGCAGTCCAGTCAACATGAGAGGAGTTGAAATTGCATATTACCTCAACCTTATTCTTACAGATATATGATCTTCCTGCATGTTAGTTCCTTTAATACCCTGTTGAATATTGCATTTCCAGCAAAGGATATTCCTTTCCTGATTTCTAATTTCCACCCTCACTGGACAATTCCTTAATACCTTAAGTATGAACGTGATGTTCTGCCTAATCAAAAATGCAATACTCCCCTTACCTCCACCTCTTTCATGTCATAGCATGTGTACCCTGCAACATTTAGTTGACAACCTACCCCCTTCCTCAACGATGTTTCCGGTATGGCTGGAATATTCCAGTCTCATCTGTCAATCCATGCCCTGAGTTCCCCTGCCATACCTGATGCTCTTGTGCAGTTTATCAGTTGTTCCTTGCTCCCTATCCTGTCTGAACTTGGTCACTTTAATAATTGTACTTTTCTCAACTATCCCATCTGTCACCTGCATGCCAGCCTGGTTTAATCCCTTCTGAGTAACACCTGCAAATCTCCCCAACAAGGTATTGGTTTGCCTCTAGTTCAGATGCACGAGAGGTGAACCCAATGATCCATATACCTAAAGCCCTCCCTCCAATACCTGCCCATTAGCTTCACATATAACTGAACTATCTTCTATTCCTTGCCTCACTGTCTTGTGGAATGGCGAGTAATCCTGAGATGGCAACCCTAGAGGTTCTGCTAAACTTTCTTTTAGGGCCTCGTCTCTCTTCCTGCCCATATGTTTGGTTTAACAAGGAATTTCACAATGTGCCAGTGTTATTAAACCTGATTCTGGTACCAAACTGCACCATGACATTTAGCTGTTCACCCTCGCTTTTCAGAGTTCTGTGCTTAGTCAGACACCAGGAAGGCAACACACCATTCCAGAGTTCCACATGCAGTCATAGAAATGCCGTCACTCTCCTGGACTTTGCCTTGCCCTGCTTTACAGTAGAGCAGCTGTGGCACTACTGCTCCTCCTTTGTATCCTTCCTCCCCACCACAAACAGTATACAATTTGCTATACTTGTTTAAGGAAATAACCACAGGAGATTCCCGCGCCACCTGCCTGCCTCTCCTGTTTGTCAGCTATCTTTGTGCCCGATCCTTTGAGATTTGTATTTTTCATTGAACTGTCTGTCCCTTGCCATCCACAATTCCTTAATCTAGCCATCCTTGCCTTTCACCCTTACAGAAACACATTGGGCTTGAAGTCTCATTTCTCGCCTACAAGCATCTTTTTCAGGGTCATGTCTTGTTCTATTGAAATCAGTTATCCTGCAAATTCATGTTAAATCTGGAGCATCCTTATCCCCCTTCATAACTGACCTGAAACTTAATTCGGCACACTCTCCAAATTGCTCACCCATTTTCACTTTCATTACTTGACTAGTATCATCTCCCAAAATTGGGGAGATCTGATATTTAGAATTCAAGAAAGCTTTTGATGATAAACTTCAAATTGCAAGGTCAGTATTTAGGACAAACAGCAGAAGAGCAAGTGGAAGGGAAGTGGAGTGTAACCATTGTTTTATTTGATATTGCCACAATTTGAAACAAACTACCTGAAAGGAAGCAATATTAACTATTTTGAAAGGGTAACTGCATTGACAATACACTGATTTGGGTGGAACAATATGTGAGTAGGCCTAATGGATTGTTCTTTCAAAGACCAAGTGCCAGTTGTTTATCTTGTTCTGTTAAATGTTATGGGACTCTTGATTAAGAAATGTTTACTTACTTTGTGCAGTTGTCAGAACACGGATCAAGTGATTCAGAGTCAATGGAAGGTAAGTGGTTACTGAATTCTATCAAAATAATTGGCTTCAGCTTGAACTTTTTATGATGCACTCCTGGCAAATTGAGCAACCATTAGAAACCTTAAAAGCCTAATATCTGTCATAATTTTTGACTTGCTGGATCAAGAATAAATTTACTAATGGTCACTGGTAAAACTTCACATGCTATTACTGATTCAAGAGATAGGGCATTATTTGTAGAGAGAGGAGTATTAAGATTTGCTGAAAATTGAAGTGAAATATCTTGCTGTATACATGGATGATTTCTGACATCTTAAGTCTGTAACACATCAAAGTTGCTGGTGAACGCAGCAGGCCAGGCAGCATCTGTAGGAAGCGGTACAGTCGACATTTCAGGCCGAGACCCTTCGTCAGGACTAACTGGAGGAAAAGTTAGTAAGAGATTTGAAAGTGGGAGGGGGAGGGGGAGATCCAAAATGAGAGGAGAAGACGAGGTGGAGGGATGGAGCCAAGAGCTGGACAGGTGATTGGCAGAGGGGATGAGAGGATCATGGGACAGGAGGCCCAGGGAGAAGGAAAAGGGGGAAGGGGGGGGAACCCAGAGGATGGGCAAGGGGTATAGTCAGAGGGACAGAGGGAGAAAAAGAGTGAGAGAAAGAATGTGTGTATAAAAATAAATAACGGATGGGGTACGAGGGGGAGGTGGGGCATTAGCAGAAGTTAGAGAAGTCAATGTTTATAGGTTTGTACTTTAATTTTATTTCCAGTAGTCTACTTATGTATTTTCTTTAATGATTTTTCTGGGCGTATCAGAATCAAGCTTTTATCACTGTCTGATATGATGTGGCATTGTTGGCTAAGTCGGCAATTTGTTGCCCATTCTTAAATGTCCTCGCTTTGACCACTTGAAGGCAGTTCAGAAAGTTATATACACAAAACCTAAATGTGAAAGTTGCACTTGGGCCATATTAGGTAAGGGCAGATTTCCAGAAATGGGCAACTTCCAAATACGCAACCATTAAACTCTTGATGCAGTTCTGCAGTGATGCTTGGTAGAGAGAGTGTCAGTGTTCAAAATGAGCCAGGGAATTACAGGCTAGTGAGCCTAACATCAGTGGTGGTAAAGTTATTTGAGGGATGGGATCTACCTGCATTTTAAAAGGCAAGGACTGATTAGGGATAATTAGCAAAGCTTTTTGCATGAGAAATAGTACAACTGAAATTTAATTCAGTATCTTTAAGATTGAGGGAATGGTGGCAAATGTTATACATGGACTTCAGTCTTTGTCAAGATCCTGCATGTTGGGTTAGGTCACATGGGATCTAGGATGAACGAGTCATTTTGATGAAAAATTGGCTCGTTGAAAGTAAGAGTGATTGTGAATGGTTGTTATTCAGATTGAATTCCTGTGCCCAGTGGTGTGGCACAGGCATTACTGCTGAATCCACTGCTCTCTTTCATTTGTATTAATGATCTGGATGATGATTTTAACATGGTTGGTGGATTTGCACCACTGGCAGTGTTAATTGATAAATAGGGTTCTCTATAATTATGATCCGTGTTCATTTGGTCTTTGTTTCTCTCTGCAGTGAACAACTGGTGGTTTGAGGAAAAGAATTGAGCGAAGAACTTATTATTGCTGCTGTAATCCAAATTATTCACCTGCACTATGTTATCTATACAGCATTGAAGGAATTGAAGGAAATGTGAAGATGACTGCTAAGTGTACATCTGTGTTGAGTGGTATTTACTTTTGATAATTTAATTGCCCAATAAATATTCATAATCGATCTGTCTGTTTCATCTGATATTACTCAAGATCCACAATGGATTATGATCAGGAAGTTCTAGCACATCTCAAACATATAAAGATGAGCAGATTTCTCACAAACTCTATGCATGGAGATGATACCATCAACAACCACCCAAAACATTCAGCCTCTCTGCTGCATAATGGCTATGGTGCTATGTGATCACTCAGACCCTGTCTACAGCACCTCACAAACCACAATAACTTCTACCACTGAACAGCAGCTGTGTGGAAACCATCAGTGGCTCTAAACCCTAAAATTGGCATTTTAAGAGATTTGTGCAGTATTATCAACAAGAATTCCATCAGTTCAGATAGGTCATACCCTAAAGACAGCTGGAAGGTGGCTGATGTGCTTTTTGGTTAAGAATGGCTATAAGGACAAGCCTGGGAATGACAGACATGGAGACAAGTGATGGGAAAATTATTTATTCACCTTTGTGCCAGATTTGAAGAGTGGAAACAACTACAGTGTATATGTGATTTAGATAATAGTGAAGTGTTTTCTTTGGATGTCCATCGATTTTGATGTTGACTGAGGCCTGGGCAAGGTTGTATGGAAGACTGGCAGTTGCCTATGCTGCAAGTCTCCCCTCTCCATGACACCGATGTTGTCCAAGGGAGCAGCCTAGGCCGATACAGCTTGGCACCGGTGTCGTCACAGAGCAATGTGTGGTTAAGTGCCTCGCTCAAGAACACAACACGCTGCCTCAGCTAAGGCTCGAACTAGCGACCTTCAGATCACTAGACCAATGCCTTAGCCACGCACCAACAAGTGAAGTTATGTGAAATGTGGTACTGAATGAATAATAATAACATGGCTATCTGGAGCTCCTGGTTGCCAGCCATTTTAATTTTCTGCCCCATTCTCATACTGAAATTTCTGTCCTTGGCATCATCTACTGCCAAGACAAAGCTAGAATATCAAATTCTCTGACTTCCATTAAACTGTTCCTTCTGCTTCTTTGCTCTCCTGATCCACCTAGTTCTTCCATTCACCATAACATTATCTCTGTCCCGTCACCCACCAACTATACTGTTCTGGTCTGCCCTCCTCGCCTCCCTTACTTTATATTATATGCCACCTTCCTCTCCTATAAGATTCCATCTTTGGCTCCTTATCATCACTACCTCTTTAACCCAATTTCTGTCATTATTTCCACAATCCACTTCTACATCTACCAATCACTGGCTTGCTCTTGCTCTGCCCCTTCCTTCCAACATTTTATACTGGACATCTCCCCTCTATCTTTCAATCTAGTTAAGGGTCTCAGCCTGAAACATCAGCTACCCATTTCCCTTTATAGATGCAGCCTCACTCACTGAGTTCCTTCAGTATCTTCTGCATTGCTCTAGATCCAGCATCTGCATTCTCATATCTTTGCAAGATGGTTGTTTGCTTCGTTGGTAATTGTGCCATGTACATTCATATCCAAATCACTTAAATAATGAATAACAGTGCCCAACACTGACTCCAGGGCACCCAGCTAATCATAGCTATCTTGACCTTCAGCCATCACCATCTACTTTATCACTGAGCCAATTCTGATCCACCTCATCAGCTCTCCCTGAATCCCATGTGACCTAACCTTCCAGATGAGCCCGCCAGCTGGACCTTGCAAAGTCCTTCTAAATTCCATCCCCTGCCCTACCTTCATCAATCCTCTAATTGTCTCTTCAAAAAAACACAAGATTCATCAGACATAACTTTGCCTGCCCAAAACCACATTGACTATCAAAGTGAAGTAAATCTTGTCCCTCCAGTAACTTCCCCCTAAATTAAGTCGGGTTCACTGGGCTGTTTCACTCGTTTGTCCTTGCTACCCTTTGAGGATAATGGAACAAAATTAACCACCCTCCAGTATTCTGGAACTTCACTAATGGCTCACAATGAAGCAAAAACCTCTACAAAGGCTTCTGCAATGGCTGCTAGCCTCCCATGCGACTGAGATGTGCACTAGACAAATCCTCTGGATTTGTCATAACTTGAGATAAAGACTGCAGCTACCTCTTCCATTGCAATATTTATATAATCCAAGGCCTCACTACTTATTACCCTCATTTCTTTGCATTCCATAATGCTCTCCTTATTGATATTGAAAGTTTGTCTCCAAAATGCACTGTGGTTAGGCCACTGCCAATACACCTGCAACCTCCATCACCACAGAGCAAGGATTTAGGCTCTTTGGCCTAATAGGTCTATGCCAACCACAGAACCCACTCATCTTTTTTTTATACCCCTGAAAGGTTGTTCCTCAGCCTTCCATGCTCCAGAGAGAAGATCCAGAGTCTATCCAATCTCAAAATCAACCCTCATTCCCACCCTCTGGTAAGGTAAGAAAGGTTAAATTTGTCACATGTACATCAAACATAAGTGAATGACCTACACAGTCCAGCTTCCGGTTCCAACTTAGTGTGCCCACATCTTGTTTGTTGTATCTTTGGAATGGTGGATGAAAGCAGATTACCTGTAGTAAACCCATGCAATCATAGGGAGAACACACAAATTCCTTATAAGACAGAGATGGGAGTTGAACCTGCATCTCACAGCTGGCGCTGTAAACCGTTACACCACCGTGCTGCCCACATTTACTCTTACCGTCTACCTTATCTATGGTTTTCATAGTTTTAAACCTTTCTATAAGGTTACCCCTCATTTTTCTACATTGCAAAGAATAAATACCTAGCCTAAACAACCTCTCCTCATATTTCAGGCCCTCTAATCCTGGTAACATATTCATAAACCTCTGCACTCTTCCCAGGATAGGGGAGTCCAAAACTCAGGGGCATAGACTTAGCGTGAGGGGAAGGATTTAAAAGGGACCTAAGGGACAACTTTTTCTGTAGACAGGATGGTGGGTATATGGAATGAGCTCCCAGAGGAAGTGTTTGAGGCAGGTGCAAATTTCGTTTAGGAAGTAATTGGTAGATCCATATAGGGGCAAGGCTTAAGAGGGATATGTGTGGAACACAGGAAATTGGAACTAGCTGGGTGGCCACTGTGGTTGGTGTGGACTGGTTGGGCTGAAGGGCCTATATCTATGCTATATTGCTCCATGATTCTAAGTTGGACAAGCCTTAAATTAAACAGGTGTTAGAGTAGATAGGGGTGGTAACAGAGTAACGCGCTTGCCTTTATTGATCAGGGCACCGGATACAAAAATTTGACATATTACAACTGAACAAGACAGGCTTGGAATATTGTATGTAGTTCTGACCACCTTTCAATAATGGATGTCATGAAGCTGGAAAGGGCACAGAAAAGGTTCAGAAGGATGTTGGGCATTGTGATTGGTGTCGACTGGATGGGCCAAAGGGCCTATATTCATGCTATACTGCTCCATGAGAGTTTAAGGGACAATTGGAGAAACTGCTTTTTGCCCAGGGCATAGAAGACTGAGGGGTGATCTTATAGAGGTATACAAAAACAAGACAGTGAGCAAGGATGCAAAGCTAGAGAGCATACATTTAAAGTGAGAGACCTGAGGAGCAACACTTAAAAGATATTTGGGTAAGTATGTGGCTAAGAAAACTTTGGAGGGATATGGCCCAAATGGTACTAGCTCAGGTAGTGCTCTCTAGTTTTTATTGGCATGGGTGAGTTTGGTTAAAGGGCATGTTTTCGTGCTGTTTCTGATACCTCTGCAATTAGAAATGGATAATAATGGCCCAGCCATTGCTGCTGTGAACCAGTAGAACATTACCAGAATTGACTGTCCTTCCTAAAAATGATGTGTATAATTTTCTGCCTTCAACAAATCTAAACAAACACAAAGGACAAAGATCAAGAGCATTTCCACAAATATTGACAAGGATTTACTGCAGCTGAAGATTACAATGAATAAATAGCTTGAAACAGAATTCTGTGATCTTGGTGCATTAAACATGCTTAAGAGTTTTGTGCCAGACTCCAAGCTGATTTTGTACCTAGGTACTGATGAGATATATTACAGACTTTTTAACTGCCATCTCATTTCCAGACATAGTGTGAGGTACTCCCAGATCTTATACTGAAGTCACAGGTTATCCTCAATATCTGTTGACGGAGGAAATGGGCACAGCATTGTCCAAAGTGACCACTTCATGAATACTTAATTTTACGTCAAGCAGCTTGAGATGTACTTTCCAAGTCAATTATTTGTCCACAAATGCAGTGAAATCTGAACAGTATATACAGCAGATCATTTCCTCAAGGTGGCTTAAAGGAGTGCTCCCTCTGAGTTGAATACAGCTGCTTCTGCCAGATCTGGTTGTCATATCTCAGTTACAGGTACCAAACTCACAACTGGGTCAAGAGTTATAGCCAATTGTTAGAGAGGCTATGAATTTTAGGTCCACAAGAAAATCGAATTCAAAAGTCTTTGCTGACACTTCATTGCAGTACATAACAATGCAGCACAGTCAGAGATGACATCCATCAGATAATAGTTTATTCAAGGTCTATCTTCTCTCTTGGATTGAGATAAAAGAGTCAATGGCATAAATTTGGAAAACCGCCAAAGTAAAATTTTGGTCATAGCACACTGATGATTACCAACCCTAATCACAATCACTTAATTAAATATATCGTATTTTAGTTTCCACATATGATTAGAACAGTCATCACAGGGAAGTAATTTCATCAGTGACATACAGGGTTATGATGATGAAGTCACCAGTCTTGCAACATCCTTAGTTCAGATGAAGAATTTGCCTCATTAGTTCATAGGTAGTAAATGCCACGGCCTGAGATGGGATACAGCGAATATAATTGAGAGAAAGCCCCCGGTACAGGCCCTTCCGTATACCGTGTTCATTGTAGACATATCTCAAGGTCTTGCACATTGTTCTAATAAAGATAAAAAAAATAAAACAAGAGATCACTACCATGCAACCACAAAGATGCCACATTTTTTCTCACCAAATTGACTGCTGATTATAAAATACAAATTAGCTTTAGGAATGCTAAGGGGCAGATATATAGGTAGATTATGGAAAGGAACAAAAACAGGGATATATCACATTGTGGGTGACTTCAAGTTCCCCAACATAGACCTGGAAGTCCACAGAGGTTTAGATGGGGTAGAGTTTGTCCAAGAGGGTTTCCTTGAAATAGAATGTACTGTAGATTGTCCAACTAAAGGGGAGGCAAACTGCATCTTGTACTGGGAAATATGCCTGGACAGGTGATTGACCTTCCAGTAGGTGAACACTTGGGAAACTGTGATCATGACTCCTTAACCAATGAGTAAGGATATGAGTAGCCCTTGCAGGAAAGTATTAAGGAAGAGTTTTTGATGGACAAATCCACATCTAATACATGGAAGAATCAGTTTGTTGCAGCAAGATGGAAGAACAAGACAAGAATGGTAAGACACAGGAAACTTGGGTGATGAAAGAGGAAGTTGGTCAGGAAGAATAATCAAACAAGGCAATTAAGGAATACAAGGAACCAGTAGAGACCAAAGAGAGCTAAATGGGGTCATAAAAAGTTCTTATTGAGAAGGATTTAAGATAATCCCAAAGCATTCTATATATACTTTAAGAGCAAGAGGATAACTAGGAAGAGGGCAAGACTACTCAAGGATAAGAAAGCAATGTGCTTGGAGATGGAGGATCTGGGCGAGATCCTAAATTATCAATGTTTATCAAGAAGGATACAGAGGACAGTGGCAGCTCGTTCCACACTCTCACAACCATCTGAGTGAAGAAGATTCCCCTCATGTTACTCTTAAACTTCTCACCTTTCATCATTAACCGATGACCCCTGGTTGTAGTCCCACCCAATCTTACTGGAAAAAACCTGCTTGCGTTTACCCTATCTTACCCCTCATAATTTTGTATATCCCTATCAAATTTCCTCTTACTCTTTTACGTTCTAAGGAATAAGGTCCTAACCTATTCAATCTTTCCTTATAACTCAGGTCCTCCAGAGCCAGCAACATCCTTGTAAACTTTCTCTGTACTCTTTCAACCTTATTGACATCTTCCTTGAAGACAGGTGACCAAAACTTCACAATACTCCACATTAGGCCTCATAAACATTTTATAGAACTTCAAAGTAACATTCTATCTTCCGTACTCAGTACTTTGATTTATGAAGCTTAATGTGCCAAAAGCTTACTTTACAATCCTGTTACGCCACTTTCAGTGAATTATAAACCTGTATTTCCAGATCCCTTTGTTCTACTGCATTCCTCAATGCCCTACAGTTCACTGTGCAAGACCTTACTGAAGTGTAACACTTCACGCTTGTCTGCATTAAATTGCATCTGCCATTTTTCAGCCACTTTTTTCCCCAGCTGTTCCAGATCGCACTGCAAGCCACAATAGCCTCCCTCACTGTCCACTACACCCAAACTCTTGATGTCATCCGCAAATTTGCCAATCCAGTTAACCACATTATCATCCAGATTGTTGATACAGATGGCAAACAACAATGGACTAGGTACCGATCCCTGCGGCACCCCACTAGTCACAGGACTCCAGACAGAGAGGCACCCATCAACTAGCGCTCTCTGGCTTCTCTCACAAAGCATGTCTAATCCAATTTACCACCTCGTCCTGAATGCCGAGCTGAACCTTCTTGACCAACCTCCCATGCGGGAACTTTGTCAGATCCCTTGTACTTGTCCATGTACTTTACTGGTTTGCCTCCATTAACTTTCCTGGGAACTTCCTCAAAAAATCATAAGATTGGTTGGACATGACCTACTACGCATGAAGCCGTGCTTACTATCCTGAATCAGTTCATGTCTATCCAAATACTCATATATCCACTCCCTTAGAATACCTTCCAATAACTTTCCCACAACTGATATCAGACTCACTGGCCTATAACTTCTTGGTTTATGTTTAGAACATTTCTTAAGCAGCAGAACAACATTGGCTATCCTCCAATCCCCTGGTACCTCTCCTGTCACTATGGACGATTTAAATATTTCTGTTAGGGCCCCAGCAATTGCTGCCCTTGCTTCCCACAGGGTCCAAGGGAACACCTTGTCAGGCCCTGGGGATTTATCCACCATGATTGCCCCCAGGACAAGAAACACCTCCTCCTCTGTAATCTGTATAGGTCCATATGGACTCTGTGTCGGTTTCCTGAGTAAATACAAGTGCAAAAAAAATTATTTATGATCTCCCCCGTTTCTTTTGGCTCCACACATGGATTACTACTCTCATCATCCAGAGGGCCAATTTTGTCCTTTGCAATCCTTTTGCTCTTAACATACCTGTAGAATCCCTCAGGATTCTCCTTCGTCTTGTATGCTAGGCCTACTTCATGCCTTCTTTCAGCCATCCTGATTTCTTTCTTAAGTGTTCTTGTGAATTTCTTATACTCCATAAGCACTTCATTTGTTTCTACCTGCCTATACTTGTTATGCGTCTCCTTTTTTCCCTAACCAGATCCTCAGTATCTGTTAAAAACAAAGGTTCCCTGCACTTGTTATCTTTACCTTTTATTCTGACAGGTACATAAAAGCTTTGTATGCTCAAAATTTCACTTTTGAAGGCTTCCCACTTACCAATGACACTCTTGCCAGAAAACAGCCTGTCCCAATCCACACTTGCTAGATCATTTCTGATACCATCAAAATTGGCCTTTTCTCCAATTTAGAATCTCAATCTGTGGTCCTATCTTTTTGAACATTTACTTTGGAACCAATGGCAGAGTAATCATTAGATGCAGTGCTTCCCTACACAAACATTTGTCACCTGCTCTGTCTCAGTCCCTAACAGCAGATCAAGTATCGCACACTCTCGTGGGATCTCTACATACTGATTAAGGAAACTTTCCTGGATACATTTGACAAACTATCCCATCTAGTCTCTTTACATTTTGGGAGTCCCAGTCAATACATGGGAAGTTAAAGTCACCTACTGCATCAACCTTGTGTTTCTTGCAAGTCTGCAATCTCTTGTTCCTCTAAATCCTTCAGACTGTCGGGTAGTCTGTAATACAGCCCCTTAACATATTCATACCTTTCTTTATTTCTCCATTCACCCATAATGCCTCACTAGACGAGTTTTCCAGTCTGTCCTGATGGAGCACTGCCATGACATTTTCCCTGACCAGTAACACCATCCCCCCTCCTATAACTCCCCTTCCCATTCTGTCGCATCTAAAACAACAGAACCCCAGAATACTGAACTGCTAGTCCTGCCCCTCCTGCAACCAAGTCTCATGAATGACTGCAGTGTCATAATTTCAGGTGTTGATCCATGCCCTGAGCTCATCCACCTTTCCTACAATACTTCTTGCTTTGAAACATATGCAGCTCAGGAGACTAGTCACACCACACTCAATCTTTTGATTCCTGACTTTGTCTAAGGTCTTACCAACATCTTTCTCCACAACCTCTCCACCAACTGTTCTGGCACTCTGCTTCCATACCTCCTGCAACTCTAGTTTAAACCAAACCACGCAGTACCAGCAAACCTTCCCACTTGGAAGCTTAGTCCCCTTCCAGTTCATGTGCAAGCTATCTCTTCTGTACTGGTCCCACCTTCCCTGGAAGAGAGCCCAATGATCCAAAAGTCTTATGCCCTCTCTCCTACACCAACTCCTTAGCCATGTGTTAAACATCATATTTCTGGCCTCAGTAGCAAGTGGTACAAATAGCTATCCCAAGATCACAAACCCGGAGGTCCTGCCCTTTAGCATAGCACCCAACTCCCCGAACTCCCTTTGAAAAAAGCTTGTCACTCTTCTTACCTATGCCATTGGACCACATTCTCAGTCTGTTCATCCTCCCGTTTAAGAGTGCTGAGGACTTGAGCCAAGATCTCCCATACCCTGGTGTCCAAGAAGACAACATAGCACCCAGGAATCTCATTCTCATCTTCAGAATCTCCTTTCTGCTCCCCTAACTAATGAATCCCCTATCACCACAGCTTGCCTCTTCTCCCCACTACCTTTCTGAGTCACAGAGGCAGACTCAGTGCCAGAGACCTGACTGCCGTGACTTTCCTCTGCTCAGTCATCCCTCCCAACAGTATCCAAAGTGGTATACCCTTTGTTGAGGAGGATGGCCCCTGGGGTACCCTGCACTGGCTGTTTAACCCCTTTCCCCTTCCTGACTGTCAACCAGTTTCCTGTGTCCTGCACCGCGGGTGTAACTACCTCTCTATATGTCCTATTTATCACCCCCTCAGCCTCCCAAATGATCTGGAGTTCATTCAGTTCCAGCTCCAAAATGCAGAAGAGATTTACCAAGATACTGCCTGAACTAAAGGGAATGTGCTATAAGGAGAGGGTGAACAAACTTGGGTTGTTTACTCTGGAGTGGCAGAGGCCGAGAGGAGATCTACTTGGATCTTATAAGATTTTGAGAGGAATAGATAGACAGCCGACAGCCTTTTTCTCAGGGTCAAAATGTTTAATACTAGGGGACATGTATTTACAGTGAGAGGGGCAAGTTTAAAGGAAATGAGAGTTGTGGTGGGTGCCTGAAATGAGCCTCTAAGAGAGGTGGTGGAGAATAATACAATAGAGGTGATTAAAATGCTCTTAGGCAGAAGAATCTGCAGAGTATCAGGAATACAGATATTGGGTAGGGAATACAGATTAGTTTAGTATGATGCTAATTAGTTTGGTACAACATCTGGAGCTGAAGGGTCTATTCCTGTGCTGTGGTATTTTGTTCTCAAATACATTAAGTTAAAGGCTATTGAATCAAGAAATGCTTCTTCATCTTGCAAAAGAAAAATTGTATGTTTTGAAAAGGGTAAGCAACTATATGATACAGTTGAGTTTAATTAAACAGGGTTAGGTGTTACAATGAAATAAGCATATTCAGTTATATTTTACATACTATAATTTAGAAACACATTTAGAAGTTACATTAAGATAAAAGCCACTAAATCAAACAATCCTTTCTCATATTGAAAATGCGATATTGGGTGTTCTCAAGAAGGCAGGCATCTTTATAATTTGCCTGAGCTCTAAAACTAGCTATATGTTACAGAGATATAAATGCTTCCAAGTGATACAAAATCATTCTTTACATATAAAGCATAGCTTGAAAATACACAATTTTTAAGGAAATCCTGTCTAGCAATTTTTTTGTACTTTGGTGTAATATTTTTCAATGTCAATAGACATTAAAACTATTCATTATAGCATTCAGCCAATGAATTGGATGTACTTCAACTTTGTTAAGATCATCTTACAACAGTGCAGAGAGGAAAAACATGAATTTCTATTTTCCTGCTGTTACCTAAAGCATCTTTTTTTAATGTTAGTACAAAGGCACTTACACATATTTTTCAGCCTCAGTCAAAATGGAGCCTAACTGCATTCGCCGTCGAGCCACATCCAGTGGATACCTACAAACACATACATTCCTAGTTACAGCAACAAATAGTTCTGTTGATTATGTAAGAAATAACTAGTATATAGTTTTATAACCTACATACAATATCAAGTGGCACTGTAGTGGTTAGCCTGTTTTACAGTACACTCTCACTTCTTTTTCTCTTTATATATCTGAAGAAACTCTTTTATATATCAGCTAACTTGCCTTCATATTTAATCTTTTCTCTCCTTATTGCTGTTTTAGTTGCCCTCTGTTGGTCCTAAAAAGCTTTCCAATCCTCTAACTTCCCACTAATTTTTGCTATATTATATGCTCTCTTTTGCTTTTATGCTGTCTTGACTTACCTTGTCAGCCACAGTTGCCTCATCCTCCCTTCAGAATACTTCTCAGGAATGAATCTAACCTGCACCATCCAAATTGTTCCCAAATCTTCAGATATTGCTGTTCTGCTGTCACCCCTGGTAGTGTTCCCTTCCAATCAGTTTTGGCCTGCTCCTCTCTTGTGCCTCTGTAGCCCCCTTTGATCCACTTTAATAATAATACATCCGATTTTAGCTTTTCCCTCTCAAACTGCTGGGTGAATTCTATCATGGTTACTGTCTCCTAAGGATTCCTTTATCTTAAGCATCCTAATCAAACCTTTCAATATTGCCTTCATTTTACTGTAAGTTAAATTATTATCCTTTTATAAACCTTTTTATTGTTTTTTTTATTCTAGGGACTTTTGTAACCTCTCCTGTAGTCTCCTTCCCATTTACTTTACCTTCCAAACAGTTGAACCCACTCCACCAAATACTTAAGTTTAAACACACACTTTAACCCATTCCATTGACTGCCATTTTACCCAATCACCTGCCTATCCTTCTTCATAGTTTCACTACACACTGCATCTACCTGTATACCAACTTCTCCATCCTCTGCCATATCACTCTGGTTCCCATCGTTTTGCCAAATTTGTTTATACCCACCCCAACGGCCTCTAGCAAACCTGCCTGCAAGGATATTGGTTCCCTCCATTCAGATGTAACTTCCCCCCCCCCTTTTTATATAGTCAGAATAGATCCCAATGTGACAGAAATGTGAAACTCAGCCCCCTGCACCAGTTCCTCAGCCATGTATTCATCTGCTACATCATCCTTTTCTTACCGTCAGTGGCATGTGGCACAGGCAGCAATTCAGAGATTACTATACTAGGGGTCCTCTTTTCAGCTTTCCACCTAACCCTTTATCTTCCCTCATCCATTTTCCTACCCATGTCAATAGCACCAATATGTACCACAACTTCTGGCTGCTTATTCTCCCCCTTTATAATTCCGTGGACCGGATTTAAGTCATCCCTGATCCTGGTACGTGAGAGGCAACATACCATCCGGGTGACTCTTTCACATCTACAGAATCTCCTGTTTGCTCCTCTTATCAGTTGAATCCTCTAATACCACTGCAGTCTTCTTCACTCACAACGCTCCCCTCCCTTCCCTTCTGAGGCAGAGCTGGGCTCAATGCCAGAGACCTGGTCACTGTAGCTTTCCCCTGGTAAATTGTTCCCCCCCCCCCCAACCCACAACAATATCCAAAATGGCATACTTATTATTGAGGGACAGCCACTCTGCACTGACCGATATTCCCTTTCTCTCTGCTGACCATCACTCAGCCTCCTGCCTCCTGCAACTTTAGGGTGACTACCTCCCTGTAGCTTGAATCTATCACCTCGGCATTCTACATATGAGCTGAAGGCCGTCCAGCTGCAGCTCCAGTTAACTACATTTCTGTAGTAATGTAATGATCTATATGGATGGCATGCAAAACCAAATTTTTTTGTTGTACATCAGTACATGGGATAATAATACACAAAGACTCCAGGAAAGTGTGTTGCCTCCCTGGTGTCAGGTTTTAGATGGCGCTGGTGGAACAGCAATGACTTGCTGGTAGCAGACAAAATAAAACCCAAAATTATAAATTACTGTATTAAACACACTTTTTCTTGGATACGATTACTGCAATCAATAACCTGTAACTTCCCTTTTGGAGCTGAGCTTTTGAACTGCCTGTACAACCTGGCATTTCTGCAGTGTGAACTGAAATCTCAAAGGTGCAGGACGGTTGCGAAGTAGCAAGTAAGGGCCGAATTGGGGTGGTGCAGCCGAGGTCCGAGAGCAGGAAGAAGCCAGTGTTTGCTTATTGTTGGAGTGGACTCGGAGGCAATTCGATGCAGCAGAACCGAGGCAAGCCAGTCGAAGCAGTGGGGCCTGTGCCCAGGTCTGAGAGAGAGGAATGACCGGAGGTTTGCTGATTTAAGTGCAGGCCAAATTGAAAAGGTCAGTGTGTTGGGGCCAGAGGCGAGGGATGGGCCAATGTTCAGCTCGCTGCCCTGTGAGGTTTATTTATCTGTGCACAGAATAAGACTGTGGCCTATAGCTAACAGGCTCCTGGGTTAACTGCAGCGATGACGGGCTTCGCAGATGTGGACTCACTTTTGTGAACTTCAGTTCTGAATGCTATTTGCTTACTTTTACTGTTTGCACGATTTGTTTGTTTTTCTGCCCATTGGGTGGGGGACAGTCTTTTTTACATTCAAAGATTCAGAAGTACATTTATGATCAAAGAATGCATACATATTTGCTTACAGGCAGTCACAAAGCAAGAAACTCAAGAGAACCTAATTTAAAAAAGATAAAAATAAAAGACCAACACCCAATGTACAAGAGAAAGGGATTTAAAAAAAAATCATACAAATACAAACGTAATTAAAGCAAGCAACAACATTCCAAACCAAATTGATTTCTTATATCTGAACCCTGGAGTAGCCCAGAGTAGGCCCAAAGCCTCGCTTATCAGTTCATCATACTAGCGGGTACAAAGCACAGCAGCTGGGGCTGTCTTCATAGCCTCATCACCATGGAGAGAGGAGTGATCGTTGCAGAGAGCAAGTGAAATCTGCTCTCGCCTCAGATCCTGATACCCTGTCTTTTCAGTCCACCTGGGCCGGTGTTTAAATTGTTCAAACAATGGATCATACCTCGCATTGTACCCGAGGACCACTGCAGCAAAAGGGTCCAGCCCTGGAGAGAAGAGTAAACATTGTGGAGAGCGAGTGAAGTAGGCTCTCGCCTCCCATCTGGGTCAGGGTTTAAATTGTCTAAACAGTGGATTGTGCCTCGCACTGGGACCCGTCCATTGCGAAGAGCTCAGGACCATACCACCCAGCAACTCACTCCAGGCCCAGATTTCGCCGCCCAGCCCAAGCTGTTCTCAAGCTCTTTAAATCAGCTTGGCACCCAGAGCTATACAACTTCGCACCCAGGACAGTTGGTAGGGCATCGAACTCCTCTGTCCTGGCCCTGACTTTTCTTCTAGGCACCCAGAATGATCAGAACTCCTCTACCCCGGCCCCAACTTCTCCCCAAATGGCTCACTCCATCTGCATCAATAAACAGGTCCTTAGGCCCACCTAGTCCATGCCGAAACCATTTAAACTGCCTATTCCCATCGACCTGCTCCATGACCATAGCCCAGCTGTCTATATACCTATCCAAACTTCTCTTAAACATTGAAATCCAGCTGACATGGACCACTTGTGCTGGTAGCTTGTTCCACACTCTCACAACCCTCTGAGTGAAGAAGTTTTCTCTCATATTTCCCTTAAATTTCTCAGCTTTCACCCTTAATCCATGACCTCCGGTTGTAATCTCACCAACCTCAGTGGAAAAAGCCTGTTTGCATTTACCCTATCCATACCACACATAATTTTATTATCCTTTATCAAGTCTCCTCTCGATTGTCTATGTTCTAAAGAATCTTTCCTTACAACACCGGTGCTCCAGAGCCAGCAACATCCTCATAAATTTTCTGATGAAGGGTCTCAGCTCCAAACCCCGACTGTACTCTTTTCCACAGATGCTACCTGGCCTGCTGAGTTCCTCCAGCATTTTGTGTGTGTTGCTTGTAAATTTTCTCTACACTCTTTCAACCTTGTTTACATCTATCCTGTAGGTAGGTGACCAAAACTGCACACAATACTCCAAATTAGGCCTCACCAACATCTTATACAACTTCAATATAATATCCCATCTTCCATACTCAATAAATTGACTTATGAAGGCCAATGTGCCAAAAGCTTTCTCTATGACCTTCTCTACCTGTGATGCCACTTTCAACGAATTAGGTACATGTATTCCCAGATCCCTTTGTTCTAACACACTCCTTAGAGCCCTGCTGTTCACTGTGTAAGACCTACCCTGGTCGTACCAACACCTTGCACTTGTCTGCATTAAACTCATACTGCCATTTTTCAGCCTATTTTTCCAGCTGATGCAGATCCTTCTGCAAGCCACAATAGCCTTCCTCACCGTCCACTACTCCCTCAACTTTGGTGTCATCTGCACATTTGCTGATCAGCACAATATCAAGGGCAGAATTCCGCATTCCTTTGCTGTACTGTTCTGTATTCAGTATTCTACAATTATCAATCGTGCAGTATTTCTACTTTAAATGAACTTAAGTGCTATCATGAAAGGCTGGATAAACTTGGGTTGTTTTCTCTGGAGCGCCAGAGGCTGAGGGGAAATCTGATAGAGGTTTATAAGATTATGAGAGGCATAGATAGAGTAGACAGGGAGTATCTGTTTCCCAGGGATGAAACGTATAATACCAGAGGGCACACACTGAAGGTAAGAGGGGGTAGGCTCAAGGGGGATGTGAATAATAATTGTTTTTACTCAGAGTGGTGGATGTCTGGAATGCGCTGCCTGGTACAGTGGTAGAGGCAAATACATCAATGGCTTTTAGGAAACATTTGGATGTAGGGAAGATGGAGGGATATGTACATTGTGCACTAGGAGGGATTAGTGTTGGATGTTTTTGATTTGCTTCTTACTTGGTTTGGCACAACACTGTGGGCCGAGTGGCCTGTTCCTTTTACTTTTCTATGTTCTCTATATAAAACTGCCTTGGTACAGGTTGATACCTTTCTCTACCCTCTTTTGCCATGATTATGAAGATGCAAAGAAAACTTACGATACTGTTTGAGCAATCGCTCCTGCTGTTCCACCACACACCAAATTCACATGGGATTTTAATACCAAAACATTGGGATTGTCAGAAGAAGGTCTTCCTAGCAACTCAGGGGCATGGCTGAGTCCAATGCTCTTCAACGTGCCAAATGTGAAGAAGGAAATTCCTGTAAATGATATTAATAATACAAAATAAATGACAGGAATAAGTAAGATCAACAATGCTGTTGATCATCAGTGAAGACTGATGCAAAATACTTATTTAGTTTGTCTGCCATTTCCTTGTCCCTCATTGCTACCTCTCCAGTGTAATTTCCCACTGGTCCAACATCTACTCTCGCCTCTCTTGTCCTCCTTGTGTATCTGAAAAAGTCCTTTGGTGTCCTCTCAGATATTATTGGCTAGCTTACCTTCATATTTCATCTTTTCCCCTCCTTATGGCTATTTTAGTTGCCTTGTTGTTTTCTAAAAATTTGAGAGTATTTACCAAATTCATCATAACTCATTTACCAGTTACTTTCCAGTCTACTATTTACCCTTCCAAATATAAGCTGAATGAGAAAAGATTTACGTCAGATCTATAGATTACCTGCATAAGGAGCCATGCCAATGATAGTAGGAGTTAGGCCTCTATAAAACCCTCGAAATCCTCCTTCCTTAAGAAGCAAGCGAAAAGAAAACAAAACTTTAATAAAATAACAATGCAAGTTCTTTCTACCATTTTACAAAGAGTTACCACCTATGGGAGTGTTAACAGGTTTAACTCTTGGGACTGCCAGTAAAGCCATCTATTTCCCAGAAATCCAACAAAATGAGCTAAATTCATAGTCATAGTTATAGTCATAGAAAAATACAGTACAGAAACACGCCCTTCAGCCCACCTAGTCCATGCCAATGGATTTAAACTGCCTAGAACCAATGACCGGCACCCGGACCATAGCCCTCCATCCACCTACCATCCATGTGCCTATCCAAACTTCTCTAAACGTTGAAATTGAGCTTGCATGTACCACTTGTGTAGGTAGCTCATTCCACGCTCTCACGATCCTCTCTGTGAAGAAGCTTCGTCTCATGTTCCCCTTAAACTTTTCACCTTTCATTCTTAGCCCATGACCTTTAATTGTAGTCCCACCCAACCTCAGTGGAAAAAGCCTGCTTGCATTTACCCTATCTATACCCCCTTATAATTTTGTACACTTCTATCAAATCTCCTCTCAATCTTCAACATTCCAAGGAATAAGGTCCTAACCTACTCAATCTTTCCTTATAACTCGGGTCCTTCAGTCTCACCAACATCCTTGTAAATTTTCTCTATAAACTTGTTCAACCTTATTTACATATTTCATGTAGGTGGATTACCAAAATTGCACACAAACTCCAAATTCGGCCTCACCAATGTCTTATAAAACTTTAACACGACATCCCATCTCCTGTACACAACACTTTGATTTAGCAAGACCAATGTGCCAAAAGCTTTCTTCACAATGTTATCTACCTGTGCCTTCACTTTCAATGAATTATGGACCTATATTCCCAGATTCCTTTGTTCTAATGCACTCCTCAGTGCCCTGCCGTTCACTAAGACATAGATAGATAGATACTTAATTGATCCCAAGGGAAATTACAGTGTCACAGTAGCATAGCAAGTGCACAGATATAAATATTAAAAGAGAAATAAAAGAATGTGTACTGCAAATGCCATTAAAAAACCCTGAATCTAGAGTAGCCTCCAACCTGACTGTATGAATTCCTCAATGGCAAACCGCTCACCGCAAGCCCTAACCTGGTTTATCCTCCCAAAGTGCAACACTTCACACTTGTCTGCATTAAACTCCACCTGCCACTTTTCAAACCATTTTTCCAGCTGGTCCAGATCCCACTGCAAGCTTTGACAGCCTTCCTCGCTGTTCACTCTAACCCCAATCTTGGTGTTATCTGCAAATTTGCTGATCTAGTTTACCACATTATCATCCAGATTGTCGATGCAGTTGACAGAATCAATGGACCCAGTACTGATCACTGTGGCACAGCACTCGTTACACGCCTCCAGTCAGAGAGCCAACTATCTACTATTACTCCTTGGCTTCTTATGTGAAGCCATTGTCCATTCCAGACATTGTAAAAGAATTAGGGACAACATTATAGGCGTTTTTTTTTAATTATGGGAAATGTAGATAAGGTGGACAGTAATAGTCTTTTCTGTAGGGTACAGAAATCTAAAACTAGGCAGCTCAAATTTAGAGTGAGAGGGAAAAGATTTAAAAGAGACCTGAGGGACAACTTTTCTTAGAGGGTGGCAAGTATGTGGAAAGAGTTGTTGGAGGAATTGGTTGAGATAGGTATGATAGTATAATTTTTTAAATAGTTTAATAGGTACCTGGAAGGATATGAGCTGATCAAATGAAATTAGGGCTAGCTAGGTGGTTAGCAGGGACTTACTGAACCAAAGGGTCTATATCCATGCTGTACAGCTCTATGACTCTTTCATTAGTACAGCAAAACACTGCAGGCCAAAATACCTATTATTGTGCTGCTCCTTTATATGATTTAAATTATTTCATACAAGATTTCTAATATTGTTAGTGTCCAGCCCACTACATCCATTCCAATCAAGTACCAATCTAAATTAATCCCATTTATCAGTCCATATCTTTCAATATTCACTTTATCTATGCTACTGAACATGAACCATGGCACTTGAGAGACAACACACCAACTGATATTACATGTGATCACAGAAAGTTTTAACTGCATCCCACACTGCTATATAAGTACTGAATTAACCATCATCTCTTAAACTCTATCATTTCTACTTCAATACTTTACAACTGAAGCAACAGAACAAGATTGCAGTTTTTGGAATGGGAAGTCTGTGAAAAATCCTGCAGACAACACGGACGAAACTCAGTTCAGTTATTATCATTAAACTGAACTTTACACAGGAAGATGGAAACATGTTCTTTATATCAATCACATAACAACTGAAAAGCACTAACGTATAAACAGTATATGAATGAATATACACTTAATTCTTGAAGCTACGGTTAGTAAGAACTATCACAATCACAAGTTCTTAAGCCAGTCCTATGTAGTATGACCAAAACATTCAACACACACCTGTGCATAAATAACTCTGAAAGCATCAATGATTCCAGTGTACTTGTGCTCCCCTTTGACCTGGAATGCCAGACGTGCTCGAATCATGTCCAGTGGATAAGTGCATATTACAGCAGTAATCCCTGTAAGACACCACTATTTATTGTTCATAATTCACTAGAACTCAGTAAAACACCAACACGTGAGAACATGATATAGTCAACAATAGCAGTGCATTAACAATTTGCATATAAAGTGAAATCCAGCTTTCTGTTGTAAAATAGCTACCTGTAAAATAAGTTGATCTCCCGTCAGACTTTAACCTTCAATGCCCATATGTATTAACTTAAGAATATGAATACCAGCAGCTAATTGGCCTGCTCTACCATTCAGTAAGGTCATGATTAATCTAATCTTGGCCTCAATACCATTTCTTATTCTCTCCCCACACCTCTCAGCTGCCTTGCATTTCAATAAACTACTCAAAACATTGATTCCATCTCCACAGCTTTCTGGGGTACAGAATTCCAAAGATTCATGGCTCTCCCAGAGACAAAAAATCCTCCATCACCTATTATTCTGAAATCATACCATCAAGATCAAAACATCCTCACCCAATCAATCTCCCTTATAATCTTTTATGTTTCAGTGAAGCACCATTGATTCTCGCAAACCCCATGAGTATCAGAGAGCAAAACTTATTTGCCCGCACCTTCCAAGTATTTAATGTGCATTGCCAAGAAGAGCAAAGGTTTATTCATTTTGGAACAGCACCCTTCCATCTAAGAGCCCTTACAAATCATTTGCCTGGCTGGGAGACATATAGCTTTATCGTGACTGGGCCAAATTCTAGATTTCTCCATTTAAAAGCCCAGTAATATCTTCTCTACACGGAGTATAATCATTTAAGGAGATAGCTCTCAACACCTTTTTGAGAGCAACTGGATCAAGCATAGCCAATAAACCAACAATCAATGAATACAAAGAAAAGAACAAGTTGCAATCTGAAAGCTCACCAAGAATTATTTGCAAAACCAACCCAGACTTAATAAAGTATAATTCTGAAGTGTCACAGATTACATTAAAATCTGCTGAGGAGGAGCAAAACTTCAGGCAGCCTAGTATCACTTAGGAGAAATGTGACTGATGAAAGTTGATTTGTGGATGTTGTCTAAATGGATTTTTGTAATGTTTCCTCTGGGAAGCTCATCCAAAAGACTGAGATTCAAGGGATCCACAGTGAATTGGCTTGGCCATAAAAGACAGTGAGTAGTGATCAACAGAATTTATCCTGGCAGTAAGTCTGTGACTAGTGGTGTTCCATGTGGATCCATAATGGGACCTTGCTGTATGTGACATATTTAAATGACCTGGATAAAAATGTAGATGGTGGGTTAATGATGTTTGCAGATGATAGAAGGATTACTGCTGTTGTGGATAATGGAGAAGACTGGCAAAGGATACTAGGGTTATAAATCAGTGGTAGCTAGGGACAAAGAAATGGCAGATGGAATTTAACCCAGTCAAATATGAAGTGTTGTACCTTGGGAGGTCAAATGGCAAGACCCTTTACAGTATTGATGAGCACAGGGTTCTTAGGGTCCTATTTCATAGCTCCCTGAAAGTGGATACACAGGCTGACAATGTGGTAAAAAAGGCATATGACACGCTTGCCTTTATTAGTCAAGGCGTTCAGTTCAAAGTCAAGAAGTTATGTTGTAGCTTTTATAAAGCTGCATCTGGAGTACTGCATCCACCCCATTATAGGAAGGATGTGGACGATTTGGAGAGGGTTCAGAAAAGGTTTAACGGGATGCTGCCTGGATTAGAGGGCCTGTACTATACAGAGGTTGGATTAGAGGGCATGCCTATACAGAGGTTAGACAAACTTGGGTTGTTTTCTCTGGAGCAGTGGAGCCTGAGGGAAGATCAGAAAGAAGTTTATAAGATTATGAGGAATAGATTGAGACGACAGATGGTATCTTTTTTTCACCAGTGTTGAGATATCTGGTACCAAAGGATATGCATTAAGAGGCAAGTTCAAAGCAGGTATGCAGGACAATTATTTTTATATAGCGTGGTGAATATCTGGAATGTGCTGCCTGGAATGATGATGGAGGTAAATACAATAGGGGATTAAAGAAGCTCTTAAATAGGCAAGTGAATGTGCATGAAATGGAAATATATGGACATTGTGTAGGCAGAGCGATTATTTAAGTTGAGCATTTGATTATTAATTTAATTAGTTTGTCACTACACTGCGAGCCAAAGGACCTGTTACTATGCTGCACTGTTCCATGTTCTATGAGTGGCGCCTCGTATAACACTAAATCACTCCCTTCACCTGAGTTCTCAAGTGTTTGCAAAGTGCAATTCAGAAACCCAGCAACCCACCATTACTTTTTCAGCAGCACCAGCCAATTACTGTAAATTCCATCACTCATGACAAGGAGAATAGTAATAACTGTACTTTAACCCATCTCGAAATAACATAATTCTGACGCATAAATTTAATGTTATTCTTTCATTGTCCAAGATCAGGAAAACAGATACGTGAGATTGTATCAACCTGGAAATATGATGCCTTTGCTTCTTTCTCCACAGATCAGAATACCAGCATTCCATTTACCACAGCACTTTGAGTACTACTTCAACTCACAACCATCAAAAAGGCCAACCCAAGTAGGGATGAGCAATAAAAATCTCCTGCCTAGTCATATCTAACTTAAAAAAATAAGAAATTAAAACATTATAGAGACAATGAAAGAATGTGTTGTAGTGATATGAATTTTGATCCAAATGGTGGGATGATTCAAGATGACACATATTCCTTCATCCTACCAATTGAGAATATTTAAAAACAGATCCATGTGATTCATGTAAATATTCATTTCAAACTTCTAGATTTAGAAACAAGATCTGTGGAAATGTCTGAACCATTCTTTACAGAAGTTAACATATGAAATTCAAAAGGAAATATATACCTGCCATGGATCCAGCCATTAATCGGTGAACATGCCCAGCAATACCTAGTTTGCTGATCAAAATCTATACAAAACAAGGATCTGTTTATTCATAATTTTAAATACAAATCCCATCCCAATTTCTACCAAATGTATTACTGAAGCAATAGTGCAACATGGCATTCTTAGTCAAAATGAATATTAAATACATTGAAAAGTGTTGTGTGCCATCAGATACCCAGTACTTTGTGACTGTTGAGATATCAAAAGAACCAACACTGAATAACAACACCATATCCAACAAACTGAGAAATATCTGATGAAGTGGAAGGCTGTCAGTTTACAGGAAGACTTGCCGTACTGCAGGTGTCACAGCATCGTGACTAATTACTGGACTAGTACGTGGAGACCAGGACCACTAACCTGGAGATAAAAGGGAATTTAAATTCAAATATATTTAAATAAAAATCAACATTAAAAAACAAAGATCATTAAATAGCAATAAAATCTCAGCTATCTTGAGCAGAGATTTGAAAGGTTCAAAACAATATGGCCCTAGACATTTCTCAATCATTGAATCATACAGCTTCAAAACAGGCCATTCAGCCCAACTCACCATGCTGATCATAGGGCACCCTTCCAAATGAACCCCATCACCCAGCATTTGGTCCATAGACCTCTGCTCCTAAATGATTCAAGTATTTATCTATAGACTTAAATGTGGTCAGTGACTCAACTTCAACCACTCCCCCAGGCAGCAGGAGGAAGGTGATTGCAACTCCTTAAGTGTTGAGATAGCTATGAACTAAGTTAAGTTTGCAGATTGTGGGAGGGTATTCTATTGGAGCGGGACAAATTATGAGAGTATTAGACGGTAACTAGAGGAAGTTAATTGGGAAAAGCTGTTTTGGGCAAGTCTACATCTGGCGTGTGGAGAGTGTTCAATGTCAAAAGCAAGCACACAGGACAGATATGTTCCAGTAAGAAGGAAGGGCAAGGATGGCAAGGTAAGGGAATTTTGGATTAGGAGAGAGATGGTGAATTTAGTCAAGAAAGAAAAGAAAATATATACGGTTTAAATTAAATTAATGGAGAGATTAGATGGTTGGAATCTTTTTCCCCAAGGTGAAAATGTCAGATATTAGAGAACATAGCTTTCAGGTGAATTTTAAATGTGATGAGTGAAGCATATTTCTTTCTTGCACAGAATGACAGGTGTCTGGTACATGCTTCTAGGAAAGGTGGTAGAAACAGATACAACAGCAACACCTAAGAGACCAACCTACATAAACAGGCAGGGAATAGAGGGGTGAGCAACATGAACTGAAACTCCACAGCTTCTTTTGGCAATGTAATGGATGTAATGCCAAGGCTTTATAAAGCACTGAAGAGGCCTTACTTGAAGTATTGTGAGCAGTTTTGGACCCCTTATTTAAAAAGAGGATATACTGACATTGGAGGAGGTTTAGAGGAGATTTTTAAGAATGATTCCTGGAATGAAGGCTTATTGTATGAGAAGCGACTAATGGCTCTGGGCCCGTACTTGCTGGAATTTAGAAGAATGAAGTGTGGGGGGATCTCACTGAAACCTATTGAATGTTGAAAGGCCTAGGTAGAGTAGATATGGAGAAGATTTTCCTTTGGTGGGGGAGTCGAGGACCAGAGGGCACAGCCTCAGAATAGAGGGACAACGCTTTACAGAGGAGATGAGGAGGAATTTCTTTAGCCAGAGGATAGTGAATTGGTGGAATTCATTGGCACAGGCGGCTGTGGAGGCCAGGTCATTGGGTATACTTAAGGCAGAGGTTGATAGTTTCTTGATTCGTCAGGGTGTGAAAGCTTACATGAAGAAGGCAAGAGATAGGGGTTGAGTGGGAAACAGATCAACCATGATGAAATGGCAAAGCAGATTCGATGGACCAGATGGGCTAATTCTGCTCCTATGCCCCACAGCTTTCGGTACGAAAAATTGCCCCTCAGGTTCCTTTAAATCTTTCCCATCTTCTCTATTCCGTGGTGTTCAAATTGCACATAACACTCCAACTCTGTCTCATCAATGACTTGTACAGTTGCAACATGACATCACAGATCGTATTTTATACCCTGAAAAATGAAGACAAGTATGCCAAAGGTCACCATCCTGTCCGCCTGTGTTGCCACCCTAAGCCCCGCTCTGTTTTAACTTACCAAAATGCAATATAATTATCCAATTTAAATTTTATCTTTTCAGATATATAAAGAATAAATGAGAGGTAATGGTATCAGATCACTGGAAAGGTAGTAATGCAGGACAAAGAAATGGCAGACAAATTTCATAAGTATTTTGCATCTTCACTGACCAGCAGTTTGCCAGCAATTCAAGAATGTCACAGGGCAGAGGTGAGTGTAGTTGCTACTATTAAGGAGAAGGTGCTTGGTAAGCTGAAAGGCAAGTCACCTGCACCAGATGGACCCAGGGTTCTGAAAGAGGTAGCTGAACAGATTGTGGGAAGTATTAGTAATGATCTTTCAAGAATCACTAGATTCTGTAATGGTTCGGGAGGATGCTTCAAAAAGGCAAGGAGGCAAATGACAGGAATTTATAGGCCAGTTCACCTGACTGGGAAGATGTTAGGAGTCATTTATTAAGAATGAGGTTTCAGGGTACTTGGAGGCACAAGATAAAATAGGTCAAAGTCAGCATGATTTCCTTAAGGGGAAATCCAGCCTGACAAACCTGTTCAAATTATTTGAGGAAATAATAGGCAGGATAAACAAAGGAGATCCAGTTGATGTTGTGTACTTGAATTTTCAGGTCATCTTTAACAGGGTGCCCCACATGAGGTTTCTAAACAAAAATAAGAGCCTATGGTATTGCAGGATAGAAACCAGCATGGACAGAAGATTGGCTGACAAGCAGGAGGCAAAGGGTGGGAATAAAAGAGGCCTTTTCTGGTTGGCTGCCAGTATCCATGGTGCTCCACACCTGGCAGTGTAAATGAAAATAATTTTTTTTCTGGCCTGCTGAGATGCTCCAGCATTTTGAGTGTGTTGGTTAAAAGTTTTGTTTTATTTATGAAAAATAAAACTTTTCACATTATATGCCAATGATCTGGATGATGGAATTGATGGCTTTGTGGCCAAGCTTGTGGAGAATAAAAAGATAAGTGGAGGGGCAAGAAGTGTTGAGAAAGCAGGAAGTCTGCAGAAGGACTTAGACAGATTAGGGCAAAGAACTAGCAGATGGAATACAGTTTAGGGAGTGTATAGCCATCCACTTTGGTAAAAGAAATAAAGACATGGACCATTTTCTAAACAGAGTGCAAATTCAAAAATCAGAGGTGCAAAGGGACGTGCAAGTCACTTGCAGGTTGAGTTTGTGGTCAAGAAGGCAAACACAACATTCACATTCATTTCAAAAGGATTAGAATATAAAAGCAAGAATGTAAGGCTGAGACTTTATAAGGCATTGGTCACTTGAAGTATTTTGAGCAGATTTAGGCCCCTTATCTAAGAAAAGATGTGCTGGATTGGAGACGGTCCGGGGGAGGTTCTCACAAATGAAAGGCTTAACATATGAGAAATGTTTGATAGCTTTGGGTCCGTACATGCTGAAGTTTAGAAAATGACGGGGGAGGGGATCTCATTGAAACCTATTCAATATTGAAAGGAATGTGGAGATGATGTTTCCTATAATGGGCGAGTCTAGAACCAGAGCACTTAAGCTCAGGATAGAAGGAAATAGCTTTAGCACAGAAATTAAGAAAACTTCTCCAGCCAGAGGACGGTGAATCTGTGGAATTCACTGCCACATGTGGCTATAGAGGCCAAGTTACTGTGTATATTTAAAGTGGAGTTTGACAGGTTCATGAGTACTTGTCAAAGGTTACGGGAAGAAGGCAGAAGAATTGGGTTGAGATAATACATCAGCTATGATGGAGTGATGGAGCAGAGTTGATGGGCCAAATGGCCGAATTCTGCTGATATGTCTTCTGGTCATCTATCAGTTGTTAACCTGGTTCCTTAGTTCATCCAGGTCCCACTGTAATCTTAGACAACCTTGCTCAATGTCCACTACACCACTAACTTTGCTGTCGTCTGCAAACTTAACAATATTGCCATCTGAATCATTAACGCAGATGACAAAGAACAAGAGCCCAACATTAATTCCTGGTCTCAAACCTCCAATCTGAATAACAACTCTCTGACTCCTCACCCAAGCCATTCTTGTACTTCATACTGTGAATAAGATCTAATCTTCCAGGCTAGTCTACCATGCAGGACACTGATAGATTCTGGAGGTAGAGGGCTTACATAACAAAACTCTCTGCATCTGGGTATGGTAAATAAGTGTAAGGGAGTGGCAGGAAATGAGTCCACAGAGGTCAACAGAGCCAGCGAGAGTTGGCTCAAAATCATTACTACTGAGACAACTAATTTTACCTTTCTGTATCTGTCGAAGGCTGTGAATTGAATGGCACCATATGGAAAGATCCTGACCATCATTGCTCCATTACCTTTGTACAATCCAAGAAAGCCTTCTTTCTTTGGTACAGCACAGAGAGTAGAGAAAACTCCTGAAAAGAAAATCGCAGCCATTAAAAATCAAAGGGTTTTTATGTGTGTTACCAATTACCAAGCTGCCTGAGAGATACTCAGTTTTTCTCCCAGGTTAACGGTGAGGAAACTGGGCTCTACCACTGAAAACAAAATTCAATAGCAAACTGATAGATTTGGCTTCTGAAACTAATCTAATAAGACTTGAATTTACAGGTTCCGCAATGACGAGCAAGATCCTGCAAATTCACACTGGCCAGGCTAACATACAGTTATACAGAACAGAATTAAACCCTTTGATCCATTTCATCCATGCTAACCAAGGAGCCTCTGCAACTATTCCCACATGACTGTGTTTGGCCTATAATCCTACAAAACCTTTCCTATCCAGTACCTGTGTAAATGTCTTTTAAATTTTGCAATTGCCCCTACCTTGTTTCATATTCTTGCTTCACATACCAGCCACTTCTGTCTAAAAAACTTACCCCTCGTGCAGTATAGAATGCCATTCAATACTATTATATCTTTTCTATCGTATGACAAGCATAGCTTCATACAATACTCCAAGTGTGGTCTCACCAACAATGTGCAGGAAAAGTATTTTATTTACACAGAGTGGTGGGTATGTGGGACACCCTCCAGGTGGCAGTGGAGGAAGACACATTAGGGGCATTTATAAACTCTTAAGACGGGCACATAGAACATCAAAAGGTACAGCATAGGAACAGGCCATTTCCACCCACAATATTGTGTTGAACTAATTAAATTAGTGATCAAACAGCCAACTAAACCAATCTCTTCTTCCTACACAATGTCCATATCCTTCCATTTCCCTCACATTCATGTGCCTATCTGTAAAAAAAAACATGCCCCTCACATCTCCTTTGAAATTACCCCCTCTCACCTTAAATGCATGCATATGGATGGTAGAAAAATAGAGGGTTATAGAACATAGAACATAGAATAGTACAGCACAGTACAGGCCCTTCGGCCCACAATGTTGTGCCAACCCTCAAACTCTGCCTCTCATATAAGCCCTCACCTTAGATTCCTCCATATACCTGTCTAGTAGTCTCTTAAATTTCACTAGTGTATCTGCCTCCACCACTGACTCAGGCAGTGTATTCCACACACCAACCACTCTCTGAGTAAAAAACCTTCCTCTAATATCCCCCTTGAACTTCCCACCTCTTACCTTAAAGCCATATCCTCTTGTATTGAGCAGTGGTGCCCTGGGGAAGAGGCGCTGGCTATCCACTCTATCTATATTCCTCTTATGAAGGGTTAGATTGATCTTAAGAGTGGATTAAAAGGTCTGCACAACATTATGAACCAAAGGGCCTGTACTGTGCTGTAATATTCTGTCTAAATATGTTACCACTTTCAGGGAAGTATGTATTTGCATCCTTGTAACTCCCTGTTCTACAACACTTCCCCAGAGCCTTGCTATTCCTGCCATGGTTTAATTTGCCAAAATCCATCACATCTATTTGTAAAGAAAGAGTTAAATGTGATTCCTCCCGGTATATGCTAAAATAAAATGGAAGTCTGTAAGACAAAACAGTATTAGCTTGGGGTGGAATAGTTTTGAGAAAATTAAGGGAGGGCAAGTCTACAGCCATAACAGTTGGTCTGGAGAAGATATGATCATCGTGCAGGTGCAGGTACCAAATGCATGAGAAGTACTAGTTTAAGGGGTTTTGAAGGATATAAAAAGGAGCAATTATTTTCTGAGAGGAAGGGAAAGAGAAAAGAAAGACAAGCGTGAGAGAGAGGTGGAGAATCATCTTTTAGGACTAGTGTTAGTGCTGAAGTTGAATAGTGTCAAGTATGTCGAGAGGGTGAGAGAGCGCTGCATGAAAGTTTGTTGGCATTCTGCAGATCAGTTAGTTTAGTGGATGATAAGTATCAATTTGTTTTCTGTACTGCTGCCTCATTAACTATTTGTTTTCCCTTCTGTATTGCATGTTTTATATAATTCTAATAAAGTGATTTATTGTGGTTAACTTGTGCAGTGTCTCCTTTATCTGCAAATATATACACGAATCCCTATTGCTGAATCAGGAAAGAACATGTAAACTGCTTAAGGTATGGCAGGAAGATTGGGCAAAGATGAAGGATAATGACCTGAATCCTGTCAATGTGAGGGCATATTGGCCAAGGAAGGGGTGGACTTCTGATAGCTGTGATGATGATATATAGTATCATATATATTTCCAATACTCAGTATGGTGAAGAACTTGAGAATCTCTCATCAAAGTATGAGCAGAACTTTATATGTAACAAACAGCCCGTTGTCATATCACTGCAATGACACAGGGAGGTGGCAAGATGACACAGGAGGGAAGAATGGCTAGAGTGTGGAAGACTAAAGGGGAAGCACGTGAAGTAAGTATGTGCAACTAATGACTTGTTCCCTCTCTCTACACCAGGGATGGCCAACCTATAGCACGTGCACCAAAAGTGGGGCACTGGATGATTAGAAGTGGCGCATTGCACCCCAGTGATAATAATAAAAAAATAAGCCTACTCATGCAAAAAGTATTAACCAAAAACTGACTTGTAGAAAAAAATCTATAACAGGAATTCAAGTAGCTTAGAGCTAGAAATGGGTTTTATTGAGAATAAATCCAAAACTTAGCAATCATTTTTAGCAATTTTATTATTTTGTGCACATCTTTTGGCGAATGTTACCTTTTTTCACATTAATTTGTTTTCAATTAAAAATAATATTCAATGAGTCAAACTAGGAAAGAAGGACTTTTGTTCTGCGGTCGTTCCATAACTGTTCAATACACGTTTGATACTTGTTTGATCCTGAGGCGCCAGGCGTCTGCACCAGCAGTGCGTCACAGGTTCTTCCCAGTCAGTTTACGATTGACACTCGTGCGCTACGGAGTTGTGCTTTGTTCGTCCTTTGTGAACATTTGCAGTTTTGTACTTTTTCAAATATTAAGCCTTGTTTTTACATTCAGTTACCCATCACAATGCAAAAGAAAAGCAGAAAATGATAGTAAGCGTGAATTCAATTAACAGTGGGAAAATGAGTTCTTACTTATAGCGGGTCCATCAGGAAAACCATTGTGTATTGTTTGTGAAAACACTTTCTCACATAATAGAAGACATGATCTTAATAGACGCTATAAAACACAACATCAGACTGAGATAGAAGGAAAAGTGAAGCTGGTGCTTGGGTCTGAGTTACAGAATGAGTATGTGATTAAGAAAAAGAAAGAAGACAAAATATATTTGTTAAAAGAATTTGTAAAAGTTTGGCGATGACAGAAGCATCCTATGAAATTGCTTTAGCGTTGGCCAAAAAACAGAAGTCTTTCTCTGATGCAGAAGAAATTATTAAGCCTAGTCTCCAAATATTTGCAGGATGTCTTGGTGATAAAAATATCAAAAGGAAAGTAGATGAAATTGCTCTGTCGAAGAACTCTGTCACGATGTATTTGAGCAACAGAAAGACCTTGTCCATGCTTGTACTTCCTTTTCTTTAGCTTTGGACGAAACTGCTGACATATGTGATGTAGCCCAGTTAAGCATTTTTATAAGAGGAATTGATGATAATTTTAGCATCTTTGAAGAACTTATTGGTCTTGAGTCACTTCATGGAAAAACAAGAGGATCAGACATGTTTGACAAAGTAAAATCATGCCTAGGAAATCTACAACTAGATTCTAGTAAACTCATCGGTGTTGTACTAACGGAGCGTCGTCAATACCACTGGGACTATAACTTTGCTTGAAAACTTTTTAGGTCGTCCTCTACTAAAATATCACTGCATTATACACCAAGAGTCACTTTGTGGAAAAACTTTAAATTTGCAGCATGTTATGTTCTGGTTGTGAAATGCCTGAATAAAATTAGAGCAAGAGGATTAAATAGACGAGAATTCAGAGAATATTGTGAAATGTTAGATTTGGAATATGGCAATCTCGTCCTTCATTGTGAGGTGCGCTGGCTTTCTACAGGATGGGTTCTGAGTAGATTTTGAAAACTGAAAAATACTGTCATAATTTTCTAGAAGAGAAAAATTAGCTGCCTGAGGTAAGAGCCCTTTTATGCGATAACAATTGGCTATTTGATTTAGCATTTTTAGTTGATGTTACCAGCCATCTCAAAGATCTAAATTTGAAACTCCAGGGCAAGAACAAATTTTTTCCTAGCTTAGTAAATGATATCAATGCATTCAAGATGAAGTTAAAATTGTTCACCTCTCAGTTAGAAAATGAGGATTTGAGCCAGTTTCCACACTTAAAAGAAGAGTGAATGTGCTGAAGATAATGGCAATTTTACAAAATAAATACACTGGTCTTTCGTAACAGTGAGGTTTCATAAAGCGAACATTCAAAAAGCGGGGGACACCTGTATATGTAAAAGTATGTAAATGGCATATGTCATTATACCGCACAACAGACGTGCACACCTCAAATAAAGTAAAAACAAAACTAAACATACACAAGTTATCTCCTGGGCTCTCATCTTTTCCTTGCAATTAGTTTTTATGTTTTGGAGTTACAAAACAAAACACAAAGGGTTAATGTTGTGTTGGACAGGTGCCCAGCATTCTGTTACAAATGGAAAAACTGATCAGTATCAGGAGCCTCTGGTGTAAAGAGAGGGTTTAGGAGGCAACATAGTAAAAGAACGGGAAACAACTGGAATGGCACCAAGATTCACTTTTCCGACAGACTGTGGATGGAAACCCAAATACTGTTAGGTGTGTTACCCTGAAAACATAATTGTGACAAATGTACTTCAGGGACAATCAGTTGAGACTAAACTGGGAAAATTTACATTTACCATTTAAAAGTAACTGTCTTAGTGGAACTCGTGAAGTGGGAACTTCTTACAATACTGCCACCTAGTGCCATAGCTTGTGTGAAGCAGTATCAGACACCAGGAGGGCATTTGGAGATCTCAGTCACCATAGCAGAGTTAAAATAAGGTGTGACCAGGCTTGCAACCTCTGAGTATAACAGTCCTGTTTGGCCAGTAAAGAAATTGGACAGCAGCTGGAGGATAGCAGTTGATTGTCACCAGCTACACAGTTCTGTAGCGTAACTCTATTACAGCCCAAGGCATCCAATTTCAGGGTTCAATTCCAGCATCCTCTGAAAGAAAGTTTACTTGCCCTTCTCGTATGCACTTGGTACTCCTCCAGGTACTCCAGTTTCCTCCCACAGTCCAAAGATGTACTGGTTAGTAGGTTAATTGGTCATTGTAAATTATCTTGTGATTAGGCCAAGGTTAAATTGCTGAGTTGCTGGGCGGCGCAGCTCAGTGGGACGGAATAGACTGTTGCGTGCTGTATCTCTAAATAAAAATAAAAATAAACGTACCCCTCCATTAAGTGCTGCTGTCGCAGATATGTCTGAAGGAGAGAAGTGCAATGCCTGGTTTACAGACAGCTCCAGCCGCTGGAAAGCACAGCAGCTGCACTGAACCCAGTCACAGAAACAGTTTTGCAGAAGCAGGGAGAGGGAGGTTGAACTGGTGGCAGTCACTTTATCACTGCGGTGTGAAATGGATCAGCTTCACATACACAGACTCTTGGGAAGTGGCAAACAGAATGACTGAGTGGATGACAGGATGATAGAAGAGGAACTGGCGAACACAGGGGGGGCGGCCACTCTGGGAAGCTGCCCAAGAAATGAAGATCACTGTTTCCCAAGTAGACGTCCACGAGAAAGACTCCTGCTACCACCTTTACTAATAAAGTGGACCAGTCAGTATGAATAAATCAGATTAACTCACCAGAATCCCATGTGATGGAACAATGGGCTCATGATACGACCGGTCATCTTGGCATGTATGGTACAATTGAATGGACTAAACAACAAGGCACATGACCACCAGTGGACACGACTAAAGAAGTTGTTATTGCATGTGATATTTATCAGCAGATTAAAAGAAGAGCTCTCCCTGATAAGTTGACTGCCCACATTAAAAGGAGGACTCGTCCTGCCCAGCTATGGCAGATTGATCACAATGGACCCCTGTCACAGCAGCAACAATTTAAATATCTTGCTCACAATAGTTGACAACTATTCAGGTCCATTGATAACAATTTTGTGTACAAAAGCTGACCAAGACAGAACTCTAAATCAAGGTTTCCCAACCATTTTTATATCATGGACCCATATATAACTGAGGGGTCCATGGATCCCAGGTAATAAACCCCTGTTCTAAAGGGATTGCAGAAATTAGTGAGTTAATTTTGGGTCTCATTTCTTGCGACAAGCTGTGTGAAAAACTGGGCTGCCAGTAATGGAATTCATTGGGTGTGTCACATTTCCTACTAACCCCAAGCATCAGGGCTGATCGAAAGGATAAATGAACTTATAAAACAACAGATTCACACCAACTCACACCTTACAGGGGTGGCTGACAATGCCATCTCAAGCCTTGTACAACCTAGATAACAGACCTCTCCCCTCCAAGGATCGCAGATGAGCAGGATGATCAAGTGTACCCCAGAATCCAAAGAGGAAACAGGCACTAAAGAAAGGGCTCCCATGTTAGGAGGGAAAGTAAAGTTTGTCGGCATCCTGTGGTTCAGTTCAGTTCATTTGGTTGATGTGAACCCCGCTGGTTTCCTTGGCTACATAAGTCTAGGAAATACACACTCCAGTCCCACCAAACCCATGAGATTGAGACAACTCTCCCACCCCGAACGCCGGTTTGTGTGGATACTGTGTAATTTGCTATTCTGTGACAACTCAGTGCCAAGAAATAACAGGCAGCACACTGCACATGATTAAAAGAATTACCTTTATGAATCTTAACTCAACTAAAGGGCTAGTAAAGAAAAATAAAAAAAATAAACAGGACCCATTATAATTTAACAGTCAAATGTGCACTTGGAGCTCAACCCTTCCAAAAGACACATATATTCACCGATCCCCAGTAGACCCGGCACCTTGCTCCACCAAATCACGGTCCACCACCGGGTCTAATCCTTCGATCGGCTCTCTCCATCGGCTCCCTTCATCTCCCGCCAAACAACAAAAATCCCCCCAGATCAATCTTCGTGTCCCTCACA
Source organism: Mobula birostris (assembly GCF_030028105.1). Classification (NCBI taxonomy): domain Eukaryota; kingdom Metazoa; phylum Chordata; class Chondrichthyes; order Myliobatiformes; family Myliobatidae; genus Mobula; species Mobula birostris. The sequence goes on from NC_092390.1 coordinate 19,883,795, forward strand.
AAACCTCCCAGTTCTTCCACCCTAATTGGATGACACACAATCCTAAGGATCCCTCATCTTCAACAATAACCCAAACAAGCTGAAAACAGAACAGACTGCTCTTACAGAACTGCTAAAATGAAATACCTATAGCATAGCAGTAAAAATGTGAACCAGGGTGTTACATAAGTACTATATGAACCTCTTCTTCACCCCAAATGCTGAAGCATGCTGTTAAAGACCTAGACCTGGGTACTTAGATAAGATATCACCAAGACGGATCGATGTTTGACCTGAGACACCTTGCTGCAAAGACCAAAACGTTGAGGAGGCTCATCACTGAAGCCCTGTTTGCTGATGACTGTGCCCTCATGGCCCACCAGGAGAACCACAGGCAGACGATTGTCGACAAGTTCTCCGCAGCCTCAAAGCTGTTTGGACTGACAATCAGCCTTGGTAAGACAGAAGTTCTCCTACAACCTGCACCAAACAGTCACCCTCCTCAGCCATGCATCGACAGCACTGTCCTGAAGAATGTGGAGAGCTTCAAATATCTAGGAAGAACCATCTACAGTGTCAGATGCCTTGACAAAGAGATCATAGCAAGGATCCAGAAAGCCAGCCAGACACTCGAGAAACTCCGTGTCAAAGCTCTGGAGCAGAAGGACATTCAGCTTTCAACCAAACTCAAGGTGTACAAGGCTGTGGTCCTCACCTCTCTCCTGTACGGCTGTGAAACCTGGACCCTGTACCGCAGGCACATCAAACAGCTGGAGCAGTTTCACATGCGCTCTCTGCGGTCGATCATGAGGATTCGATGGCAGGACCGAATCACCAAACAGGAAGTCCTTGATAGAGCCAACAGCACAAGCACTGAGGCAAGGATCCTCCAGGCCCAGCCACGCTGGACTGGCCATGTAATCCACATGGGTGAAACAAGAATCCCCAAGCAGCTGCTCTACGGTGAGCTTGAGCATGCCAATCAGGGCTGCCCCAAAAAAAGATTCAAAGACAATCTGAAATCGTACATCAAATGGGCAGACCTCCAGCCTCGACAACTTGAGGAGTCCGCAGCCGACAGGGCTGCGTGGCGCGCCCTGACCAGAAAAGCTGCATCTGACTTTGAGGATGACCGAAGTCAGCGCCTTGCAGCAGCACGAGACAGACGCCACAAAGCTGTGTATGCACCTGTTCTAACAACCGCCATTCCATGTCCAACCTGCAACCGCATGTGTGCCTCGGTCTCCGAAGCTACATGCGTATCCACAGATGACTGCGCAATGTTTAGTCTTCCTCGGACCCCGAGAGACAACCACCAATATGAATATGCGTCTAAACAGTTGGCTTTATGCTTTGGTTCTTGGTAGGGTTACCCATGCCAAACAGGTCAAAGGGTAGAGGTCAGACATGCAGGTGTGTTTGTGTGCATATATATAGCACAGGGTTGGATTGAACAAAGGGTTGACACTGAATACTTTTTCCCAAGGCCCTGTAAAGGCAAGAAAAGTGATTAGATTCAGAAAAGAGAATTTAGGGAGCTAGGTAGGAAGCTGAAAAGCAGGACATCATGGTTGCTGTCTGTGTCACACACCAGGGAGGGTAAGAATAGGGAGATTTGGCAAATGAATGTGTGGTTGAGGAATTAGTGCAGGGGGCAGAGTTTCAGATTTGTGGATCATTGGGATCTCTTCTGGGGAAGGTATGATCTGTACAAAATGTATAGTGTACACCCGAATGTGAGGAGGACTAATATCCTTGTGCGCAGGTTTGTAAGAGCTGTTGGGTAGGGTTTAAAATAGTCTCACAAGGAGACAGAAACCAGAGTGAGAGATCAGAGGATGGAACATTTGGTGTTAAGATAGACGCAACTCGTAGGAAGACTGTGAGGAAGGACAGGATGTGGATCGGGCACAACTGCAAACAGTTGGATGGGTTGAAATATGTCTATTTTACTGTGAGAAGTGTCAGGAACAAGGATAATGAACAGAGCATGGGCCAGTACATGAAACCACAAAGCTGTGGTCATTACAGAGACTTGGCTGTCACACAGACAGGAATTGCTGCTGAATTTTCCAGGGTTAGAAAGAGAGGTAAAAGAGATGGGGGGGGAGTGGCATTGTTAATCAGTGATAGTATCACAGTTGAAGAAAGAGATGATGTCATGGAGGGATTGTCCACTGAGTTAGTGTGGGTGAAAGTCAGAAACAGGAAGAGAGCAACACCACTGGGGGTATTCTATAGAACCACCTCCCCCACTCCCAACCCCTCATATGGCAATAGATATACTGAGGAACAGATCAGGAGGCAGATTTTGAAAAGGTGATAAATGTAGGCCTTCAACTTCCCTGATAATAATTGGCACCTCCTTAGTGCAAAAGATATAGATGTGGCATGATGTAGACAGGTCAACTAGAGGACAGGCCATACTGTATCTCGTATTAGGCAATGAAACTGCTCAGTTGATAAGATTTCTCAACAGGTGAGCATTTTAAAATAGTGACCACAACTTCATGACATTTACCATAGCCTTGGACAGGGATAGGAGCAGATGGTACGGCAAGGTATTTAATTAGAGGAGGGTGAACTATGATGCTATAAAGCAGGAATTTGGAAGTGTAAATTGTGAACAGATGTACTCAGGGAAATGAGCAATGGAAATGTGGAGATTGCTTAGGGAGCACTTGCATGATGTTCTGCATAGGTTTATCACATTGAGGCAGAGAAAGGATGATAGAATAAAGGAACTATGAGATGTAGAAAATCTTGTCAAGAAGACCGGGCTCTAGAAAGTTGAAAGCTATTCAGGAAGGAACTTAAGAACAGACTTAGGAAAGCAAGAAGGGACTATGAGAAGGCCTTGAGGAGGAGGATTAAGGAAAACCACAAAGCATTCTACATGTACAGGAAGAACAAGAGAATGACTAGAGTCAGGTAGGACAAATCAGGGATAAAAGAGGAAACATGTCTCAAGTTGGAGGCTATAGTCCTTCAGAATAGTTTGCTTCAGTATTCACCAGCAAGAGGGACTTGAAAAATGGACGGACAGTGTAAAACAGGCTGATATGCTGGAACATGTCAACAGTTGGAAAGAGGATGTGTTAGAACTGCTGAAAAACATTAAGGTAACTAAGTTCCCAGTGCCAAGGAGATATCCAGAGATTGCCACAAGAAGCATGGGAGGAGATTACTGTGCCCTTGCTGATGACATCTGTGTCCTCACTGGCTTCAGAAGGAGGACCAGAAGATTAGAGGGTGGCAACTGCTATTCCCTTTTTCAAGAAAGGATGTAGAGATAATCCTGGGCAATAAACAAATGAGTTTTACGTCACTGGTGGGCAAACTATTTGAGAGGATTCTTGGAAACAGGTTTTATAAGCATTTGGAGAAGCATAGACTGATTAGGGATAGTCAACATGGCTCTGTGAAGAGCTTGACTGAATTCTTTGAGGAAGTAACAAAACAAATTGATGAAGATAGGAGCGGATGTGGTCTACATGGATTTTATTAAGGCGTTTGATAAGGTTCCCCATGGTAGGCTCATTCAAAAAAATCAGCAGGCATGGGATCAAGGGAAATATGGCAGTGTGGATTCTGAATTGGGCTGCCCACAGAAGGAAGAGGGCAGTAGTAGATGTAACATATTATGACTGGAAGTCAGTGACTAGTGGTGTTCTGCAAGAATCTGTTCTGAGACCCCTGTTCTTTGTGACTTTTATAAATGACTTGGCTGAGGAAGTGAAAGGGTAGGTTATTAAGTTTGCAGATGACACGAAGGTTGGTGAAGTTGTAGATAGTGGGTTACTGGATAAGGGATCTACCTTCCATAGACACCTCAAAGCTGCACTGCAAGTTGCTAGGGTAGTTAAGAAGGCAGATGGTGTGTTGGCCTTCATTAGTTCAAGAGCCACAAGGTCATGCTGCAGCTCAATAAAATTCTGGTTAGACCACACAGAGTTTGCATTACACTGTGACCACAAAGGTCACTTCATCGCAGCAAGGATGTACAAGTTTTAGAGAGGGTACACAGGAGAATCACTGGGATGATGCCTGGAATGGTTGAGCAAACGCTTTTTTTTTGGAGCAAAGGAGGTTGACAGGTGACTAGGTGACTTGATAGAGGTGGACATGATGATAAGAAGCATTGATCAAGTGGATGGCCAGAGACCTTTTCTCAGGGCAAAAATGTCTAATATGGGGGGGGGGGGGGGGGAGAGCACCATTTTAAGATGACTGGAGGAAAGTATAGTAAGAGGATGTCAAAGGTAGGTGTTTTTTTTTTAAAACACAGAAGGTGATGGGTGCATGGACTGCCCTGCCAGGGGTGGTGATAGAGACAGATACATCGGGAACATTTTAGAGACTCTTAGAAGGGCACATGGATGATATTAAATTGGAGGGCTAGGTAGGAGAGAAGGATTTGAGAAGGTTAAAATGTTTGCATTACACTGTGAGCCAAAGGGCCTGTACAATGCTATAATGTTCTATGTTGCATGCCTAAAGCTAATAGCAAAAATCATATCAACTAGGAAGTTGGGCAGAGCACCTTTTGGGAAGTCACAAATATACAGTAAATATAGGCCACTAAGAAATGTTGAATAACAGGGGGATTTGGGGGGTCCAACTCCCTCAACTCCTGTAAAGCAGCAATACAGGAAGCTAGGATGGTGAAGAAACACATAGTATGCTTGCCTTCACCGGATAAGGCACAGAATATAAATATTACATCGCACCTTTACAAGTACTGGTTAGAGCATACTTGGTTCCACACTAGTGGGCGGATATAGTTGCACTTGAGTGTGCAGAGGAAATGCAGCAGGTATGGCCTAGATTGGAGTTTAGGTATGGGAGGGGCAGGGGAGATTGTATAGTTTGGGCTTGTTTGCCATGGAGTCCAGGAGGTTGAGCAGTAAATTGATAGGTATATAAATTTAGTATCCTTCTCAACTCCATTCACCTGCCTTCTCCCATTATGTAGAAAATATAACAGTACAGCAAAGGCACAGGCCCTTCAACCCACCACATTCTGCCATACCAATTCAATTAGTAATCAAATCTCTTCTCCCTGCACAATGACCATACCCTTTCATTTTCCTCACATTCATGTGCCTATTTAAACATCTCTAAAGTCCCTAATATATCTGCCTTTACCACCACAGTATGCAGTGCTTTCCGGGCACCCACCAGTGTTTTTTCGAACTGAGCAACAACTACTTCTCCTTTTTTTAATATACAGTATTTCTACTACTAATCTGTGTGAGATTGGAGCCTGTAATTTACATTTTGATAATGTGTTTTTGGGCCGACTGAATAATCTGGCACATTTGCTGTCCCACAATCAGCTCTAATTCTTGAACAACTCATTGATTAAAGCACAAGCAAGATTGAAATCAATGAGGGAAGAACCACCTCAGGGTTGTATACTGCATACGTACTTTGATAATAAATGTACTGTACTTTGAATCTTTGAATATCATGGGATTGAGATTGGAGAAGTGAATGCGGTCAGGGGAATGACTTATAACAATGACATGATCACAGGAATAAAAGGGTTAAAGCAATGAATGCAATTTGTGAAATTCATCAAGGCAGTCATCATTGGAAGTAAAGAGGATTGGAAAATGATAATGTTCATAGCACTGAGCATACCGAAAAAACAATTGAAGTAAAAAGAATAGGAAAGTATTGCAGGTACTTATTCATAAATATTTGAAAACAGATAACAAATAAAGAAATACGTATGTAAGTAGTATTAATGATCAAAATGGTGCAGCCTGTTTAAAAATGGATAAATTACACAACATAGGTCCAATCATCTTTCTCTACGTCTTGGAGGACTGCAAGATAACCAGTATTACACAGTTCTTTAAGCAAAGAGAAATGTCTACATGAATTGCTTCAGCCAATTCAGTTGTTTCCTATTGTTTAAATTCATGAAAACTGCATTGTCTTCTGTCTTTGTTATGATACAATGTGTTTCTATAAATATGAACTATGAAATCAGTCTTCTGATAAAATGCAGTTAAAGGACAAAGAGTATTTGGACCAATGCCAAGTGTAACCTATCCTGACTAGATTGACCATAGCAATCTATGCTAACACCAACCCTTTTTGTACCCATTTTCAAATTAATATCCTATCTGCTGCTTTGAGGGGTAACCAGACTATCTATACTCAAGTAAGGCCAAAGGCTGCTGTAAATTAATTTCAGCAAGACAGACATTAGGGTCTGTAAAAAGTATTCACCTCCACGCCCCCTTGGAAGTTTTCATATTGTATTGTTTTACAACATTGAATCACAGTGAATTTAATTTGGCCTTTTTTTGACACCAATCAACAGAAAAAGACTGTTTCACATCAAAGTGAAAGCAGATCTCTTCAAAGTGATCTGAATTAATTACAAATATAAAACACAAAATAATTGATTGCATAAGTATTCAGCCCCTTTAGCATGACACACCAAATCATCATTGGTGTAGCCAATTGGTTTTTGAGGTCACATAATTAGTTCAATGGAGATCACTGTGTGCAGTCAAGGTGTTTCAATTGATTATAGTTAAAAATATATCTCTATCTGGAAGGTCCAACTACTGGTAAGTCAGTATCCTGACAAACACTATACCATGAAGACAAAAGAGCATTCCAAGCAACTCCATGAAAAGGTTATTGAAAAGCGCAACTTACGAGATGGATACAAGATTACCAAATCACTGAATTCCCCTTGGAGTAGTTAATTCAATCATCGAGAAAGGGAAGTAATATGGCACAGCTGTAAATTTGCCTACAGCAGGCTGTCCTCAAAAACTGAGTGACCATGTAAGAATGGAACAGTGAAGGAGGCCACCAGGAGACAGCTCTGGAGGAGTTACAAGCTTTGGTGGCTGAGATGGGAGAGAATGCACATATAATTGCTGATGCCCAGGTGCTTCAACAGTTACAGCTTTATGGGAGAGTGGCAAAGAGAAAGCCACTGTTGAAAAAAAACTCACATGAAATCTCGGCTAGATTTTACCAGAGACGTGTGGGAGGATCTGAAGTCAGCTAGAAGAAGGTTCTATGGTCTGGTGAAACCAAAATTGAGCTTTTCAACCATCAGCCTATACACTATGTTTGGCATAAGCTATACATCGCACATCATCAAAAACACACCATGCCTACCATGAAGTACGGTGATGACTGCAGCATGCTGTGGGGATGCTTCACTGCAGCAGGCCCTGGAAGGTTTGTGAAGGTAGAGGAGAAAATGAATGCAGCAAAATACAGGGAAATCCTGGAGGAAAACCAAGTCACAAGAGAACTGCGACTTGGGAGATTTGTTTCCCAGCAAGACAATGACCCCAAGCATAAAGCCAAAGCTACACAGGAAAGGCTTAAAAACAACAAAGTTGCAATTCCTGTTACAGTAAGTAGTAAGTGAGTAGAAGATGAACTGATCTCCAAAAGTTATAAAGTTAAAGATGAAACATTCTTTTCAACATTTTAAGCAAGATTAGTGTATTATTTTTGTTTTGTACAATTTTAGAGTTTAAAAAAGGAGCACCATGCAAAAGTTTGGGCACCCCAAGAGTTTTGAGCTCTCAGATAACTTTTATCAAGGTCTCAGACCTTAATTAGCTTGTTAGGGCTATGGCTTGTTCACAGTCATCATTAGGAAAGGCCAGGTAATGCAAATTTCAAAGCTTTATAAATACCCTGACTCCTCAAACCTTGTCCCAACAATCAGCAGCCATGGGCTCCTCTAAGCAGCTGTCCACTCTGAAAATTAAAATAAATGATGCTCACAAAGCAGGAGAAGGCTATAAGAAGATAGCAAAGCGTTTTCAGCTAGTTGTTTCCTTAGTTCATAATGTAATTAAGAAATGGCAGTTAACAGGAGCGGTGGAGATCAAGTTGAGGTCTGGAAGACCAAGAAAACTTTCCGAGAGAACTGCTCGTAGGATTGCTAGAAAGGCAAATCAAAATCCCCGTTTGATGCAAAAGACCTTCAGGAAGATTTAGCAGACTCTGGAGTGGTGGTGCACTGTTCTACTGTGCAGCAACACCTGCACAAATATGACCTTCATGGAAGAGTCATCAGAAGAAAACCTTTCCTGCATCCTCACCACAAAATTCAGCATCAGAAGTTTGCAAAGGAACATCTAAACAAGCCTGATGCATTTTGGAAACAAGTCCTGTGGACTGATGAACTTAAAATAGAACTTTTTGGCTGCAATCAGCAAAGGTATGTTTGGAGAAAAAAAGGTACAAAATTTCATGAAAAGAACACCTCTCCAACTGTTAAGCACGAGGGTGGATCAATTATGCTTTGGGCTTGTGTTGCAGCCAGTGGCACAGGGAATGTTTCACTGGTAGAGGGAAGAATGAATTCAGTTAAATACCAGCAAATTCTGGAAGCAAACATCACACCGTCTGTAAATAATACTGAAGATGAAAACAGGATGGCTTCTACAACAGGATAATGATCCTAAACACACTTCAAAATTCACAATGGACTACCTCAAGAAGCGCAAGCTGAAGATTTTGCCATGGTCCTCACAGTCCCCCAACCTAAACATCATCGAAAATCAGTGGATAGACCTCAAAAGAGCAGTGCATGCAAGATGGCCCAAGAATCTCACAGAACTAGAAGACTTTTGCAAGGAAGAATGGGTGAAAATCCCCCAAACAAGAATTGAAAGACTCTTAGCTGGCTACAGAAAGCACTTACAAGCTGTGATACTTGCCAAAGGGGGTGTTACTAAGTACTGACCATGTAGGGTGCCCAAACTTTTGCTTCAGGCCCTTTTCCTTTTTTGTTATTTTGAAACTGTAAAAGATGGAAATAAAAAAGTAATCTTGCTTAAAATATTAAAGAAGTGTGTCATCTTTAACTTTATGCCTTTTGGAAATCAGGTCATCCTTTACTCACTTAGCTATTCACAGTAACAGAAGTTTTGACCAGGGGTGCCCAAACTTTTGCATGCCACTGTACATCTTTACCAAAAGATGTGTAAGGCACTCCTTCCCTCCGCAAGCCTGCAAGTCACTATTGGGCAAGGTATAGCACCTGCTTAGTCCTCCAATCAGCGTCACATGAAGTCATGAAAGCAGGTGGTGCGATGGTCAAATGAGCAACTGGTGCATATCTCAAGTCCGCGCACAGAAGGCTGCAATGGCAACCTACTTCTATATTTTTAAAAATTGCCAAGAACAATCATGATCATGGATGGGGAGGAGTTCACATTATACAACACAGCACATGATAACAGATTTGGATCTTCCCCAGGTGAAGCGCTCATAATTGCCTTCTAGTATTAAAGTTGCAAGTGCCCATTTAGAGAAAATCCACCAGAATGTAAAGCACACTACATCTTCACAATTTTTAAACTCAACTCAAGCATCAGTGGCATGAGTGATATTACTCCAGACTGCAATATTACACGTTCTAACAAGCAGATGGAACACATTATTAAAATTAATTACCAAGGTGATTATAGTGAGGATTGTGCGCCTGTAGTAAAATCTTCACCCTGTCCAATGGGGCGATTGTTGTCTTTGCACAGCATCCTGCAACACCTATGCAAAAAAAACAACAAAAATATTAAATATCTACATGCAATTTGCAAAGGTATGTAAAACATGCACATAACAGGTTTGTTGACAACAGCACTAAAACTAACCAATGCCTAGTTCAGTTGTGCAGATTAAAGGCCCACTTGCTAAGTTTTGTTTTTTGAGGTACAGTGCACAACAGGACCTTCCGGTCCACCAAGTCTCAATGCCCAAACTGCAAAGCAGCAGCAAACTTCGCCCATGGCTCAAATCAATAAACTTGGGAAATCAATAAGACAACTTAGAGACAAGGTCAAGAGGCAAGGCAGAACAGGGTATGATCATAATACACGTGGAAGCAGACAGTCCCTTCAGGTGATGATATTATATTAATGAGAAATAAACGATTCATGGAGATATCGAGGTTTATCAGTGCAATTGCAGACAACTCATTTCAAAGGATTCACAGGTAGCAACCGGAAAGGGTATTTCCACCCCACTGCCAGAAAATGGCATTGAGAAGTGTGGTAGAACAGAGGGATCTCGGAATACAGGTCCATAATTTATTGAAAGTGGCGTCACAGATAGATAGGGTCATAAAGAGTGCTTTTGGCACATTGGCCTTCATAAATCAAAATACTGAGTACAGTAGATGGGATGTTACGTTGAAGTTGTATAAGACATTGGTGAGGCCTAATTTGGAGTATTGTGTGCAGCTTTGGCCACCTATCCACAGGAAAGATGTAAATAAGGTTGAAAGAGTACAGAGAAAATTTACAAGGATGTTGCTGGTCTGGAAGACCTGAGCTATACAGAAAGATTGAATAGGTTAGGACTTTATTTCATGGAATGTAGAACATTGAGGAGATTTGAGAGAGGTATACAAAGTTATGAGGGGTATAGATAGGGTAAATACGAGCAAGCTTTTTCCACAGAGGTTGAGTAGCACTATAACTAGAGGTAATGGGTTAAAGGTGAAAGGTAAAAAGTTTAAGGGGAACAGAAGGGGACACTTCATCACTCAGAGGGCCATGAGAGTGTGGAACAAGCTGGCAGCAATAGTGGTATATGCAAGCTCATTTAAGGGAAGTTTGGACAGTTACATGGATGGTAAGGGTATGGAGGGCCCAGTGCAAGTTGATAGGAGTACGCAGTTTAAATGGTTCAGCAAAGACTAGATGTGCTGTACTTTTCTATAACTTTAAACTTCTGCTTCTTCTTCAAGAAGGCATTGAGATTTGACTGCCTTTTCTTAAGTTTCCTCTCATGAAGCAGTTCTCAGTAGCAACAAATCATGTCAAGAACATCTCTCTTTGCCCCATTGCTTTGCTCACAGTCAGGGTCATTATTGATAAACTGGTCCATAATTTGTGATCATGGTGATGCTAGTGCTGAGGAATTTTGTGGTGAGGTTTCTTGCTGGTGCTTCCTCTTAATCATTCGTGTCCTCAGATTCACCTAAGATGCGTTGCTCCGCCAGTTCTCACTCTTCAACATCACCATCATTAACATCCTCATGCTGTATCACCTGTATTTCACATCCATGCTAATGCTTTTCCTGGACATCCTCACTGGAAATTCAGGCTGCTTTCCAGACATTGTGAGTGGGGAAAAAATGGAATAAATTGGCAAGGGAGCAAGAAGGTTTACACACATGGGGCAGGCAGAGCGTGATGATATGTTATTGGCTGTGAGTGGCTCAGAGCCTATGTAAAGCATTCATTGGCTGATCGAATGTTTACTGTAATGGTGGCCGCTCTTGAGAAGGTTTAAGTGTTGTTTAGAATGAATTTTTGTCATTTAAAAAAATTTCAATAAAGAATTGAATAACCGTATTATAACAAATCAGTGCTATGCGGGGGTCTGAATGTACAAGAAAGGAGGTGAGAGTGGATATAGGACAGCTGGGAAATTATGCTGGAGAGGTAGTAATGGGGAACAAAGAAACGACAGATAAATAAATATTTTGCACCAGTCTTTATTGTGGAAGACACTAGCAGTACACCAGAAATTCGAGAGTGTCAAGGGACAGAATGAGTGTGATTGCTATTACTAAAGAGAAAATGCTTGGGAAACCGGCACGTCTGAAGATAGATAAGTCACCTGCACTTGATGGACTATCAGGGTTTTGAAAGAGGTAGCTGAAGAAATTGTAGAGGCACTAGTAATGATCTTACAAGAACTGTTAGATTCTAATATAGTTTTGGAGGACTGGAAAACTGCAAATATCACTGCACTCTTTAAGAAGGGAGTGAGGTAGAAGAAAGGAAATTATAGGCCAATTAACCTGACTTCAGTGGTTGGGAAGATATTAGAGTCCATTATTAAGGATAAAGTTCTGGGATACTTAGAAACACATAATAAAATGGGCTGAAGCCAGCATGGTTTCCGCAAGGGGAAATCTTGCCTGATAAATTTTATTGGAATTCTTTGAAGAAATAACAGGCAATATAGACAAAGGAGAGTCAGGAGATGTTATTTACTTGGATTTTCAGAAGGCCTTTGACAAGTTGTTGTACATGAAGTTGCTAACAAGATAAGAACCCATAATATTATAGGAAATATATTAACATGGATAGAAGATTGGCTAACTGGCAGGAGGCAAAGAATGGGAATAAGAGGGGGCTGTTTCTAGTTGGCTGCTGGGGACTAGTGGTTTTCCATAGGGTTCGGTGTTGGGACCACTTGTTTTTACAATACATGTCAATTATGTGGATAATGAATTTGATGGCCAGGTTTATGGACAATGCAAAGATAGTGGAGGGGGCAAGGGATTCTGCAGGACTGCAGATTGGAAAAATGGGCAAAGAAGTAGCAGGTTGAATATAGTGAACGGAAGTGTATGGTCATGCACTTTGGTAAAAGGAATAAGGCATAGACTTTTTTAAGCAGGGAGAAAATTCAAAATCTATGGTGCAAAGGACTTGGGAGTTCTTGTGCACAATTTCCTAAAGGTTAACATGAAGGTTGAGTCATTGGTAAGGAAGGAAAGTGCAATGTTAGCATTCAGTTTGAGGGGACTAGAATACAAGATCAAGAATGTAATGCTGAGGCTTTATAAGGCATTGGTCAGACCACACTTAGGAGTATTGTGAGCAGTACTAGGCCCATTATCTAAGAAACAATGTGCTGGGATTATAATGGATCCAAGAGGTTTACGAGAATGAAAGGGTTAACATATGAGGAGCGTTTTATGGCTCTGGGCTTCTGCTTGCCAGACTTTTAGAAGAATGAAGGGGAATCTCATTGAAACTTATTGAATATTGAAAGGTCTGGATAGAGTGAATGTGGGGAGGATGTTTCCTATGGTGGATGAGTCTAGGACCAGAAGGCACAGCCACAGAATAATGGAACACCCATCTAGATCAGAGATGAGAAGGAATTTCTTTAGCCAAAGGATAGTGAATCTGTGGAATTCATTGCCACAGACAGTTTTGGAAGCCAAGTCATTGAGTATATTTACAGCAGAGGTTTATACGTTCTTGATCAGTCAAGACATTAAAGGCTACTGGAAAAAGGCAGTTGAGTAGGCTTGAGATGGATAAATCAGCTATAATGGAATAGCAAAGCAGGCTTGATGGGACAAATGGTTTAATTCTGGTCCTATGTCTTATGGTCTTAACGTGCAAACAGGGTGTGCAATCTATTTTATCCAAGCTAACCAAGGTGCCTACCCAATTTAATCCCATTTGCCCAAGTTTACACGGATATGGCCCATATCCATCCAAGTCTCCTACTTGATAATTTGCTCCTGCTCAAATGCCTTTTAAACACAGTAATTGCACCCAACCCTATCATCTCCTCTGGCAGCCCATTCCATATACCTACAATCCTTTCTGTGAAAAGATTACCTCCTCACTATAAATCTGGGCCCGACAGTTTTAGTTTCCAATATCCTGGGACCATTTACCCTAACTCATTATTTTCACTTCTTGTGATGGATATTCACTTCCTGGGCCAGGGGACCTCATGTTTCGCCAAGTTCAGCTTTCTAAACACAGAAGCTACCACTTGTAAGATAAGTGCAAGTTAAACTTCCAACTATCTGCTTTGTTTAGCTTCTGGTTATAAACAGAAGCCAGTCTTCAGTTCTCTAAATTTAAAAGGCAAAGAGCAATCAGTATGAAGTTAAAACAAAGCACTATTTATAGAGCAGCTTTGCAAACAAGCTATGTACATAGCAGACGCATTATCAGGTAGAAAGTAGGATGTTGGTCATTGTGCCTGGATTATTGCTGCTCAAGAGGTACAATATAAGACAACAGGTTATCTAATTTAGCTGCTTCAAGGAGACAATGCTGGCTAAATTGCTTAATTCAAAGAAGCTTAGAGACCAAATGAGGATAAATCACTTAGCATATCAATAACTGATCTATTAATGCTGGGAGTTTTATGTACTCAGAGAAGTCAGCTGTACAGCATTAATTGTGGCATGCTGGGAACTCTATCTCCAAGGGAGTTTTACACCGTTTGTATCTGAGGAAATATCATATACATGTCTGAAGTCGCCCAAGAGGCAAAGAAACTGTATAATGTAGAGAACAGTCCAGGCTTAAGAATGGGATAAGAAAAATCAAGAAGAAAGGAAGAAATATGGGTGAACTAGAATCCATCCCCCTATAACGGGTGACTCATTCATTGGTATGTCTCTTTTTAGTTTATAGGAATCGTAACTGTGTTTTAGAAATGGTTTCTAATTCAGAAATGTTTAAGACAGAAATCCTCTGAGTTTTAAATATGTTTTTAGAATGTTGTTCAGATTTAAACATATATCACTGAAAATAAATGAACTATTTTTAACTACTTTGTTAGCTGGAAGTATCTTCTCCTTGGTAGGGAGGAGGAACCCACTGCTCAAATAGTGGGCACTGGCAGCTAAACCTGCTGTGGAGAATAAATGGAAATGAACTAGTCTTTGAAAATTGGGTAGTTACAGTACAACATCCTTTAGTGAGGGTACTTGGGGCTGTTTATGTCCGATAGGGCTTTAGGTCTTCATCGGAGTTTAGATCTTCGCAGTCAGTCAACACATCCTTAGGCTCCTACATTTTAGAGAAATAAGCCCCAACATATCCAGTCTCTCCTTACAACTCAAGCCTTTCAGTACTTACTAATTTCTGTCAATCATTTCTGCATCCTATCAAGTATAAAGACTTCATTTATAGCTAGGCAACCAGCACTGCACACAATAATCCAAGGGTGGTCTTCTCACCAATTTTCCATACAGTTCCAACATGATGTCCCAACCCTTGCACTCAAATGCCTTGACTGGTGAAGGCAGGTACAAATAATGCCTTCTTCACCACCCTGTCTTCCTGTGTCGCCACTTTTAGGAACTACACATTTCTAGACCGAAGGTACCTCTAAGTCTCTCTATTCTACAACTCTCCAGGACCCTGTCACTCCATTGTGCAAGTTCTGCCTCAGTTGAACTTTGAACTTCACAAAATGCTTTACTTAACACTTGGCCTAGTTAAATTTTATCTGCCATCCTTTTGCCCGTTTTCCTAGGTGATCTACAGCATGTTGTGATCTTAGATACCCTTCTTTGTTGTGCATTATACCACTAGTTTTAGTGTCATCTGTAAACTCAGTAACCATGTCAACTATATTTTATCAAAATAATAAACTAAGGTGATATAAAACAGTAGGACCAGCAATGACTTCTGACCCCCAATCTAAAAAAACTCAATTTAAGACACATTTGATTTGAGTTTGCTACCTCACCTTAGATTCCATGCGAGTTAACCTTCCAGACCAGCTGATCTTGCATGACTTTGTCAAACTTGCTAAAATCCATGTAGGTGACATCTATCACCCAGCATTTAGCAATCCTCTTGGTAACTCTTCAAAAAGCTCAATTCATGAGACATGATTTCCCATATACAAAACCATTCTGACTATCTCTAATCAAACCTTGCATTTCCAAGTGCAGTTAATTCTGTCTCTGAATTTCCTCCAGTAACTGTCCCATCAATGATGCTAGGCTCAACGGCCTGTGATTCCTTGGCTTGTCCTTTCTGTCCTTCTTAATTAAAGGCACAAACATCAGCTACCCTCCAGACCTCAGCAATTTCTTTCCTACTTTCCCACTATATCCCAATAAGGGACAAAGTAGATCCATAAATGTGAAGCAGAAAGCTAGTGAAAAAAGTTTGCACAATAGGGTAATTGGTCAGGCCCTAGGATTTATCTACCTTTATAAGCTAAGACCACTAGCACATCCTCTTGTAAAATACAACTCAACTTAAGAACTTTAATCAGCATATGTAGCTACAGATAATTTAACATACTTTAATTTCACTCATACCTCTTATGCTACATTTCCAATTATACCACACATTTTTTTTCCTTTTTGTCTGTTATCCAACCTCATTAACACCATTACAAAAACTTTTTTCACTAGTTTTCTGCTATATATTTACAGATCTATTTTGCCCCTTTCTAGTTTATACCCCACCTGCCATTCCCCCACTGAACTAGTTTAAAATTACCCATAACATTATTAACAAATCTACCAACTTTGGTCCTGGCAAGTATACTGTAATTAGGTTGGCGTGTAAAGTTCCTGTTTTTCACAAACTGATCTCAATGGCCCAAGAATCTAAAGCCAGCACAACCTCTGTTACCACATCCGATTCGCCTACCCTATCTTCTCATTTTTATGCTCATTGGTATTGGGAGTAAACCAGAGATTTCTACTTCTGAGATCTTGTTTCCTGATCTCATTTCCAACTCTCCAAAATGTGCCTGCACTCCATTCATCAGACCGTTTACCTCCCTCCTCCAGAGTTAGATTCAAATACTAAGGATATCTTTGACTCTGGCACCATGGAGACTGTATTATCCTGCAATATAACAAAAGAAACATCTGCATTCTCCCCTAACTACAGAATGCCACTTCCCTTTTGCCCTCTTGAACTTCTGCCAACCTCCCCATACAGTAAAGCATATTTTCTAATCACATTCATCCACTCACATCTGCTCTGCCTGATGCATTTTTGCTACATCTCTCTCCATTTCTGTTTAATCCTATTTTACGCCATCTTCCAGATGCATCACATTTCCTGCAACTCTTCCAAACTAATACCAGCTCGCATCTCTGATTACCTTTCCTTTGCTCTACTTTCACTTTAAATTAACCAGAAAATTCCCACATCTCCTGCATAGACTAAGTCAGAGCAAGATAAATCAAAGATTTTCATAATATTAAGAATATCAATGGAGGACTAAAGAGATCTGGATGTCAAGGGTTCAAATAACTAAATATTAATAAAAATATCACTGAGAGTTTTGGCATACATCAAAAGAAAGCCAGAACACTAAAATCAAAATATATTACTACAGCCACATTCAATCTGGAAAAGCATTTCACTTCTGACACTGTTCAAGAACAGTTTGGACCTTCCTCAAATTATGACAATTTACCTTATGAGGGTTGAGAGAGACCAGGATATTGGGATTGCAATGTTGAAAGGCATTTATCCTATTGAATTCTTTCAATATTTTAAATATAGTCATCTCCTTCAGTGGAAGAATCCAAAAATAAGAATTCTTCCCACATGAATTGCAACAGTGAAGAGAAATTTGTCTTTCAAAACCTTACAGCCATTGTTTTAAGGAACAATGTCAACTGATTTTTGTTGTGAGGATTTGAAAGGAAATAGAACGATGATGAGTGAATATTTTACTGGAGTAGGTCAATGGCTGAGTGACCTCTATTGCTAAAATACTTCTAAAACCATAAACCATTTATTCAGAATTATAGTTACCTCCTGCTATGAAAGAGCGGAGCCAGAAATAGTTTTGATGAGCAGGAACATGAGTCTTGGTTTTGCCAGGAATGGATGATTCAGTTGTCATGACTCGTGTTTCAGACGTTTAAACTGCAGTGCAAAACGAGAAAAGAAGTTTTAGTTCATTTAGAGGTACAGCGCAGAACAAGCCCATCTGACTCAATGAGAAATACAGCCCAGCAAACCACCTATTTAACAATAGCCTAATCACATGACAATTTATAATGACCAATTAGCCCACTAACTGGTACATCCTTGGACTGTGGAGGAAACCCAAACCCACACGGCCACAAGGAGAACATACAAACTCCTTACAGACAATGCCGGTTAAGCAAAATTTGTTTAATAGATACCATACAAAATGTCACCATTGTTTCTTCATATTTCTGATCTCATTTCAACACAATGAGAATTTTATTTATTTATTCATTTTCCAAGATCAAGGACAAGGCCAGCATTTCTTGCCTATCCTTTAAAGATGTTGGTATGCTCCAACCTTGAACTTCCGATATCCTTATGGTAAAGGTATCAACAGTAATTTTAAGAAAGGAATTCCAGGATTTAAATCCAGCAAAGAAGGAACAGCAATAAACTTCTGTAGTATACTATTCGAAGGGGGATGTTTAGGTAGGATTTGTGTGTGCCTGACACTTATAACCTATTTGATGGTGAACGTCATGGTCTTGGGAAATGTTTCAGAGGATCTTTGATGAGTGACAGTGCTGTGTTTTAAAAATGATGTACCCTGCAGCCACCGATAGACATGCACAAGTTCTGATGCCAGAATAAGTGTTCGGTGTGACTGATGGGTACAATCAAGCATATTGCTTTGTTCTGGATGGTACTGAAATTCTTGAGAGATGTTGGAACTGCATTCATACTGAGAATATTCCACAACTCCTCTCTACTGTGTCTTGTAAATAATGGGATGGCTTCAAGATGTTAGGGTACAAGTCACTCTCAACAGGATATCCAGCTCCTGAACTGCTCTTGTAGCCATAGTATTTATGTAGCTAGACAATGATGATTCCCCCCCCCCCCCACCCCGACCCCAGATACTGACAGAAAAGAATTTGGCAATACTAATGCCAATAAATGTTGTGGCACATGGGTTGACTCTCAGTACTGTAGCACCAATGGAAATGATAACTGCCAATTATTAGCTTATGCCTGAATACCGTCTAGGTCACATTACACGCAGAAATAAAAAAAACTATTTCATTTGCTAAGGAGTTGCAAGCGGAAATTAACTTTTGAAATCATCAGCAAACATCTCCATAGCTGGCCTTCAGAATGCAAAGAAGGTCACTGATAAAACACAACAGTACAGTCTGCGTAGCCCCACAAAACCTCTGCAGTGTAATTCTGGGGCTGGAATAACCTAACTCCAACCACTAGTATTTTCCCCATTGTGCTGACCTTTACTGGGTCTCTTTGAAGGCACATTCAATCAAGTTCCGCTTAGATATCAAATGCAGTAACTTCCATCTCACCTCTGAAACCCAACATGGCTTTTGGTGAAGCCTTCGTCCTTCTGGATGTTGAGGTCATGGGTTGGGAAGGCACTTCAGTGAAGAACTGCAATGGATTTTATAAATAATGAATAAGAACCACCTACTTGATTGCACTGTCAACATCACCTTTCGTCACTTTTCTGGTTGAGAAGAAAGTCAGTGAGCAGTAATATGATCAATTAGATAGGTCTTTTTTAAATTAATGCTAGATACTGAAGCAATTTTGCACATAATTGGAGATACCAGTTTTCAAATTATACAGGAACAGCTTGACTGGAAACAATGATAGTTTTGGACTAAAGGTTTCAGTTCTGCAGCTGGAACATTTTATGGACTCAAAGTTATCATTGTAACCAATGTCTCAGCATTTCATGGATTGAAGTGAAATGTCCAATGACTGGCTTGTGGTGATGGGAGTCAGAAGAAGCAGAACACAGAAACAGACCCTTCAGCTCACCACTTCCATGTTAAACTTTCAGCCCATTTATTTCAATCGTATTCTCCTGCATTTTATCTATATCCTTCAATGCACTGCCCATTTAAGTGTTAGTCAGGTTGCCACTTTAACTTGGTGATAATATCCAATTCCACCACCTCCTCTAGCAGAACCTTCCAGATATCAAACATTTCCTGCATGAAATAAAATTTTGCTTAGATCTCCTAAAATCTACTTTGTCTCATGTTAAACCTTTCATGGGGAGAAAGAGTTTAACCATCTACCCTAGTGGATTCACTATTTCCTCCAGCCATTTATTTAAAACCTTATACAGGTCGACCTTCACTAATCTGACTATTTATAATCCGGTTCCTTCGATAATCCGGCACTGATTATGTTTAATGTGATCCTTCTGTAATTCTGCATTTTCACTAATCCGGCACTCCTCAGGTCCCAATGGTGCCGGATTAGTGAAGGTCGACCTGTAATACAGATCATGAGGTCTGGGAAGGTATCGTCTCTGTGTCCCATTAATTTCTCCAGTACTAACTTTTCTAATAATACTAATGTCTTTGAGTTTGTCATTCACTTTGAACCTGTAGCTCTTGACTTTTGTGCTTCTTCCATGAAGACCAATATAAAAATATTAATTTCGCTGTCCTTATTACTTGGCATAATTACTTCAGTCACAAGGAACCATATTAGTTTTACGCAATTTCCCCTATGCTTTTATGTTCTTTGCCAGACTATTGCTTTATTCTACTTTCACTGCCCTAATCAATGCTTCGGTCCTCATTTACTTGAGTTCTAAAGAACTAACTGACAAAACTTTGTATCTTTGATACATGGCTTAGTGCTAAATGTTGTTTACTGATGCTGATGTGAAATTCTTTAGATTACTACTGTAACATGCTGTAAGGTTTCACTGCTAATGTAATGGCTTCTATGTAATGTTCCACTGTTAAGGTAATGGTTTCTCTGTAGAAGCAATGTTTGGGTTATGACTAGAGATAACCGGACTTTGGAATTCAGTGGCTATCCAATGGGAGAAATATTGTGTTTTCTTGTGTGTCTGGGAGCTGGGTTTTTCGCGGTCTTTTGTCGAGGAGAGATGAAGAGGGAAGACGCATGTGGAGAGAGCTGGTAGACCACCGGATGGAGTGGACTGGGATCTGAGGGTCCGAAGGTCAGCAACGTTCGGAGGAGATCGACAGTGGAAGAATGACTACTGAATGAGCTCCAAAGTAATTCTGATTTTGACTTGGGCCCTTTTTTAGTTTTGTTTATTTTCATTACTAACCCTATATTCAGATTATGATTCATAAAGTCTATCATTTAATTGCATATGGTGTACTGTCTGATATTTTGCGTTGTGGGTTTGTAACTGGGGATACATTACACAGCATCCAAACAAACGTGATTACCCAGTTTGGCAGGGCCGAAGGCTGATTCCCCTAGACGCATGCGAGCTGGGCGAGCCTGAGGGTTACACTACTTTATAGTAACATACAAGTACATACGTCACCCAAGACACACTCAAATTTCTACAGATCTACTATGGAGAGCATTCTAATTGGTTACATCAGCATCTGGTATGGAGGGGTCACTACACAGGATCAGAAAAAGCTGCAGAAATTTGTAAACTTAGCCAGATCCATCAGACCCTAGCCTCCCCAGTATCAAGGATATTGTCAAAAGGCAATGCCTCAAAAAGGCAGAATCCACCATTAAGGACTCTCACCACCCAAGACATGCCCTCTTCTCATTCCTACCATTAAGGAGGAGGTATAGAAGCCTAAAGACGCACACTCAATATTTTAGCTGCAGCTTCTTCCCTACCGCCATCAGATTTCCGAATGGACAATGAATCCATGTACACTACTTAACTATTTTTTTCCTTGATTTAATTTATATATATATATATATATATATATATACACACACACACACACATAGAGCATGCATGTGTATACACACACATATAGGTGTTTGCTTATACATACATATATTTCATACTGCAATTTATAGATTTTTTTTATGTATTGCAATGTGCTGCTGCCACAAAACAACAAGCTTCACAACATATGCCAGTGATATTAAACTGATTCTAATAACTTAAGACCAGATAGTACCATTAAAAAGCAATCCAAAGTAAAATTACGTAATTAGAGCAAATCCAAATTTTAACAGGATGAGAATGATCTGACCCAAGTAATTTGGAAGCAAATATCAACAGGCAAAACTTCTTTAAGAAAGTGCTAGTTCAGTTACAGTTGAGGCATATTTCCATCAGGAGCTAAATAACCAAACCCAAATGATGAAACAGAAAGGCAACACAAAATGGGATGCTAATACTTGCACAGGAGAGGAATGGGGCCTTCAAAACACCATGACCATGCTGACCTGTACATCCATCTACTGTATACTAATCTCATTTGTCCACATTAGGGCAGATGTCTGCCAGCCTATTTAAGTAACGGTCAAAATGCCTCTTACACATAGATATGGTGTTGTCTGATTCTAACACATTACAAATATAAACAAATCTCTGTTTGAAAAACACACCTTTCAGATCCCCTTTAATACTTTTTATTCTTGCCTTAAACCTATGGCCTCCGGTTTTGGATGCCCTTATCATGGGAAAAAGATTTTAACTATCAAAGCAGATGTGTTAGGCAAACTTTATGAGGGCAGTCAAGGGTAGAAGTACAAAATAAAAGGGAAAAGAATTAAGAGCAACTGAAAAGAAACATTTTATACAGCAACTCATTGAACTCTGTTATGCAATGTCTACAGATGTGGTAGAGGATAGTCTTCAAGAGGAAACTGGATAAACATATGAGGAGAAAAATTTTACAAATGGTTCTGAGAAAGGACTGGTAGGTGGAACTAGAACAACATGGATATGACAAGCCAAATGCAACCTATGATGTTGCAAACATTCCGTCAGTCTATAATCAGGAATTGCAAAAACACTGGGCCGTCAAATATGATGTGGCAATAACATTATTGTATAACCAGCACCAAAGGTTTGTATTAGGAAATGGAATTAATAGTCAAAGTCCATTTGTTATGGGCAAATAAATGAAGTACATAGAAAGGATTGGGATTCAGATCCCGATTGAAATAAATGCACTGCCAGTTGCAATAGAAAACATCAAAGATTAATTCCTGTTCTCTCAAATGCAAATTCTCTCTAGTTAAAGGCAAGCAGAGACCCACACAGTATGACTTCTGCTAGATCAATAACATGCTTTGGGGCTACTGCTGCTCCATGAGTTAGAACATAGAACAGTATCATGCAAAAAGGTCTTTTGGCCCATGATGCCCAGAGCAAATTTTGTAAATTTAGTTTACAAGATTCAGCTAAATCTCTCCTGCCTACACATGATCTATTTCCATTTCCTGCATAATAAAGTATCATCTAAAAACCTCTTGAACACAATTGTATTTGCTCCCAACATTACCCAGTAACCCATTCCAGCAACTACTCTATAAAATAAAAATCTGCATCTCCCTTAAACCTTCCCATTCTCATCTTAAATGCACTATCATCTCCAGTATTGGACAATTCCACCCTGGAAAAAAGATTCTGACTGCCTACCCTAATTATGCCTCTGATTATTGTATAAGCTTCTATTGATTCTCCTTCTATCAAAATTACGGGGACATAATTTATTGACATTTGTTTTGACTGATTTGGGGCAATTGGCATGGATTTGTGAGTGGAAAATCATGTTTCTTGGAGTTCTTCAAGGAGGTAACTAAGGGTAGGTGAGAGTCAAGGCAGTGCATGTTCACTGAAGCAAGATCTTTTACAAGATCCCTCATGGAATGCTGGTCTCAAAAATTAAATAACATGGGATCCAGAAGGACAGAGTAAATTGGATTAATAATTGATTAATTAGGTGGTGATGGTTGAGGGTTCTTTTTCAGTCTGGTGTCCGGTAGCGTGTAGCAGGAATTGGTGCTGGGACCTTTGTTCATTTAATTTATATAAACAACTGAAAGTGAATGTACAAGAAAAGTTTGTAAGTTTGCAGATGATACTAAAATTTGGATCAGCTAGGCATGAGAGCAAGTGGCTTTCAATACATCTAAATATGAGGTATTGCATTTTGTTAGGTTGAAGTTGTACAAGATATTGGTGAATCCTAATTTTGGAGAATTGTGTGCAGGTCTGGTCACCTACCTAATTATCAATAAGATTGAAGGAGCACAGGGAAAATTTACATGGATATTGCTGAGACTTAAGGATCTGCGTTCTAAGATTAAATAGTTTAGGATGTTATTCCCTGGAATGCATAACATTGAGGGGAGATTTAATAGTGCTATACAAAATTATGAGGGTTAAACAGAAGCAGGCCTTTTCCACTGAAGTTGGATGAGACTAGAACTAGAGGTTGTGGGTTAAGGGTAAGAGGTAAAATGTTTAAGGTGAACATGAGAGGGAAATTCTTCACTTGGAGGGTGGTGAGAGTGTGAGCAGAAGTGAAGTTTAGATAAGTACATGGATGGGAGGGGTATGGAAGGATATAGTCCCAGTGCAGGTGGATGAGACTAGGCAGAATAATCGTTTGGCACAGAATAGTTGTGCCATAGGGCCCATTTCTGTGCTACTGTATTCTATGACCTTTGTACAGTGAATGTCGGATCCTGGGGAGCGATCTTGGAGTTCAAAGAAGAGTTCACTGAAAGCAGATTCAGGTAGTGGTGAAGACATTTGGCACACTGGCTTTCATCAATTAAGGCAATGAGTATGGGACTGTCGATATAGAATTGAGTATACTATGACTAATTATTCATTCTATCTTCCTGTAAAACATCACTCTGGGTGTGTGTAAGTTTTGTCAGGTTTTGTAAGGTTGGGGGGGGAGAAGGTTGGGGGGGGAGAAGGTTGGGGGGGGAGAAGGTTGGGGGGGGAGAAGGTTGGGGGGGGAGAAGGTTGGGGGGGGAGAAGGTTGGGGGGGGAGAAGGTTGGGGGGGGAGAAGGTTGGGGGGGGAGAAGGTTGGGGGGGAGAAGGTTGGGGGGGGAGAAGGTTGGGGGGGGAGAAGGTTGGGGGGGGAGAAGGTTGGGGGGGAGAAGGTTGGGGGGGGAGAAGGTTGGGGGGGGAGAAGGTTGGGGGGGGAGAAGGTTGGGGGGGGAGAAGGTTGGGGGGGAGAAGGTTGGGGGGGGAGAAGGTTGGGGGGGGAGAAGGTTGGGGGGGGAGAAGGTTGGGGGGGGAGAAGGTTGGGGGGGAGAAGGTTGGGGGGGGAGAAGGTTGGGGGGGGAGAAGGTTGGGGGGGGAGAAGGTTGGGGGGGGAGAAGGTTGGGGGGGGAGAAGGTTGGGGGGGGAGAAGGTTGGGGGGGAGAAGGTTGGGGAGTGGGGGGGGAGAAGGTTGGGGAGTGGGGGGGGAGAAGGTTGGGGAGTGGGGGGGGAGAAGGTTGGGGAGTGGGGGGGGAGAAGGTTGGGGAGTGGGGGGGGAGAAGGTTGGGGAGTGGGGGGGGAGAAGGTTGGGGAGTGGGGGGGGAGAAGGTTGGGGAGTGGGGGGGGAGAAGGTTGGGGAGTGGGGGGGGAGAAGGTTGGGGAGTGGGGGGGGAGAAGGTTGGGGAGTGGGGGGGGAGAAGGTTGGGGAGTGGGGGGGGAGAAGGTTGGGGAGTGGGGGGGGAGAAGGTTGGGGAGTGGGGGGGGAGAAGGTTGGGGAGTGGGGGGGGAGAAGGTTGGGGAGTGGGGGGGGAGAAGGTTGGGGAGTGGGGGGGGAGAAGGTTGGGGAGTGGGGGGGAGAAGGTTGGGGAGTGGGGGGGGAGAAGGTTGGGGAGTGGGGGGGGAGAAGGTTGGGGAGTGGGGGGGAGAAAGGATAAAATGGCGGGGCACATCCGATGGGCCAAATGGCCTCATTCTGCTCCTACGACTTATGGAGCCCATGGATCACCTGAGGAATATGAAGTGGTTGTGACCACTCCTATCGGCGCCAGTCTTCCCCAAGGTGGCGCAATCAGACAGAAAGCCACAGTGAAGCAAGTTCCACTCCATTTTTCCGAATCACAGTAGGCTACCTCTCCACGCAAATTTACAATAAATGCCCTGAAAGTATTGAGATGCACAAATATGCAGCTGCTGCTGCAAATGACGACTGTGTACAATGATAATCCTACATACGTTAATCACAAAAAACAAATTAAACCTAAAATTGAGTTCAATCTAGGCTATAGGCATATTTAGCCCTAGAAACTTTATATAGGTGTCATTGAGATGGGCTACAAACCATTTGATTTCAGCCACCCTACCGGAAAGGTCCCTCCCTGGGGTCACTGGCACGCCGTCTCACCGCTAACCCAATACCCCCAACCCTCCACAACTCTTGCAATGCCCTCCACCATCTGTACGTGCGGGGACAGCTGGTGAATAAAACTCGTCCATTTCCTTCACCGCCTACCCTACCCTGCGCAGCCCAGTCTCCAGCCACAGGTTTGCGCCGCTCCCCCGCCGTCGCCATTTACTTGCGTTCCCGCTGCCCTCCGCTCGCTCCCCTCGGGATCAGCGCCGGCCTCGTCCGCCAAAGAAAGCCGTTGCATCCGGGCCACTGCGCAGGCACCGACGCAACAACCCGTCAATCACCAGAGGAAATGAGCGGGCTTCAGTAGGCGGGCTGACTGAACGCCTCCAGTCGGTGGCGGCCCGTAATCGACGGACGGGCGGTATTCACGCAAGGACAAGAGTTCATTCTTCAGTAACCGGCTCGACGGTATTCACCTGAAATAAGTCTTCACACAAAACCTTTCGGTCCTGACAAATGCTCTCATCACTTACTTTTTTCAATCTTTGACGCAAGAGCATCCTCTCTTGATTCTGTGCCTCAGAACTCGAGAATGGAAATGTCAAAAACCAGAGGGCTTCAGGTGGGAGGGGAAAAGTTTAAATATATGCGAGGTAAGATTTATATATATATATACAAAGCGTAAGTGCCTTGACTGCCGATGGAAGTAGAAAAAGCCAATATTATATCAACCTTTAAGAAGCCATTTATTTAGGAAATGAATAAACAGGGAAGAGAGGGATCTTGACTTTGTTGACGGAATTTTGAGTTGCAGTTTATCTAAGATTCAGGAAGACATTTGGAAGTGGCGAGACTGGGTGCTGTTTAAAGAGAACCAGTGAACTAACTGATCTAGTAAACTGAGTTAGGAAAGATGAGATTTTGAAAACCTCGAGGATAGAGGTCTGTGGCAGCCCTGAGATCAAAGAATCTAGTTGTACCCAACTGTGAATACAGAACATTACTGCACCATACCAGCCCTTCGGCCACGATGTTGTACCGACTGTTTAACATACTTCAAGATCAATGTAACCCTTTTCTCCCAAATACCTACCCCTTACTTATTTCATCCATGGACCTAACTAACAATCTCTTAAATATTCCTAATGTATCTGCCCTGGAGCATCTGGACAGCAAAGATCAGGATTCTCTTTACCGATTACAGCTCAGCATTCAATACCATCACTCCATCAAAACTAAGCAATAAACTTCAAGACCCGGGTCTCATTCCCTCTTGTGCAATTGGATCCTAGATGTCCTCACTTGCAGACCCCAGTCAGTTGGATTAGCAAAAACATCTGCTTCATAATCTCCATCAGCACAGGAGCACCACGAGCATGTGCTTAGTCCCCTGCTCTATTCCTTTACCGTGACTGTGTGGCTAAGTACACATCATAGACAAGTTTGCCGATGACACCACTGTTGTGGGCTGTATCAAAGATGGTGATGAATCAATATACAGGAGGGAGATTGAAAAGTTGGCTGAGTGTTGTAATAACAACAACCTCTCACTCAATGTCAATAAGACCAAGTAACTTTTCATTTCAGGAGAGGGAAACTAGAGGTCCTTGAGCCAGTACTCAGAGATGGACAGGGTAAGTAACATTAAATTCCTGGGTGTCACTATCTCAGAGGACTTGTTCTGGACCCATTACGTAAATATAATTGCAAAGTACAACAGTGCCTCTACTTCTTCAGGAGTCTGCAGCAATTCAGCATGTAATCAAAAAGCTTGACAAACTTCTATAGATGTGTGGTGGAAAGTGTGCTGACTGGCTGCATTATGGCCTGGGAACACTAATGCCTTTGAGTGGAAAATCCCACAGAAGGTAGTGGATTTAGCCCAGTACATCATGGGTACAGCCCCCTACATGACACGTTGCCATAGAAAAGCAGCATCCATCGTCAAAGATCCTAATCACCCAGGCCATGCTCTTTTCTCACAGCTGCCATTAGGGAGAAGATACAAGTGTCTCAGGACTGGCACCATCAGGTTCAAGAACAATTACTACCCTGAACCATCAGGCTCTTGAACGAAAGGAGATAACTACACTCATTCTATTTCTGGTGTTCCCACAACCAGAGGTCTCACTTTAAGGACTCTATGTTGTTATTTCATACTTGTCATTTATTGCCATTTATTTATATTTGCATTTGCACAGTTTGCTGAGTTCCTCCAGCATGGAGATAGGCAAATTGCAGTGGGTGCAATGAGGCGACCAGAACTGAACACAGTACCCCAGGTGTGGTCTAAACAAGATTTTATAGAGCTGCAACATTACCTTGAGGCTCCTGCTCAATTGCCTCACTAATAAAGGCCAACAAACCTTCTTAACCACCTTATCAATTTGTGCTGCTACTTTGAGGACGTGAGCCATATGTTCCTCCACACTTTTAAAGATCCATTAAACTTGTATCTGCCTTCAATTTTGACCTTCCAAAGTAAATCACTTCACACTTTTCTAGATTGAACTGCATCTGCCACTTCTCAACTCAGCTCTACATCCTGTAGGTCCCATTGTAACCTACAACAAATCTCCACACTATCCACAACACCACCAACCTTTGTGTCATCTGCACACTTACTAATCCACTTCCAAATCCAATTCGTTTATAAAAATCATTAAGAGCAGTGGTCCTAGAACAGACCCCTGCAGAACACAACAGGCCATTGCTCTCCAGGCACAATATATGGTATTTACTATCACTATCTTTTTCCTATGGGCAGGTCAATTCTCTATCCACAGAGCCAAGTTTCCCTGTATCCTATGCCTCCTGACTTTCTGAATGAGCCTATCATGGGAAAATGCTCCACCATCCACTGCTCTGCTTTCATCAACATGTTTTGTCACTTCCTCAAAGAATTCAATCAGCCTTATGAGCATGAACTGCCCCTCACAAAACCATGTTGACTGTACTCTATTGAGTAGGCTTCCCAAATACTCGTAAAATTTTCCACTGACAAGAGTCACTGGTCTATAACTCCCAGGGTTATCTTTATTACTTCTCTGGAACAAAGGAATAACATTTTTCATCCTCCAATCCTCTGTTGCATGTGAAGATGTAAAGATCATTGCTAAAGGTGCAGGCAATCTCTTCCCTCACTTCCCGTAGTAACCTGGGGCACATCCTGCCTGGCCCTAGCGATCTGTGTATCCCAGGGTTTCTCAACCTGGGACCCCTTGCTTAAAGGTATTGGTCCCTAACACTAAAAAAGGTTAGGAACCCGTGATCTATCTTCATGCTTTTCAAAAGTTCCTCTTAAAGTTAACTTGTTCTAGTGTATCAGCCTGTTCTACATTGACCTCACACTCGTCAAGTTTCCATTCACTGGTGAATACTGACTGTAGAAGCCATAAGTCTATTTTCTGTCTGTAGGAGCCTTTTATCTATTTTCTGTTTGTATTTTATTTTCTGGCATGCTTATTATGGTATACTGTCACGTCATTTGGGGTGTGGTAAAAGCAAGTAAGTATTCATGCTTTGTCTTATTTAGTTAAGTTTAGTCCATTGCAGAGGGGTTGTGCCACAGGGAAATGATATTTTTTGTCGGCCGCTAATTCTGATATTGCAGTTTTTGCTTACTTTTGCCAACTGGACCAATATTAGACTGCTTATTATGCTATTATACTACTTAGTATCACTAGTATCGGTATAAGACCATTGTATTGCTAATTCATTTTTGTTAGTTTTTAATTGCTACTAGATGATTTTTCTTTGCCGGCTTTGTAATAAAGGATCAAAAGTACCTTTTTTGATTTGGAAATTTGGTATTTGGAAGCGTGTCATACAGTGTCAAAAACCATCGCTCAGCAGTTTTGGTTTGTTTTCACATAAATGCTATATTTTGTCAACAAAACAATTAGTTATACCGTACCAAAAGAATACCAGTCTATGGCAAAGGATTGCCTTGGAACTCTTAGCGAAACTGGAGCAGCTTGCAGCAAGTAAGCAACCTTTTGTTGATTCATGCTGCATATTTGTGGTTTGAACACAGTTTTAAATGCTCAGCAATGCCAGTCTATTGGGGACTGCTGCTCAATTGTGTGGTGTTTGCCTGAGGGTTCATCGCTTTGTTTTACTGAACTGCTAACGTTTGAATTGAGGGCAGTTTGTTTGGTCTGGTGGATGCTTGGACAGATTGTTTGTTGCCTATGTTTATTGAATTGTATATGGGCAGTGCTAAGTGAACAAAGAGTTAGTTTTGTATCACACAACTAGAGAATGTAACATGAGCATATCGAAGTATGGAACTGATGCCAATGACCCTAGAGTCAGGGCTTGCAAAAGAGAAATTAAATCTAAGGCTAATCTAATCATAAGGACTATGGAACAAATGTGAACAAAATTAAAGGTTTAATTCCATCAATTAACAACTTTATGAAAATTAAAGAAAATGCCCTACCAGTGCAATCTCATCTTAATGACTTGGCCAATCTGTGAAGCTGTTGCTAATTACTTCCCAAGGTCAAGCAGTAAAGACAAAGTGGATGTTTTTCAAGCATTGATAGTATATTCATAGTACATTCATAAGGGATGTGAAATAATGGTTGAATCAAACATGTTCCAGTGAAGGTCATATTGTTGCAACAAGCAAAACTGTGCCTCACCTTCCACCAGACAATGTTTCTCAAATTCCAAGGCACATTTTGACTATGCATAGAGCAGATGATTGACAGGATAACATGAAACCAAACAACAGTGTGTCCAGTGCTTGAAGTTCTGTTGAAGGAAGGAAACCTTCAGTTTCTCATACTTACTCTTCATGCATTAAATCTGAGACTGATTTGGCTGCATTAACTGCACCTCAACAGTTGTTCAAAGGTTCATTTATTTTCAAAGTATGTATGCAATATACAACCGAGATTTTTCTTCTTCAGATAGCCATGAAACAAAGAAAACTATGGAAGTAAGTTCAAAGAGAAATAGCAAACCCACCCCTCACAAAAGAGGCAACATGAACATCACCCCTCAAGCCCTGTCCCCTGCACAAAACATAACAAGAACATTGGCCCCTAACCCCCTCTTCTGCACATGAAATGTAACAAAAACATTGACCCCAAACCTCCCTTCCCCCTGCACAGCAAAATACGAGAAAGAATGGGTGATAGCTCAGAATAAATAAACCTTAAGACTGAAAATTTTCCAAATCCATCAACACAGAACCTTGGTAACATCCTCCAACATCATGGAAAGAGAGAGACAGCTCAAGTGTAGATGCCGACTCCCCAGGCACAGTGATAAACCACACAGGCTCTTGCAGCAGCAGAGGGATCAAAAAGCAGGTAGTCAGCACTGAACCCTCTCACGCCTTCCACATTTGCTTCAATGTTTAAATCTTCTTCATTGCTTTAATCAGCAAATAATGGAAGCCTTAATTGGCAAAAATGGAGTCAATCATCAGCTCGTATCCCATCTTGAATTTTCTTCGCCTCGAGGACTTGAGGGTTCAAGCTCAAGCTTGTGCTTGCTTCCCAGAGCCTTCTCAGTGACTGCAAAGTGGTGGATCACTCAATCAATTACCAAACTGTAAATCGCAGGCTCTGACAGTTCCAGAAACACATTTGATATGAAAAACAGAGTGAAGGATAAATATGCGCTAGAAGAACAAGAGGAACAGCTATGGAAAAGGAAGGAACAGCTTAAGATGCAGGAAGAAACAGGGCTTCAAGTATAGCGAGTGCTAAGAAGTGCTCCAAGAGAACAATCCTTTGATGTGAATTCTTATAATGATACGGCACAGATGAAAACAAAAATATTCAATATCAATGTGATTCATTTGTTCCTCAAGTGTCTGTGAAACATGAGCTAGACCCCCCACATGGTTGTTCAGGGTGTTTACTCTCAGCCTGCACTAATGAGGCACTCTGAACCCATGTCATATTCCAGGGGTCCCCAACCTTTTTTGCACTGCAGACCGGTTCAATATTGACAATATTCTTGCCAACCGGGGGGTATTCAAGAAGGGTTAAATTCACCTCAATATGTCTTTTACAGTTAGTGTTGCCAACTTTCTCACTTGCAAATAAGGGACAAAAGTAGCAGTCAAATATGGGACACTTGTGTTTACCCCAGAAAGACTACCATGACCATGAAACCTTGCATGGGCACCTGTGTGCATGCGTGACGTGCGCGTACGTGCCGATTTTTTTTCCACAAATCGGTTTTGGCTTAATTTTCCCGACTATACTGTACATACAACACTTCTACTTTATATAGGCTGTGTATTTATCATATCATTCCTGCTTTTACTATATGTTAGTGTTATTTTAGGTTTTATGTGTCGTTTGGTATGATTTGGTAGGTTATTTTTTGGGTCTGAGAACGCTCAAAAATTTTTCCCATATAAATTAATGGTAATTGCTTCTTCACTTTACGACATTTCGGCATGAAAGGTTTCATAGGAACGCTCTACCTAACGGGGGAAATACGGAAAAAGGGCGGTCCCGTATGTGACAAATCAATTTAGTCCACGCACCAACCACTC
Source organism: Mobula birostris (assembly GCF_030028105.1). Classification (NCBI taxonomy): domain Eukaryota; kingdom Metazoa; phylum Chordata; class Chondrichthyes; order Myliobatiformes; family Myliobatidae; genus Mobula; species Mobula birostris. Next base: position 19,915,832 of record NC_092390.1, read on the forward strand.
TTAGTAAAAAACCTTCCTCTAATATCCCCCTTGAACTTCCCACCCCTTACCTTAAAGCCATGTCCTCTTGCCTTGAGCAGTGGTGCCCTGGGGAAGAGGCGCTGGTTATCCACTCTATCTATTCCTCTTATTATCTTGTACACCTCTATCATGTCTCCTCACATCCTCCTTCTCTCCAAAGAGTAAAGCCCTAGCTCCCTTAATCTCTGATCATAATGCATACTCTCTAAACCAGGCAGCATTCTGGTATATCTCCTCTGTACCCTTTCCAATACTTCTACATCCTTCCTATAGCGAGGCAACCAGACCTGGACACAGTACTCCAAGTGTGGCCTAACCAGAGTTTTATAGGGCTGCATCATTACATCGCGACTCTTAAACTCTATCCCTCGACTTATGAAAGCTAACACCCATAAGCTTTCTTAACTACCCTATCTACCTGTGAGGCAACTTTCAGGGATCTGTGGACATGTACCCCCAGATCCCTCTGCTCCTCCACACTACCAAGTATCCTGCCATTTACTTTGTACTCTGCCTTGGAGTTTGTCCTTCCAAAGCGTACCACCTCACACTTCTCCAGGTTGAACTCCATCTGCCACTTCTCAGCCCACTTCTGCATCCTATCAATGTCTCTCTGCAATCTTTGACAATCCTCTACACTATCTACAACACTACCAACCTTTGTGTCGTCTGCAAACTTCCCAACCCACCCTTCTACCCCACATCCAGGTCGTTAATAAAAATCACAAAAAGTAGAAGTCCCAGAACAGATCCTTGTGAGACACCACTAGTCACAATCCTCCAGTCTGAATGTACTCCCTCCACCACGACCCTCTGCCTTCTGCAGGAAAGCCAATTCTGAATCCACCTGGCCAAACTTCCCTGGATCCCATGCCTTCTGACTTTCTGAATAAGCCTACCATGTGGAACTTTGTCAAATGCCTTACTAAAATCCATATAGGTCACATCCACTGCACTACCCTCATCTATATGCCTGGTCACCTCCTCAAAGAACTCTATCAGGCTTGTTAGACACGATCTGCTCTTCACAAAGCCATGCTGACTGTCCCTGATCAGGCCTTCCTAAAAGAAAATGTTGTCTTGCTTTGGCTGTTTGCGTACTGGACACATTAGCAACGATTGCAGTAAGTGACCTTCGTGCAAGATATGCAGTGGCAAACATCCCAACATACTTCATATTCACTCTAACAAAAATTGTGCAGAATCAAAACAAGCCATGAAAGAATCAGACACAGCAGTAAGTAGTCCCCTGGTATTCATTGTCCTTACAGGGGCTGGTGATCATGATTGTAAACTTCCCATAGTCCTAGTACAGGTTAAGTCTAAGGGTAACAAGACAGTGGTTACTTATGCTTTCCGAGACTGAGGAAGCACAGCAGTGTTCTGCACAGTGAGCCTCATGAACAAGCCCAACCTCATAGAAAAAAGGATATGCATTTTCTTGGGTCAAGAAAAGACTGTGAATAGCTTCATTGTTTCACAATTGGAAGTGGCTTGCTTAGATAGTGAAAATTATTGTGAACTACCTAACATCTATAAACAGGAAAGTACGCCTGTTCGCAACAGGATTATTCCTTGACAGAGGGATCTCCAGAGATAGTCTCACCTGAAACATGTCCATTTCCCAGAGATTGATTCAGAAATTGAGCTGCTGATTGGGACAAATGTACCTAAAGCATTGAAGTTGTCGCAAGTGATCCAATTAGAACAATGTTGGGTTGGACTGTGAATGAACCACTGAAAGGAGATAATGGTGATGGAAGAGACTCAGCACAGCCAGAGCTGACAGTTAACAGGATCTCAGTTTTGAACTTGGATGATCTTTGGCAGCAGTAGTTTAAAGCAGACTTCCCTGAATGCGGTCAGGATGAACAACCTAGAAGAGAAGATTACAAGTTCATAGACCTGGTTGCAAGTTCTGCAGAATTGGTGGATAGCTACTACCAGATTAGTTTACCTTTCAGAAAGAAGGAAGTTAACACGCCAAATAATAGGAAGATTGCTGAACACAGTGCTCCAAATATAAGGAAGAGGTTTAAGAAGGATTTGTCATTTCACACTGACTACACAGCTTTCATGTAGGATGTTATCTCCAAAGGTTATGCTGAAAGACCTGAAACATAGTGGTGGGAAAGTCTGGCATGTTCCACATCATGGTGTTTCCCAGAAAAGGGAAACTGTGTGGTGTTTGACTGTGGAGTGACTTTGAGAATATCATTTAATGCTCAGCTTTTACAGGGACCAGATCTTACTCCCTCACTGATTGGAGTCATAACCAGATTCAGGATAGAGCCAGTGGTGATCATGGCAGATATTGAATCAATGTTTAACTAGGTTAAAGTACCAGTGGAAGATGCAGGTCTGCTGAGGATTCTCTGGTGACCTGCGCTGCCCTCAACCAACATATGGTGGTCTTTAGAATGGTGGTACGTCTCTTTGGAGCAACTTCATTTCTGAGCTGTGCCAACTTCACTCTTAGGAAATACATGGAAGACAATGAAGAACAGTTCCTCCGTGAAATGGTAGGTAAGGTTTTGCATTATGTCTATGTTAATGACTGCCTTGTGACAGTGTCCTCTGAGGTTGAAGTGGTGTATCTCTATTATGACCTTGTATCCATTAGTGCTAAAGGCAGATAAGCAACAGACGTAGTTTGCCAGCTGTGATACCAGAAGAGCAAAGAGCAAAAGACAAAGAATTTGGATTTGGAGAGAGTACTATGTGTGCAAAGGTGCATTCAGTCTGGTATTTTCAAGTATAAGATCACAAACCAAGTTAGACCACTCACCAGAAGAGGATCTCTCCATAGTTAGTTCCATCTATGATTCCTTAGGAATCTTGAGTCTGCTAGTGTTATCTGCTAAGAAGATCCTACAAGATCTATGTAAGAAAGGACTTGCATGGAATGACACTATACCAACATCAGCTGGTAATAAGTGGACTAGCTGGCTGGAAGAACTCCACCAGTTGGAAGACTTCAAGGTTATTAGACGTTTGAACCCCCTGGATTTTGGAGAAGTTACTGCTGCACAGTTAGACCACTTTACGGTCCCAAGTGAAGATGGCTATGGAGAAGTGGCCTATTTTTTGTTGCACAACATGACCTCTCAGTTGCACAGTGCTTCTATCATGGAAAAACCTAGGGTATTTCAATTGTAGAAAGTTTCCATCTCTCATGGAGCTCACTGATGCTATGATAGCAATCTCTATGGACAAATTGTGGAGGAAGGAGTTAGTTGCATGTGTAGATTCATGACTCACTTTCTTTGGACTGATAGTACTTCTATGCAGAAGTATATCAAGAATGAAACTTCCAGGTTCCAAATCTTCATTGCAAACAGGATTTCAGAAACTCTTAAGGTCTCATAGCCATCTCAATGGAGGTATACAAGCAGTTCAATCAAACTGACAGATGTGGTATCTAAATTGGTTGAAGGTGAAAGCATTCCTGAAGAATGAAACAGGGGTGTCAGGGACTTGATATCTTCTTCAGCCTGATAGAGAATGGCCTGTGAATCCTGATTGTTCTGGAGAATTCCTACCAGATGATCCAGAAGTCAGAGGAGTCAAGTGTTACAATGAATGCCATGCAGATTAAAGAGGAGTTGGATGTGGTAACATATATAATCCATCACTTGATGTCTTAGCAACACACACAAAATGCTGGAGAAACTCAGCAGGCCAGGCGGCATATATGGAAAAGAGTACAGTCGAAATTTCGGGCAAAACCCTTCATCAGGAATAGAGAAAAAGAGATGAGGTCAGAGTAAGAAGGTGGGGGGTGAGGGAATGAAGAAACATAAGGTGATAGGTGAAACCAGGAGGGGAGGTGTGAAGCAAAGAACTGGGAAGTTAATTGGTGAAAGATACAGCGCTGGAGAAGGGGAAATCTGCGAGGACAGAGGCCATGGAATAAAGAAAAGGGGGAGACCACCAGAGGGAGCTGATCGGCAGGTGAGATAAGGTGAGAGGGAAATGGGAATAGTAATGGCGAAGGGGGATATATCCGGAAGTTCAAGAAATCGATGTTTATGCCATCAGGTTGGAGGCTACTCAGATGGAGTATAAGGTGTTGCTCCTCCAACCTGAGTGTGGACTCATTGCAACAGTAGAGGAGTTCATGGACTGACATTTCGGAATGGGAATAGGAAGTGGAATTAAAATGGGTGGCCACTGGGAGATCCCGCTTTTTCTGGTGGATGGAGCATAGGTTCTTGGTGAAGCAATCTCCCAACCTATGTTGGGTCTCACTGATATACAGGAGGTCACGCTGGGAGCACCGGATGCAGTAGATTACCCTTTTCTTAATTCCATGGCCTTCTACCCTCTCCTATTAGATTCCTTCTTCTCCAGCCCTGTATCTTTTTCACCAATCAACTTCCCAGCTCTTTACTTCACCCCTCCCCACACCACACCAGTTTCACCTATCCCCTTGTGTTTCTTCCTCCCCCTCCCCCCACCTTCTGACTCCTCATCACTTTTTCCTCCAGTCCCAGTGAAGGGTCTCAGCCCGAAACGTTGACTATACTCTTTTGCATAGATGCTGTCTGGCCCGCTGAGTTCCTCCAGCATTTTGTGTGTGTTGCATGGATTACCAGCATCTGTAGATTTTCTTTTGTTCAGAATTTGGCAGGAAGAGAAGATAGCGGTGCAGCACAGCTCGCAGCGGCCACTCCGGTGGTGATGTCTGTTATTTGTCAAGTAGGGTGCCGTGCACAATCCTGATTCGTTGGAGACAGACGTGAGAGCACGGAGGAACATCTGGTGAAACTTCTGAAATGCCTGCTTCACCGTTGCTGCTACTGTGTGGTCCAGAATCTCTGGAGGAGAAGGCCCCGAGTCCTCGGCTTTGCTTGTTGCTTGGTGGTCAGGGCGGGGTCGAAGCACTCGGCAGAGAATGGTGTTCGGAGAGGCTGTGTCAGAGGGGCTGGTCGGAGACTCGAAGTTTTCGGACGAACTCAGAGTCCGCTGCGGTCGGGTGCTTCCAATCGTGCTACATCGGCAAGTTGGCGGCGTTTGGAGGTTCATGGCAGGGAGAGTTCCTCCCTTCTGCCGCCTGCGTGAGATGATGAGTCTATTGGGACTTTGAGACTTTTTTTACCGTGCACATGGTCTGCTCTTTATGAAATTATGGTATTGCTTTGCACTGTTGTAACTATATGTTATAATTATGTGGTTTTGTCAGTTTTAGTCTTGGTTTGTCCTGTGTTTTCTTGTGATATCTTTCTGGAGGAACATTGTATCATTTTTTTAATGCATGCATTTCTAAATGACACTAAACAAGGACTGAGTGCCCTCATAATCTAATCTAATCTAATTTGATATCTTGGAGCCATTTGAAAAAGGCAGTGGCCCAGATTCTTATATTTTAAAACCTGCTCTTGTTTCATAGTTGAAAGGGGATGCAATTGAGCATCTCTCTTGCTCAGTCTAACTATAATGGAAAACAACAGCATTCTTAGGAGGGAGAGATTGAAAAAGCGAAAGGTCAGATTGGATGAAGTTATCTCTTGGTGGAAGATCTTTGAGAGGCTGAAGTAGAGATCATTTGGGTTTTGTCAAAGAAAAAGATTTCTTTCAAAGAAAGAAAGAAAAAAAAGTCATATTTTCAAGCTCAATCCAGTACTTGAAGATGGTCTCCTGAGAGTCAGTGGATGCCTTAGTAGGGTGGCCATGCCTGAGGGGTCTAAATTTCTTATTATGCTGGCAAAGGATCTGCACACCATCATAGACTTTAAAGCTAAATGCAATGGAATTTCCAACATTGCTGCCTCTTTCCCAGATGAGCTAAATCTTGTTTTACGCTCAGTTCGATGTTGCCAATACTGAACCCCTGAAGAGAGCCACTGATGCAACTTGGTCATCTCTGAGGCCAAAGTACGCAGGTATTTCCAACGGGTGGACAGTCACAAGGCTGCGAGACCGGACTGCATCCCAGGGCAGGTACTCAGAGTGTGCGCAGCAAAACTGTTGGGTGTGTTTACAGACATTTTTAACTTCCCTTTCCCAGTGTAGAGTGCCCTCCAGCTTAAAAACATCCATCATTGTTCCTGTACCCAAAAAAACCAAGGTAACATGTCTGAATGACTGGCATCCTGTCACACTCACTTCAATAATAAGCAAATGCTTTGAGGAGCTGCTGAAGGACTAGATCTGCAGCATGCTGCCACCCACACTGGACCCCCTACAATTTGCCTACCAACACAACTGATCGACAGATGACACAATAGCTATAGCTCTACACACCGTCCTTATACAGCTGGAGAAGGATGTTTATATGAGAATGCTGTTCTTGGACAACAGTTCTTGAACATCAATGGATCTGGGGTTAAGAGGGTGAAGAGTTTTAAATCCCCCAGCATAAACAGCACTGAAGATCTCACGTGGTCTGTACATTCTGGCTGTGTGGTGAAAAAGGCACAACAGTGCCTCTTTCAACTCAGATGGCTGAACAAGTTTGGTATGGGCCCCTAAATCCCCAGAACTTTCTACAGGGGTACAATTCAGAGCATACTGACTGGCTACATCACTGCGTGGTATAGGAACTGTACTTCCCTCAATCGCAGGACTCTGCAGAGAGTGGTGTGGGCAGCCCAGCGCATCTGTAGATGTGAACTTCCCACTATTCAGGAAAATTTACAAAGACAGGTGTGTAAAAAGGACCCGAAGGATCATTGAGGACCTGAGTCACCCAAACCACAAACTGTTCCAGCTGCTACCATCTGAGAAACAGTACTGCAGCATAAAAGCCAGGACCAACAGGCTCCAGGACAGCTTCTGCCACCAGGCCGTCAGTCTGGTTAATTCATGCTGACACAACTTTAATTCTATGTTATATTCACCGTCCTGTTGTACATACTATTTATTATAAATTACTATAAATTGCAAATTGCACATTTTGACAGAGATGCAACATAAAGGTGCAACATTTACTCTTCATGTATATGAAGGATGTAAGTAATAAAGTCAATTCAATTCATATTTGAGGTGTGTACATCATGGAGAAGCATGGGAGAGATTGATCTGGTCTGTGTGAAAGCCCCTCAATTCCACTATGAATGTACAGAATGTTGACAAAGAGGGTTTCCACACAGTCCTCTGTGAAGCATGTCGTCAAATTACTAGAGCATCCTCTGATCCCAATGATTTGGAAGCATGGGGAGAGGGAGGGATTTACAGGAGCAGATCTCAGGAGCAATATTGGAGCGATTGAAACTGGAGCCAAGATCTACAAGGTTGGAGGGTTGGAAAGTAGGGTGTGAGGTGGAGTATAGGGGAAAAAGGCAATACATTTTGCAACCCCAAGTAAGGACTTCAAAACTAAGATATAGTATTTAAATTTGAGAACGTGTATACATGGGAACCAGCAATCAATGTACATGCTCTGCCTTAACCAACTTAAAGGAAAAAATAAATCACTAATGACATAAATTATAATCAGATTCTGACTAATAAATATATTACCATTCATAAACAACCATAACCCTTATTGTTTAAATACAAAACTTAAAACCACAACACCCAGTACAAAGGATTAAAGTAATCCTACATTATAAGAGGATTGGTTTAAGAAAACCCTTCTGCATCACAATGCAGCAATATTTTGCCAAATGGCACAAATTGTCTGGTCAAGTAAAAAAAAAACAATAAGGCATACTTTCTCCCTCTATACTGCTCGCTCAGTACTCAAGCTGATTTTCTAGCTTACCACCATCCATAGGATTTGGAAACAAAACAATTCTCCTTCAAATGAGCGGAAGCGGTTGTACATGTGGAACATTCTATATCTACACATGCTGTGCAACCAGACTCCGCATTCTCAGTGCGGTGCACTTGGAATTTACATACTATGGATCTGCATATGTCCCAAGGTTGACACATTTGAAAGCAATAATCAGGTATGGTTTGCTTTTGGAGGAGCCTATCCCTCATTTGTGGAGAACCTTATATTGTGACCCTGAGAACACATTAGGTCCAGGAACTCTAGAACATATAGAATAGTACAGCACAGAAAAGGCTCTTCGGCCCACAATGTTGTGCCGACCCTTAAACCCTGCCTCCCATATAAACCCCCACCTTGAATTCCTCCATATACCTGTCTAGTAGTCTCTTAAACTTCATGAGGGTATCTGCCTCCACCACTGACTCAGGCAGTGCATTCCACGCACCAACCACTCTTAGTAAAAAACCTTCCTCTAATATCCCCCCTGAACTTCCCACCCCTTACCTTAAAGCCATGTCCTCTTGTATTGAGCAGTGGTGCCCTGGGGAAGAGGTGCTGGCTGTCCACTCTATCTATTCCTCTTAATATCTTGTACACCTCTATCATGTATCCTCTCATCCTCCTTCTCTCCAAAGAGTAATGCCCTAGCTCGCTTAATCTCTGATCATAATGCATACTCTCTAAACCAGGCAGCATCCTGGTAAATCTCCTCTGTACCCTTTCCAATACTTCCACATCCTTCCTATAGTGAGGCAACCAGAACTGGACACAGTACTCCAAGTGTGGCCTAACCAGAGTTTTATAGAGCTGCATCATTACCTCGCGACTCTTCAACTCTATCCCTCAACTTATGAAGGCTAACACCCCATAAGCTTTCTTAACTACCCTATCTACCTGTGAGGTAATTTTCAGGGATCTGTGGACATGTACCACCCAGATCCCTCTGCTCCTCCACACTACCAAGTATCCTGCCATTTACTTTGTACTCTGCCTTGGAGTTTGTCCTTCCAAAGTGTACCACCTCACACTTCTCCAGGTTGAACTCCATCTGCACCTTCTCAGCCCACTTCTGCATCCTATCAATGTCTCTCTGCAATCTTCAACAATCCTCTACACTATCCACAACTCCACCAACCTTTGTGTCATCTGCAAACTTGCCAACCCACCCTTCTACCCCCACATCCAGGTCGTTAATAAAAATCACGAAAAATAGAGGTCCCAGAACCGATCCTTGTGAGACACCACTAGTCACAACCCTCCAGTCCAAATGTACTCCCTCCACCACGACCCTCTGCTTTCTGCAGGCAAGCCAATTCTGAATCCACCTGGCCAAATTTCCCTGGATCCCACGCCTTCTGACTTTCTGAATAAGCCTACCGCGTGGAACCTTGTCAAATGCCTTTCTAAAATCCATGTGGATCACATCCACTGCACTACCCTCATCTATATTCCTGGTCACCTCCTCAAAGAACTCTATCAGACTTGTTAGACACGATCTACCCTTCACAAAGCCATGCTGACTGTCCCTGATCAGACCATGATTCCCTAAATGCCCATAGATCCTATCTCTAAGAATCTTTTCGAATAGCGTTCCCACCACAGTCGCAAGGCTCACTGGTCTATAATTACCTGGACTATCCCTGCTACCTTTTTTGAACAAGGGGACAACATTCACTTCCCTCCAATCCTCCAGTACCATTCCTGTGGACAATGAGGACATAAAGATCCTAGCCAGAGGCTCAGCAATCTCTTCCCTCACCTCGTGGAGCAGCCTGGGGAATATTCCGTCAGACCCTGGGGCTTTATCCATCCTAATGTATTCTAACAACTCCAACACCTCCTCTCCCTTAATATCAACATGCTCCAGAACATCAACCTCACTTATTGTCCTCACCGTCATCAAGTTCACTCTCATTGGTGAATACCGAAGAGAAGTATTCATTGAGGGCCTCGCTCACTTCCACAGCCTCCAGGCACATCTTCCCACCTTCATCTCTAATCGGTCCTACCTTCACTCCTGTCATCCTTTTGTTCTTCACATAATTGAAGAATGCCTTGGGGTTTTCCTTTACCCTACTCACCAAGGCCTTCTCATGCCCCCTTTTTGCTCTCCTCAGCCCCTTCTTAAGCTCCTTTCTTGCTACCCTATATTCTTCAATGGACCCATCTGATCCTTGCTTCCTAAATCCATGTATGCTACCTTCTTCCACCTGACTAGATTTTCCACCTCACTTGTCACCCATGGTTCCTTCACCCTACCATTCTTTATCTTCCTCACTGGGACAAACTTATCCCTAACATCCTGCAAGAGATCCCTAAACATCGACCACATGTCCATAGTACATTTCCTTGCAAAAATATCATCCCATTTCACACCTGCAAGTTCCAGCCTTTTAGCCTCAATTTGCCCTTCCCCAATTAAAAAATTTCCTGTCCTCTCAGATTCTATCCTTTTCCATGATAATGCTAAAGTCCAGGGAGCAGTGGTCACTGTCCCCCAGATGCTCATCCACTGAGAGATCTGTGACCTGACCCAGTTCGTTACCTAACACTAGATCTAAATGGCATTCCCCCTCATCGGCGTGTCAACATACTGTGACAGGAATTCGTCCTGGACACACTTAACAAACTCTACCCCGTCCAAACCATTGGAACTAATCAGGTGCCAATCAATATTAGGGAAGTAAAAGTCACCCATGATAACAACCCTATTATTTTTGCACCTTTCCAAAATCTTCCCCCCAGTTTGCTCCTCGGTATCTCTGCTGCTACCAGGGGGCCTATAGAATACTCCCAGTAGAGTAACTGCTCCCTTCCTGTTTCTGACTTCCACCCATACTGACTCAAAAGAGGATCCTGCTACATTACCCATCCTTTCTGTAGCTGTAATGGTATCCCTGACCAGTATTGTCACCCCTCCTCCCCCTTCCCTCCCTCTCTATCACTTTTAAAGCACTGAAATCCAGGAATATTGAGAATCCATTCCTGCCCTGGTGCCAGCCAAGTCTCCGTAATGGCCACTACATCATAATTCCATGCATGTATCCAAGCTCTCAGTTCATCACCTTTGTTCCTGATGCTTCTTGCATTGAGGTACATGCACTTTAGCCCTTCTACCTTCCTACCTTTACACCCTTTATTCTGCTTCTCTTTCCTCAAAGCCTCTTTATATGTTAGATCTGGCTTTACTCCATGCACTTCTTCCACTGCTGTATCGCGCCGGATCCCATCTCCCTTGCAAATTAGTTTAAACCCTCCTGAACCATGCTAGCAAACCTACCTGCAAGGATATTGCTCCTCCTCGAGTTCAGGTGCAACCCATCCAATCCGTACAGGTCCCACCTTCCCCAGAAGAGATTCCAGTGATCCTAAAATCTGAAACCCTGCCCCCTGCACCAACTCCTCAGCCACGCATTCAACTGCCATCTCCTCCAATTCTTACCATCACTATCACGTAGCACTGGCAGCAATCCTGAGAATGCCACCCTTGAGGTCCTGTTCTTCAGCCTTCTGCCTAATTCCCAAAACTCAAACTTCAGGACCTCATCCCTCTTCCTGCCTATGTCGTTGGTACCAACACGTATCACGACTTCTGGTTGCTTTCCCTCTCGTATCAGGATGTTATGCACCTGGTCAGAGACATCCCGGACCCTGGCACCCGTGAAGCAACAAACCATGCGGGTGTCCTTCTCACGTCCACAAAATCTGCTGTCTGCTCCTCTGACTATAGAGTCCCCAATGACGACAGCTCTCCTCTTCTCCATCCCACCCTTCTGCACCACAGGGTCAGACTCAGTGGTGGAGGCCCTAGCACCGTGGCTCACCTCTGCTCGGTCGTCCCCGCCAACAGTATCCAGGATGGTATACTTATTACTCAGGGGAATGGCTACAGGGGTGCTCTGCACTACGTGTCTACTTACCTTTGCTTTCCCCTCCTGTCACCCAACGACCTGCTTCCAGCAGCCTAGGTGTGACTACCTCTCTGTAGCTCTCATCTATGACTGCCTCATTCTCCCTTATGAGTCGAAGATCATCCAGCTGCTGTTCCAGATTCCTTACACAGAATCTAGACCAGCCTTTTTCAAGCTTTTTGCCCTAGAGGAAACCTTGAAATAATTTTCAGGTCTCAGCGCACCCCTGCGTAAAAATTGTTATATCCGCAGCACACAATACATTAACATGATCGGTAAGTTGTATATACAATAAACCAAAAACAATTGTCAGTGCTCTTTTGAATAGAGAATGAATTTTTAGCCAGTTTTTCTTGGAAAAAAAAATATAGTTAAGCTTAGTTTACCTTTCTTTCCCTTTCATAAATTTTAAGAACTCAAAAGGCAAACATAATAAATTTCTGTTAAATAACTGGCTTAAGTCAAAATGGGATTTAATTTTTCTAAAGGTAGGCTCAGTAGATTTAATTTAAATAATAGCTGTAAATTGATTTAATTAATGCTATTTACAATATGAAAATTTATTGACAATGTTGAATAGTAAAGTTACTAAATACCATAAGCCAAATCAAGATGAATAAAAATACACAAGACTTTGAAAAAACATTTTCTTACTACGTGACATGATCAGGCTCAAATATAGGCCTAATATGTGACACCTGTGCTTGTTTTTTGCTGCACAAATACTGAATTCTGAGTTGACCTTAAGAACTAGCACACACGGATTTCAACTTCAACTGAAATGAGACAATTTCTATCCTTGCTTTTGGTGCTTATTATACAAGAAGAGACTTGCTCTCACATGTAAGAAGTTGAAAACTGCAGCAAAATGTTGGTTGCTTTCCTGTGAATGGCTGGATACTCCTCTTTCTCAGAAATCCAAAACTTGTCCAGAGCAGGTCAGTAAATCTCCTACGGAGTGCATGAACAGACTGCAGCTCACAAAGTTCTTCCTCTTCTCTCAAAGTCAAGTCCTCAGGCTGAGCAGAAGATTCAGAGAAACGGTCCCTCACCCGGTCATACACTTGTATTGAAAGGGAGGAAAAGTACTGTTCAATTTTGTTCTGCAGTTCTTCCAGGCGGTTTTCTATAAGGCTTGAGACTTTCAGATATCCTTTCTCACTCTCAAGCCCAAGCAGCAGTGGAAACATTTCAAGATTTCCTTTTGCAACATAGTTTTTTCAAAGATTGTTTCTTTTTAATCTGAGGATCTTGTCACTTGAAGTCAAAACATTTTCTCCAGGACATTGCAGAGACTTGTTCAACTGGTTCATATGATGAAAATTGTCTGCCAAGTTTCTGCAGCCATTCTTCATCTTCAAAGTACTCAGCAAAATCTGGCCTACTATTTTCTTGAAAGTTCTCCTGTAATTCACCTTTCAGCTCAAACACCCTGTTGAGAACTCTTCCTCTGCTAAGCCACCGGATTTCTGTATGGAGCAGGAAATTGCTGTGCTCTTTCTCCAGATTTTCACACAGTATTTTTCTAAAACATTCTCGAGTGAACTGACTTTGTTTAATAAAGTTAACTATTTTTGTAGCATCATCCAGAACCTTTTTCATTTCATCTCCAAGAGTTTTTGACATCAGCACCTCTGTGAAGAGAGCAGTGTGCTGTAACAATGTCAGGATTTTCTTTCTTTCTACAAGAGGAAGAAAACCTCTCATAGAGCCAACCATTGATGGGGCATCATCAGTACAGATGCCAACACAGTTGAATTGAATTGATTTTATTACTTACATCCTTCATATTCATGAGGAGTAAAAATCTTTACGTTATGTCTCTGTTCAAATGTGCAATCACTGTAATTTATAATAAATTTTATGTACAGCAGGATAGGCAATATAACATAGAAATATAGTTGTGTCAACATGAATTAATCAGTCTGATGGCCTGGTGGAAGAAGCTGTCCTGGATCCTGTAGGTCCTGGCTTTTATGCTGCGGTATTGTTTCCTAGATGGTAGCAGCTGAAACAGATTGTGGTTGCATTGACTTGGGACCCAATGATCCTTCAGGCCCTTTTTACACACCTGTCTTTGTAAATGTCCTGAATAGTGGGAAGTTCACATCTACGGATGCATTGGGCTGTCTGCACCGTGCTGTTGTGCCTTTTTCACCACACAGCCAGTTTGTATAGACCACATGAGATCCTCGGTGATGTTTATGCCAAGGAACTTCCTCCTAGACAGACCTTTAGTTTCCAGATATGAAGACAAGACATTTAGTACTGTATATCTTGGCTTTGTTTGTTTTAGGCAGCTCTTTGCAACAGAAAATGTTTTCTTGAATTTCACTATCATTTACAAATCTTACAAATGCTACAACATGACATTTATTAGTGAAATCTGTTGACTCATTAACCTGGATAGAGAAACTGTTGTTTTTCATACAAAACTTCTTCAGCATCATGTGACGTCATCAATACGTCGATTTATCGTACCGTTTGAAAATAAAACCTTTTAAATTTCTCAAACTGCATCTTGTCCTAATATTTTTCCCCACTATAATTTTACCTGCTGGCATTATCAGCTTCTCACCAACCGTGTGACTTTTCCTTTTCTGGGTAATAAGTTCTTCTACTAAATAGCTTGCTTCCTGATTCCTTTTACTGACTGACTTTATTAACAAGAGTTTTACTCTTAAAAGTTGCTGCTTTCACCAGCAACTTTTATGCGTGTTGCTTGAATTTCCAGCATCTGCAGAATTCCTGTTGTTTTTATAAGAGTTTTACTCTGCTTGTTTTGAGATTCCAATAGCCATTTAAAATAATCAGCACCTTTACATGTCATATAATCTGTGATTTGTAGTTAAAGCGTCCTTACAGTGCTCACTAATAATCAATGGCCTCCCCCATCTTACGTCAAGAACCAAGAATGGACTCAACCAAATAAATCTGGTCCTGCTGCGCACTGCCATATGTGCTGAGAGACCTCTAATGAGACTGCAAACAGGGCTGCTCAGTCACTGCCCACCACTGTGAGCACTAGCATCACATATTGCATGAAGTTCAAAAAACAATGTTTTTTTTAAATCACAGCATCTCGTGGAACCCATAGCGACCTCTCGCAGAACTCTGGTTGAGAAACCCTGCTCTATACAAAGTGGAAGACTTTGTATAGATTCAGTCTGGGAGCTCAAGACAAAGTGGTAGATAGCCTGGAGAAAGTGCCACTAGTGTTTTGGGGATCAGGACACACTTGAGCCCAGAGTGAAACCATAACACTGTTCCCTCTAAGTTGTGGGGGGTGTGCGGCCATGAAGTGACAGAAATACTCCCATGCATGTAGCCTTTGTTGTCGCACCACACAACTAGATGTTTAAAAATATAATACTAATATAATTTTGAAATGCAGGTTAGTATAATTGTGAAATACCCTGTAATTAATTGTGTTAATAAATATAATCCATACACTTTCTAAATAATAACCATGGCACAAGCTTTACTTTGAAATATTGTAGAGCTTCAACATATTTACTCTTATTTTTTCAAGTTATGACACTGTTAGAAACTGTAACAATAAACACAGGATGGAAGACTTTTTTTGGCAGCTCAGGCAAGAGGAGTATGTATCGGGTCAGAGCTCTACGGAGGTCAGGAGAGAGGGTAAAAGGAGTAGAGTTGGGCAAGGCAAGCACGGAAAGTGTCAGCGTCAGGGACCTAACCTTAGCTGTAAATAAAAAAAGGGTAGGCTCAAGCGGAATGGCCATTGTCAGGGTGAGGCGGTGATAGAGTGTGAAGAGTTTGGCTGAAAAGGCGAAGGTGTAGTGGTGTGCTACACACAGCGCTAGAATAACCACACGGAGTCGGTGAGTTAGAGTTGCGACGAAAGAGATTTATTCAAACTTTGCGGCCTGCTTTAAAGCCTTCCCGTTCCTGCCCTCCCTGGGGCGGGACTACTGTGGGGAATGCATATTCCCAGACCCTTTCCGCACGCGGGATTTTCCCCCTGCTGGTGAAGATGGCCTGGCGCCCTTTTTGGGGCCGGCCCTCTGCCTGCGCGCGCTGTTGTGAGCCGGTTCGTGGGTGCCAGAAAGTGGGTCACCACAAAGGCACGGTTAAGAAGAGGCAAACAGTTTACTTTTTTGGTATGGAGTAGACAGGGTGGAATGTTCCTCCTGTCAGATGTGGGAATTTGGCATACCTAATGGTTTCCCTGATGACTACATGTGCAGAAAAGTGCACTCAACTTCAGTGCCTGACTGACCAGATCAAAGAGGTGGAGCTGAAGTTGTATATATTTAGGATCATTCAGAAGGCTGAAGATATTATATATAAGACTTTTAAAGAGGTGGTCACACCCAGAGTACAGGCTTAAGGCAGTAGATGGGTGACCATCAGGAGAGGTAAGGGTATTAAGTAGTCAATGCAGGGTTCCCCTATGGCCATTCCCCTCTGCAAGAAATATACCCCTTTGGATACTGCTGGGGAGGATGACCCATCAGATCACAGCAGCAGCAGCCACATTGGTGGCAGTGTAGCCAGCTCTGGGCCTCGACAGGGAAGGATAAAATCAGGCAGTGTGGTATTATAGGGGACTCAGTTGTTAGGGGGACAGAAAGGAGATTCTGTAGCTGCAAAAGAGACACCAGGATGGTGTGTTGCCTCCCAGGTGCTGGGGTCCAAGATGTATCAGAGTGGTTGCAGGATATTCTCAAGGGGAAGGGGAAACATCCAGAGGTCAAGGTGCATATTGGCTCCAAAAACATAGGCAGAAAAGGGGAAGCGGTCTCACGCAGGGAGAATATAGAGTTAGGAAAGAGGCTGAAGAGAAGGACCTCCAAGGTTATAATCTCTGGATTACTCCTGGTACCAAGGGCTAGTGCAGGTAGGAATGGGGTGATAGCACGAATGAATGAGTGGCTGGGGAGATGGTGCAGGGGACAGGGTTTCAAGTTCTTGGATCATTGGAACCTTTTCTGGGGAAAGGTTGACCTGTACAAGAAGGACAGGTTGCACCTGAACTGGAGGGGAGCCAATATCCCGTTCAGGAGGTTTACTGATGCAACTTGGAAGAGTTTAAACTAGTTTTGCAGGCAGAGCCCCAGGTCAGTAAGGGAAGGATTGGACCAGAAGGTTGATGTCAGGAAAAGTATTAAAGTCAGAATTGAAATAACATGTATGATGGGTTGGATAGTTTGAAGTTTGTATCCTTTAATGGTAGGAATATTATTATAAGTGTTGGCGCGTGGCCAAGTGGTTAAGGCATCAGTCTAGTGATCTGAAGGTTGCTAGTTTGAACCTCAGCTGAGGCAGCGTGTTGTGTCTTTGAGCAAGGTACTTAACCACACATTGCTCTGCGACGACACCGGTGCCAAGCTGTATCGGCCCTAGTGCCCTTTCCTTGGACAACATCGGTGGCGTGGAGAGGGGAGACTTGCAGCATGGGCAACTGCCGGTCTTCCATACAACTTGCCCTGGCCTGCACCCTGGAAACCTTCCAAGGCGCAAATCCATGGTCTCACGAGACTAACGGATGCCTATATACAGGTATATATATTTTATAGGTAGGGGTGATGAACTTAGAACATAGATCAGTGCATGGAACTACAATGTTGTAGCCATTATTGAAACTTGATTGAGAGGTTCAAAGGTTCAAAGATCAAATTTAATGTCAGAGAAATGTATACAATATACATCCTGTAATGCTTTTTCTTCGGAAACATCCACGAAAACAGAGAAGTGCCCCAAAGAATGAACAAAAAATGTGAGAAGCCCAAAGTCCCCCCCCCCAGTTCCCCCCTCCCACGTGTAAGCGGCAACCAGCAACGATCCCCTCCCCCCACCAGCAAAAAAAAGCGCATCAGCACCAACACCGAGCCCAAGCTTGTGCTAAGCGATAGTAAAGACACAGACCAAAGTTACCCCAAAGACTTTGCATTTCATCTGAAATTTGACAAACCTCAGGAAGGTAGGAATGGGTGACCAATGGACCAGGTTTTGGAGTTTTAGAACAGATAGAGGAGGAGGTAAAAGAGGGTGTGGAATAGCACTACTAATCAGGGATAATATCACAACTGAACTCAAGGGAGACATAACAGAGGGTTCAGACACTGAGTCCATTTGGGTAGAACTCAGGAATAGAAGAGGTGATGGGATTATACTACAGACTTCTAATAGCCACCGGGACATTGAGGAACAGATATGTAATCAGATTAAGCAAATGTTTAAAAATAATAGGGTTGTTGTCATGGGGGATTTCAACTTCCCTAATATAAACTGGGAAATTCTTAGTGTAAGGGGTTTAGATGGGGCAAAATGTGTTAAGGGTATCAAGGAAGGTTTCTTAAATCAATACGTGGACAGTCCAACGAGAGGAAGGGCCATATTGGTCCTGGTTTTGGGTAATGAGCTTGGTCAGGTGACTGACCATTCAGTGGATGAACAGTTAGGAAACAGTGACTACAACTCCTTAACTTTCAGAATAGCTATAGAGAAGGATAGGTATTGTCCTTGTGGGAGAGTTTTAAATTATAAGGGCAAATTACGGGGGGCATTAAGCAGAAACTAAGCAGCGTTAATTGGGAACGCCTTTTCTCTGGCAAGTTCATATCAGACATGTGGAGGGTGTTTAAAGATCAATTGCATAGAGTACAGGAAAGTTACATTCCTGTTAGAAGGAAGGATGGGGATGGAAAGGTAAGGGAACCTTGGATGTCCAGAGAGGTGATGAATTTAGTCAAGAGAAAGGGAAAGAGTGTTAAACTTTGGAACTCAGGATCAAACTGAGCACATGAATATTATAAAGAAGCCAGAAAATAACTGAAGGAGGAATTAGAAAAGGCAGGAGGGACCACGAAAAGACAAACAAGAGAAAATCTGCAGATGCTGGAAATCCGAGCAACACACACAAAATGCTAGAGGAACTCAGCAGGCCGGGCAGCATCTGTGGAAATAAGTACAGTCAATGTTTCAAACGTCGACTGTACTTTTTTCTATAGATGTTGCCTGGCCTGCTGAGACCCTCTAGCAACTTGTATGAGGCCATGAAAAGTCTTTAGCAAGTAGGATTAAGGTGAATTCCAAGGCATTTTATACATACATCAAGAGTAAAAGGATAACTATGGAGAGGGTGAGACTAAGAATAAAGAATGTATCATTTGCCTGGATCTAAAGAGTGAGGTACTTAATGAGTACTTTGCTTCAGTATTTACCAAGGAAAAGGATATGAAGGACTAGCAGATCAGTGCTGCATGTTTAAATACATTAGAGCAGTTAGAGGTCAAGAAGGAGGAAATCTTGATCCTCCTAAGGAGTATTAATGTGGATAAGTCTCCAGGGCCTGATGGAATTTACCCCAGGTTGTTGAAGGAGATAAGAAACAAGATTGCTGTACCATTGACCAGCATCTGTGTTCTCTCTAGCCACAGGCAAGAACCCAAAGGACTGGCAAGTTGCTAATTTAAAAAGGGAACAAGGGAAAATTCTGGGAACTAGAGTCCAGTGAGTCTCACGTCAGTTGTAGGGAAATAGCTGGAGAAAATTCTTAGGGATAGGATACATGAGCATTTGGAACCCTGTGGCCTAATTAAGGAGAGCCAGCAAGGCTTTGTGTGTGGCAGGTCATGCCTTATCAACTTGATTGAGTTATTTGACAAGGTGACAAGAGAGATTGATGAGGGTAGGGCACTGGATGTTGCCTACATAGATTTTGTTGAGGTGTTTGACGAAGTCCCTCATGGGAGGCTAATCCAGAAGATTAAGATGCATGAGATCCACGACAAATTTGCTGTTTGGATTCAGAACTGGCTTGCTCATAGAAGGGTAGAAGGGACTTAATTGAGCTGGAGGTCTGTAATTAGTGGAGCTCTACAGAGATCTGTGGTGGGACCTCTGCTGTTTGTACTGTATATAAACGACATGGATGAAAATGTAGATAGGTAGGTCAGTAATTTTGTGGGTGATGCCAAGAGTGTTGGAGTTGTGGACAGTGTAAAAGACTGGCAAAGAAAACAGCATGACATAGACCAGTCACAGATATTGTCTGAGAAATTGCAGTTGGAGTTTAACCCAGATAAATGTGTGGTGTTGCATTTCTGGTAGAGAAAATACAAGGAGATAATATTGTTAAGGGCAGTATGTTGCTGAACAGAGGGATCTTGTTTGAAAGTGGCTACACAGGTTGATAAGGTGGCTAAGAAGCCTTATGGAATGCTTGCTTTTATTAGTCAAGGCATTGAGTTCAAAAGTCAGGTTATGTTACAACCTTATAAAACTCTGGTTGGGCCACATCTGGAGTATTGCATATAGTTCTGGCTCACATCGCTATAGGAAGGGGGTTGAGGCTTTGGAGAGGGTGCACAAGAGGTTCTCCTGAATAATGCCTGGATTAGAGAGCATGTGCTATCGCAAGAGGCTGGAAAAACTTGGGTTGTTTTCTCTGGAGTATCAGGAGCTGAGGGGGAGATCTGGTAGAGGTTTACAAGATTCTGAGAGGCATAGATAGAGTGGACAGAGAGTATCTGTTTCCCAGAGCTGAAATGTCTAATTAACACCAGGGGCATGCATTGAAAGTGAGAGAGGGGTAGGTTCAAGGGGAATGTGAGGGTCAGGTTTTTGCTCAGAGTGGTGTATGCCTGAAATGCACTGCCTGGTGTAGTGGTAGAGTCAAATACATTAGAGGCTTTTAAAAGACATTTAGATGGGCATATGGATATGTTACAAGAATCACCCCTTATAATAATGATCAGTGAGGCACTGAGAATCTGTTTTTACCAACAAGTAACTTTTATTGTTTCATCTAACTAGCACATGGGCTCACAAATATCTACTTGTGTGCAACCTACCAGAATCCCCGACACTCCATGAACAGTCAATGAAGAGAAAAGGTATTACCTGGGAAAGGAGTCTACACTCACAACACGCTGGTGTCAACACTGACCGGGCGTTCCTTGTGGTTCCAATCTCCACATGTCCGTGGGGTCCTCCTTATCCACAATGGTTGGTTGCTGGAAAGTTATCACCCTTGTGTATTTGGAGCTCCAGAGTTTTATTCTGTTCCTCATCAATTGATCTCCATCCCATTGGCTCAAGGTCACCTGACCTACCTGGGTCACCTTCATACTGGCCATCGTATAGGACTACAACCAACCCACCCCAGCCTTGCTCATTTGTGTCTTTCAATTCTGACTGGTTGAAACCAGTTAAATGAGGCAACCCAGACCAAGTCTAACAAGATTACAAATTGCTTCTTTGGTGGGTCTGGCATTTTACATAATAAGTAGATACTCCTCTGAGAATGGTCTCAGATTTATTGCTCAGAGTTATTAGACTGACCCAGAGTCAAGAATCAGTTCCGAGTCCACACCCTTTACATAACAAATAGCTACTTGTTTGAGAATGGTCTCAGGTTTAGCAGATCATTACCTGAAGTTTCCTGTGTCCACATTCAGCAGCTCTGATCAGATTATCCAAGAGCAAGAATCAGTTCAGAGTCCACAAATTGGATGGTGGGGGGTGGGAAACAAAGACAACTGGCTCGTCTGCTTCCCCTGTCCTTGATCATACTGTAGTTTCTTCTGGCCAATGAATATAAGGAAGATGAAGGTATATGAATGTGGTGTAGGTAGGAGGGATTAATGTTTGGGTGTTTTTGATTTGCTTTTTAGCTGGTTCAGCACAACACTGTGGGCCAAATGGTCTGTTCCTATGCTGTACTCCTCTATGTTCCATGTTCTAAGTTCTAAATTAGTAGCTCATTGTTAATAAACTGTCGGCCCACTGGACACCAACTCTGTCTAGTCAATTTTTTTTGCGGTTCTGGTGTGCCTGTCAGTTGTTAGGATTGCTTGATGTTGTTTACTTATGTTTTGAGTTGTGGTTTGTGTTTGTTTGATATGTATATTACAAAAAGTAACATTTAAAATGCCATGCAGTTTTCGGGCCATGTAAAAACTTTCTGCTTAGAGTAACAGTTGCTGCACGCAGTTGTAAAGAAAAATCAGAGGGAACATTGAACCATAAGTATATTGCACTGTATGCCGAAGCTTTTTCCAATAACACTGAGGGAGGGATGACCCACCCACCGATCAGGTTAGTTTTATTCAACCTCCTTTTGGGAAATAAAGCAAGACAAGTAGCTGAAGTATCAATGGGGGAGCACTTTGGGACCAAAATTCTATTAGTTTTAAAGTAGTTTTAGAGTAGGATAGGCCTGGTCCACAAACTGAGGTCCTAAATTGGGGCAAAGTTAATTTTGATGATATTAAACAGGAACTTTCAAAAGTGATGTCTAGCAGGTGGGAGACTTTTGAAATTGAGTTCATGGACAGCATGTTTCTGTTGAAGTGACAGAGTACAGAACAAGGCTGGCAGGAGTAGGGAATATTGGATAACAATAAATATTGAGGTTCTGGTCAGGAAAAATGCAGATATGCCAGCAACAGGATGCTGGGATCAAGTAAATCCTTTGTAGAAAGACATGGGATGTAAGAAGAGACTGAGGAGAAACATTAGGAGGACAAAAAGATGACATTGGACAACTGGCAAAGGTAAAGGAATATCTAAAGAGATTCTGCAAATATTTTAAGGACAAAGGAATAATTAGGGAGAGAACAGGGGGAGTAATAATCAATGAGATCATCTATTTGTAGAGCCACAAGAGAAAGGCAAGGTCCTTAACAAAGGCTTCTTGTCTGTATTCACTGTGACATAAGACCATAAGACAAAGGAGCAGAGGTCAGCCATTCGGCCCATCGAGTCTGCTCCGCCATTTTATCATGAGCTGATCCATTCTCCCATTTAGTCCCACTCCCCCACCTTCTCACCATAAGGCATGAGTGTTAGGAAACTCATGGAATATAATAGTGATGTCTTGAAGAGAATTTGCATTACAGAAAAGGAGGTACCTGAAATCTTAAAACATATAAAAGTAGATACATCTCTAGGGCCCAATCAAGTGTATTCTAGGACATTGTGAGATGTAAGGGAAGAAATTGCAGGACCTTTAATGAAAATATCATCAATAACCATAGGTGGGGTGTCAGAAGATTGGAGGTGTCTCTATTTAAAAACTGCAAGAAAAATCGAGGAACTACAGCCAAACATCAATGATAAGTTATAGGAGGAGATTGAAGGACTGAATCTACATGTATTTATAAAAGCAAAGACTGATTAGGGATCGTCAGCATGTCTTTGTGCATAAGAAATCATGTCACATGACTTTGGCTGGGTTTTTGAAGAGGTAACCAAGAAGATAGATGAGAGAAGTGTGGTAGGTGTTGTTTACATAAACTTAGCAAAGCCTTTGAAGAGGTATCGCAGGTCACTTCGTCAAGAAAGTTAGATCATTTGGCATCCAGGTGATCCAGGCAATTGGACATAAAGTTGGCTTGATGGTAAAAAACTGAAGATGGAGGGTTGTTTCTCAGACCGAAGACCTATGACCAACAGTGTGCTATGCCCACTGTCGTTCATCATTTGTTTTATTTGGATGAGAATTAAGTGTTGGGGTTAGTAAGTTTATGGTTAGAAAAACTCAAGGTATAGTGGATAACAATGAAGATGATCTAAGATTACAAAGGGATCTTGATCAACTGAGCTGAGGAATTAATTAGATAAAAGTTAGGTCTTGCAAAACTTATGTACTTACCTAATGGTACAACCCTGGGAAGTGTTGTAGAACAGACAGACTGAAGGGTGCAGGTGCACAGTTCCCTGAAAGAGGCAACACAGGTGGACAGGATGGTGAAGAATGTATTTAGCTTCTTGCCTTCATCAGTCAGAATATTGGGTACAGGAATTAGAACATCATGTTGCAGCCATACAAAATATTGGTAAGGATACATTTTGGAATACTGTATACAGTTCTGATCATCATACAGAGGAATGATGTTATTAAGGTGGAGAAGGTGCAAAAAGGATTTAAGGGTATGTTACTAATAGTGGAAGGATTGGATAGAATTATCCTAGTCTTTCTCACTGAAGTATTGGTGGCTGAAGGTTGCCCATATCGAGGTTTATAAAATTATGAGGGGTAGAAATAAGATAATAGTCAGTCTTTATCCCAGTGTAGGTTTAAAGTGACAGGCAATTAATTTAATCAGGGCCTGAGGGGGTTACTTTTTCAAGAAGAAGGTGGTGAGTATATGGAATGAGCTGCCTAAGGATATGCTGGAGTAGCTGTATTGATATTTGAAAGGCATTTGCATTGTTTCATGGATAGGAAATGTTTATGAGCCAAATGGAGGCATAGGGGACTAGCTCTGGGAAGCAATTAGGTTGGCATAGACAAGCTGGCCAAAGGTTCTGTCTCCACGTTGTTTAGCTCTCTGATTCTATAGGAATTTCTTGTTCAGCTCCATTTGCTTGTTCCAGATCAAAGATGTGCAACAGAAACTTGCATGGTCCCAAGCCGTGTCTGTCTTGTTTTCTGATATGTGGAATAAACTCTGGGTTCAGACCTATTAGCCCCGCACTCTGAACCTTTCTGCATTAGTGACTGTATTGAACCTGTATTGGTAAAGAACTTGAAAATTTTGTTACTTTCCTTCCAGTTTTCTTTTTTATATATTTTATTTTTATTTGGATAAGGTATTCACAAGTATTACACAAACCTTTTTACATATAAAACCTTTTCCATTTTTTATATATGTAAGATCCAATTAAAGGTGTTAAGTAACAATGGAGCTAACTGTGACTTAAGCAATTGGTACCACTCTGAGGTAAACCCATCAGAACCTGCAGACTTTCCGGCCTTTAATCTAAAGATGGCCACGTTCAGTTCTTTGGCAGTTACTGGTTCTAATAGGCATTCATTTTGTAAATCTGTGAGTTTAGGTAGTTCTAAAGAATTCAGAGAAGTGTATATATGGGACTCATTGGAGGCCCGGGGTTGAGAGTACAGCTCTTGATAGTATGTTTCAAAACTCTCTTGAATTTTCCCTATTGTACTCTCAACAAGCTTTGTATTTGGATTCTTTATTTTATGAATTGTATTGTCTGCTTGTTGTTTACATAACTTATACAGTATGTTAATAATCTAGCTGATTTACCTCCTAATTCATAATTCTTTTGTCTCAGGTAAAGAAAATTTACTTTCCTACCAGTTTTCATCCTGCTCTCACAACACAGTTCACCTCTGACTCTTCCCTTCTCATTCTGGGTTGTTCCATCTCTATTTCAAGAGATAAGTTAGCACAAATATGTATTCCAAACACACAAATCTGAATCAGATATATTATTTTTGACATATGTCATGAAACTAGTTTTGCTGCTGCACAGTGCAGTACATTAAAATTACTATAAGTTATGATAAGAAATATATAAAAATAAATAGTGCAAAAAGTGAAGTATCTTCATGGTCTGTCCAGAAATCTGATAATGGAGGGGAAGAAATTGTTCTTAAAACATACACTCTTCAGGTTCCTGTGCCTTCTCACTGATGGTAGTAATGAGAAGAGGGCATGTCCTTGGTGGTGGGGTCCTTAATACATTAGCGTCTCCCCCTCTGGTTTCTGTGTTATTCCATTTATCCTATCCATCCTTTCACATTCTCTGCAATTTAAAATATATTCATCTCAGCTTCCCATCCTGACGTAAAGTCTCAAGCATGAAAATGAATTCTGTTTCTTTCTACAGATGCAGTTTTATTTTAGACTTCCAGAACCTGCAGGTTTTTGTTATTTCCAACGACACAATAAACATGAGATATGTAAAAAAATTGTAATACCGTTGCGGTATAGGATCCTGAGAAATACACTGGAGAACCTCTCATTACTATGAGCAGAAGTTCCCACTTGCTTCAAAAAGGCAACCATTATACAAATGCCTAAGAAGAATAATGTGAGCTGCTTTAATGACTATCGCCCAGTAGCACTCACATCAACAGTGATGAAATGCTTTGAGAGGTTGGTCATGACTAGACTGAACTCCTGTCTCAGCAAGGACCTGGACCCATTGCAATTTACTTACTGCCACAATAAGTCAACGGCAGACGCAATCTCAATGGCTCTTCACACGGCTTTAGACCACCTGGACAATGCAAACACCTATGTCAAGATGCTGTTCATCGACTGTAGCTCAGCATTTAATACCATCATTCCCACAACTCTGATTGAGAAATTGCAGAACCTGGGCCTCTGTTCCTCCCTCTGCAATTGGATCCTTGACTTCCTAACAGGAAGACCACAATCTGTGCAGATTGATGATACATAATCCTCCTCACTGACAATCAACACTGATGCACTTCAGGGTGTGTGCTTAGCCCACTGCTCTACTCTCTATATACACATGACTGTGTGCCTAGGCATAGCTCAAGTACCATCTATAAATTTGCTGATGATACAACCATTGTTGGTAGAATTTCAGGTGGTGATGAGAGGGCGTACAGGAGAGAGATAAGCCAACTAGTGGAGTGGTGCCGCAGCAACAACCTGGCACTCAACGTCAGTAAGACGAAAGAGCTGATTGTGGACTTTAGGAAGGGTAAGATGAAGGAACACACACCAATCCTCATAGAGAGATCAGAAGTGGTGAGTGTGAGCAGTTTCAAGTTCCTGGGTGTCAAGATCTCCGAGGATCTAACCTGGTCGCAACATATCGACGCAGTTATAAAGAAAGCAAGACAGCAACTATACTTTGTTAGAAATTTGAAGAGATTTGGCATGTCAACAAATACATTCAAAAACTTCTATAATGGACCGTGGAGAGCATTCTGACTGGCTGCATCACTGTCTGGTATAGGGGTGCTACTGCACAGGACCAAAAGAAGCTGCAGAGGTCTGTAAATCTAGTCAGTTCCATCTCGTGTACTAGCCTACAAAGTACCCAGGACATCTTCAGAAAGGCAGCTTCCATTATTAAGGACCTCCAGCACCCAGGGCATGTCCTTTTCTCACTGTTACAATCAGGTAGGAGGTACAGAAGCCTGAAGGCACACACTCAGCGATTTAGAAACAGCTTCTTCCCCTCTGCCATCCGATTCCTAAATGGACATTGAACCCTTGGACACTACCTCACTTGTTTTTTTTTAATATACAGAATATCTGTTTTTGCACGATTTTTAATCTATTCAATATACTGTATATTCAGTATACTGTAATTGATTCGCTTATTTATTATTATTATTATGTTTATTTTATTTTTTTCATTCTATATTATGTATTGCATTGAAATGCCGCTAAGTTAACAAATTTCACATCACATGCCGGTGATAATAAACCTGATTCTGATAAGTGTTGCGCGCGCGCGCTTGTGTGCGTGTGCGGGGGGGGGGGCGGTTCTTAAAGTAGGGCTGTGAAATCTAGGGGAAGATTGTACTAGACAGAGCTGAGATTTCATCACACACACGGTAGGTTTGACAACTCAGGACACGACTTTTTTTGCATATGGTGATGCACCTGAATGAACTAGGCTACGGTTGGTACATACTTTAAAGAATACCGGGATCAGATTCTGTAGTAATTTTGAAAAGTCCACAGAAATTAATTTAATTTTGCAGGATCTATCAGTTCGCGGTCAGGATGGAATGGTTACTTTTGACGTTGGTACTGAGATTTTAGGAGACCACGTGTGCAGCGGCAAACCGAGTCGCTCTGATTGACAGCTTGCCTACTGCACGGATTTGCTCCGTTTTAAAATCAACTAGCTGCACAGCACGTGATTGAGTTGCCCCAAGGCCGCTCGCTGATTGGCCAATAAGCGCGGGTGGAGAGCGTGCAGAGGGAGGGATTGCGGTGAGAGCAAGATGGCGACTGCGGAGCCGGTAGCGGCCTTGGAGCCGGTGAGAAGGGAAAAAGGGTTCGGCAGGGTTGGGAAAATAGCGAATCGGGTCCGGGCTGCTCGCTCACTGTTTATTTGCTTGAAGTGGGAGTTCAGTTATGTCTTTGGTTCCCCAAAGAGTAGTTTAGCTAAACATGACTTGGTGTGAACTCAGGTAACCAGCATGGCGTGCGGTTAATGCGGTCCTCTGAAGTGAAACGCAAAGCTCCATACGGAGATGTTGTTTCTTCTACTTTTCGAGGAGTTAGATGTGTAGTAATATTGGGTCTGGAGATGTCATGAACTCGAGGAAGGGAAGCATTGTGATTCAGCGAGGTGTGGTGGTGGGAAGGGGAACGGGGATTGGGGTGGATCGCAGGGCAGGTAGCAGAGGGAGACTCTGGTAGGTTCGTGTGTGGAGGGGGCGGGTTGGGTAGAAAGATGGAGATGTTGAATAGGCGGGGATAGGATGTCGGAAGGCTATTTCGAACTGGCTGGGTGAGGTTGTGGGGAGGGAGTCGAGAAAGATTGGGTGGGGAGTGGGTATGGGAAAGACGGTTTTGGGCCCTTTGAGGGGGAGACAGTTTTAGGGCTAGTGGAAGTGTGGAGTGGGTGGGGTTTTTTGATTTGTTCAGAGAGTGCAGTGGGTGTGGGAAAGCACGATTTTGGGCTGGCAGGAGACTAGTGTGTATGGGAAGGTGGAATATTGGGTTGGTAGAACAATGGAGTCTATGAGGGAAGAAGGTGGTATTGGGTAGATGGCAGATTCCCATATGTATGGAAAATGAGGGGGGAGGTGTGGATTTTGGGTTACTGGGAAAGTGGCAATACTGGAAGAGGTATTGGGAGGAAAGGGGGAGTGTTAGGCTATCTGGAAGGGATATATACAGAGGCTATAGGATGGGAAAATTGGGCCAGTGAAGGTTTGGGATGTTTAGAGTGAACTTTTACAGTGGCTGAGAGGGTGGGGTTATGATGTAGAGTGGTTGTAAAGGTTTTGGGTCTTGAGGAGAATGTGTGGGAAGTGGGGATCATTCAGAGAGGAGATTGGGGGCTTAACAGGTTTACTCTTTTCTATAGATGCTGCCTGGCCTGCAGCATTAATTCCTCCAGCACTTTGTGTGTGTGTGTTGCTTTGTCATCAGGATGTTGCCTGGATTAGAGTTCTCTCTATAAGGAGAGGTTGGTCAAATGTTGACTGTTTTCTCTGAAGCTTTGAAGGCTGGGAGCACTCTGATAAAAGTATATAAAATTATGAGAGCATATTTCTGTGCTCTGGTACTTAACGCATAGATGGCCTTTTCGCCCAAAGTGGAGATGCCAAGTACTAGAGGGTATGACTTTAAAGTGAGAGGGGGAAAGTTTTTAAGAAACTGTGCCTATATCATGATGCTAGGGGAAGTGTTGGAAGCAGGTAATGTTCAGGAAGCATTTAGAAAGTGTACATCAAAGGGCAAGGAATAGAGGGATATTATAGACCATGTGGAGTAGCTTTTATGGTGATTGGCACAATGTAGAATGTGTGGAAGCAAATATGTAGGCTAAAAACTTTAATACTTCATTCAAGGCTGAGCTTAGTATTGCACATCCTTTTTTCTCATCATCTTGACCACATTTGTTCTCAAGATGAGGCTTTCTGCTCCGAGATATCTGAAATGTGTTCCTTGTGCAGGAAATGTGGCTTCCATCCTAGTGTGGTAGTGTGGTCACATTCCTTGCATTTCCTGGATATTGTTCGGACCCCCACCCCACCTCCACCACAGCACAGTTCCCCTGGCCTTCACGTTCTTGCATTCGCATCCAGCAAATCATCCTTTTGTCATTTCCATCAACTGCTCTAAGAACTCATGCCAAGCTACATCTTTCCCTCCTTACCCATTTGTCTCATACAGAGACCACTCCCAGGTCCACATTTCCCTGTAACTGTAGGGGATGCAACACCACTTGCATCTCTTTCCCTTGCATCATCCTCGATCAGGTAACTGATTTTCAGTGCACCTGTATTCTGGCTGCAATGAGTATCCCAAGCTCCCAGTTTCAAATCTCCTTCCCTTTCCCGCACTGATCTGTCAGGGTAAATCCAAAAAACCAGAAGAACAGGTGCTCAGATTCCACTGAGTAGTCTACAGCTCAATAGTATGAACATTTAATTTTGTATTTTCAGGTAACGCACACTCCTTGTGCTGTTTTCTCTTCCTTCCTAGACTCCTCCATCACCCAATTTCCTCTCATCTCCATCTGGATCCATCAGCCTATTATCCCATCCTACAACTGTTTCTATCCCCTGTCCCAGTGTGTTCTATCTGCTTACCTTGCACCCCTATTTGGTTCCATTTAATATCTTCCTTGTGGATTCCAGCATCTGCAACTTATTTCCACACCAACCTTTTTCTCGACCTCTATCCTCTACCCCACTTGGTTCCAAATGCCTCATTTATTTTCTCTCCTTAACTGTCAATCTGCCACCAACCTGCTAGTTTCTGCCTCACCTCTCCCTCTATATACTGTCTCCCTTGTACACTCTCATTACTAATGCAGGGTCCTGATTCAATGTTGACTATCCTTCCCAGATGCTACTTGACCCACTGAGTTCCTCCAGCAGTTGTATTTTGCTTAGATTCCAAATTTGTAATCTGTGTCCTCTGTAAAAGATTCGAGGTACATTTATACAACCCTGAGATTTGTCTTCCCACAGATAGCCATGAAACAAAGAAACAGCACGAAACCTGTTCAGAGAAAACATCAAGCATCCAACACATAAAAAGGAGCGAAAAGCACAATATAAAACACCAAACCACAGAATCATTGAAGCAGTCTAGGAATGTTCAGTACAACTTAGCACTGCATCATTGGTTGACTACAGGCCACACAGCCAGTCTGTCCCAATCAAAACTGCGCAAAATAGCAATTTTTTTTAAAAGCCAGTAACCAGGCATAACATGAACTGCAAGAGTCCAATCCACAAACTGTGTTGATTAATCCTCTTCTAAGACTCGGCAGCATCAAGCAAAAGGGAGGCAGATAGATGGTGCTGAACACCTGCTCGTCAATTGTGGGTTCACATCATCTCCAGGCTGCACACTTGGCTTGAAATCTCACAGAACTTCCTCAGAGACAGCAAAGATACAGATTGCTCAATCTGCCTGAAAACATGCCATCAAAATGTAAATCATAGGTTCTAATACTAGCTGTCGTATTGAAAGAAGTTAAAAGTTTTGTGAACTGTCTGAAGAACATCACCTTTGGTCAGGTTGTTTGCTGGCACCATCTACTTCAGTTCCTTAGATAGGCCTTTAGTGACAAAGGCAACATAATTCCCACCCGTCTCTGTCCCTGCCTGTTAGCCATCGAAATCCTCAACCTTGCATGTATTTTCTCAACTTGGAGTACATATTTGAACTGGTGTATATGGGCAAAAATTTGGCATGGATGCTGTGGGCCAAGAGCTTCTGTGCTGTACCATTCCATGGCTATGCTATTCCAATACACAGTGGTGCAACTGTAGCATCAGAACTTTTATCTGTATCCTTATTAGACAAGTAATGTATTACCTTGTTGTTTCCTGGACTAGCAATATTTTAGAAGGTCTTGACCCTGAGCCACAGGACTGAAATCTGGAGCAAAAAAAAAGCTGCTGGAGGAATTTCCATGCAAGTTTTTACAGCTTTGTATATTTAAGAAATTCCTCAATGTTCCTTTGTTAATATTTTTGAATTACCCCCCATCTTGTAGCTCAGTAACATTTTTTTGCTTCCTTTTAGGAAAAGTGCTAATAAAAATGTGTTGTGCTTGTCAATACTACAACCTTAGTTCTGCAATGGTGATGCAATATAGAAGGTGACAAAACCTGAAATCCTTGCCTGACAAATGTTTCAAGATGCCTTTGAAGAAGGCCATTGATAAGGTGACACACAAGATGCTGCTAAACAAGAGCTCATGGTGTTAGAGGAAAGATAACAGCATTGACAGAAGATTGGCTGACTAGCAGAGTCTTTTTCAGAAAGGCTGCTGGTGTCTTGGA
The DNA here is from genome assembly GCF_030028105.1 of Mobula birostris. Classification (NCBI taxonomy): domain Eukaryota; kingdom Metazoa; phylum Chordata; class Chondrichthyes; order Myliobatiformes; family Myliobatidae; genus Mobula; species Mobula birostris. The sequence continues at coordinate 19,947,246 of NC_092390.1, forward strand.
GTTCCACAGGGATAATTTTCACTTTGATCTAGGTGAAGGAATTATGGGTGTTGTGGTCAGGTTTTGCAGACGATACAAAGATAAGTAGATGGGCTGGTAGTGCTGTGGAGAAATGATGTCTGCAGAAAGACTGGAGCAAGTTAGGAGAGAGGTTGAGGAAGTGGCAATTAGAATACAGTATAAAGAAGTGTTGGGTCATGCACTATTTTCTAAATGGGGAAAGAATTTTGAAATTGTAGGTAAAAAGGATTTGGGATTCCCTTAAGTTAACTTGCAAAATGAGATGGTAGTAATGAAGACACATGCAATATTGGCAGTCATTTTGAGGGGACTAAATATGAAAGCAAGGATGTACTAGAGAGGCATTATAAGATGTTGATCAGCCGACATTTGAAGCATTGGGAGCAATCTTGGACTCTGTATTGAAGGAAAGATGTGCAGCCCTAGAATGGGTCCAGAGGAGGTTTACATGAATGAAGGGCTTGATCTATGAGGAGCAGTTGATGTTTCTGGGTCTGGACTCAATGGTGTTCAGAAGGAAAAAAAAATGCAAGATAATGAAAGGCTTAGATCAAGTGGATGTGGAGAGTGTCTTTTCATTTGTAGAAGAATCTAGAGTCACTGCCTCAGAATAGAGATGTCTTCTTAGAACTGACACGAGGAATTTCTTCAGCCTTTTTCCAGGTGCTGAATCTGTGCAATTTGTTGCTATCGAGGTCAAGTCATTGGGAATACCTGAGGCAGAAATTGATAAATTCTTGATTGCTGTGTTACAGGGAGAATGGGATTGAGAAAAAAAAAATTAGTGAAGATTGAATGGCAAAGCAAACTTGATGGTCCAAATGCCCTAATTCTGCCTGTATTCTGTTGGTGAGACAGTTAGCTGGCTCCTCTGCATAAACATGTTAAAGCATGTTTTTGTAGCTTTGAGGACAAAAACATGCTTTTGTAGCTTTCAGTTTTGTTTAAAAGTTAGTAGAACATTTGTAGGATGCTCAGTTTTGTATTTATTTTACAGCAAGAAATAACTGAAGTACTGGAAACTGATAGAGCAACACCAGATGCGTGCTCAGAAAATGCAAGCCAAGATCAATATCTGAAACATCCTCTACAGAACAGGTCAGTCAATGTACATCAAGACAAAATAAGCAAAGTGGGAATTGTAATATCTAGGGATTTATAACTTTCTGTCACTTCTGGAAAGTGGAAATAGGGCTGAGTACCTGAGAGGAATTTTAAATTTTCCTTCAAATGAGCTTCAAGTTCCACTTCAGATATTAGAGTTTAAATATATCAAAATTCCTGAGGATTGTTAAGGTTGATGACTTAAATTGAGGTTCACCTTCCTCAAAACTTGGATTTAAAAGATCTTGGATCATGTCACAGGGCTGAATGGTGTAATTCTGCTTCTGAGTTTGCCTAGCCATTCAATTATAGCTGATTTGTTTTTCCCTTCAACCCCATTCTCTTGCCTTCTCCCTGTAACCTTTGATACTCTTACTAAGTCAAGAACATATCAACCTCTGCTTTAAATATACACAGTGACTGGCCTCCACAGCCATCTCTGGTAATAGATTCCACACATCCATTACATTCTGGGAAAAGAAATTATTCCCCATTACTCTTCTAAATGAGCATTCTATTCTGAAGCTGTATCCTCTGGTCCTAGACTCTCCCACTTTTGGAAACGTCCTCTTCCATGTCCGCTCAATATCCGATAGGTTATAATGAGATACCTCTTAATTCTTCTAAACACCAGCAGGTGCAGGACATCAAACACACTTCATAAGTTAACCCTTTCATTCATGGGATCATTCTTGTAAACCTTCGCTGGACCCTCTCCAATGCCAGCACTTCCTTTCTTAGATATGGGTCCAAAATGGCTCACAGTACTCCAAATGTGGTCTGATGAATGCCTTGTAAAGCCTCATCATTATATCTTTGCTTTTATATTCCAGTCTTCAGGAAATTAATGCTGAAATTGTTTGCCTTCCTTACTACTGACTCAATTTGCCAATTAATCTTTACACCATCCTTCGCCAGAGCTCCCAAGTTCCTTTGAAGCTCAGTCTGCTCCTTATTTAGATAAGTCTGTGCCTTTATTCTTTCTACCAAAGTGCATGACCTTACACTTTCCTGCACTGTATTGCACCTGCTACTTTGCCCATTCTCCCAATTTGTCCAAGTCCTCCTTCAGACACCCTGCTTCCTCAACACCACTTGCCTCTCCACCTATTGTTGTATTGGCCATGAAGCCATAAATTCCATCTTCCAGATCATTAACGTGAAAAGTACCAGAACACCCCGGTCATTGGCAGCCAACCATTGAAGGCCCTTTTCATTTCCACTCTTTTCCTTCTGCCAGTCAATAAATCTCCTATCCTTACTACTGTCTTCTATGTAATACCATCGGCTCTTGTTCAGCAGCCTTGGCACCTTATCAAAGGCTTTTGTCAAAGTAAGCATCCACATTCTCCTTTATTCTGCTTGTTATTTAAATTCCAACACATTTGTCAGGTAAGATTTCCCCTCAAGGAAACAATGCTGACTTTAGCCTAAAGTGTCTCTTCAGGTATCCTGAAGCCTCATTCTTAATGGACACTTAACATCTTGCCAACCACTGAAGTTCAGAGAACTGGCCTACAATTCCCTGTCTTTTGTCTTTTGCAGTTTAAAGAGTGGATTGACATTTGTGATTTTCCACTTCTCTGGAACCATTTCAAATCAAATGATTCTTCAAAAATTGCTACCAAGTCCTCTGCAACCTCTCTAGCTACCTCTTTCAGACCTTGGGGTATATTCCATTTCTGGTTCTACTCTAGAACTGAACTAGTTCTATAAAGTAGAAATAGTAGATAAGTAGAATTACTTGTATTTCTTATTCTATGCTTAAATTAGTTCACAAAGACATGTAATTGTTACCTTCTCCACATTAAGCTAGTTGTGCTCCAAACCTCTGCATACTGTTTCATTTTTTTAAGAAGTAAGTGATCATATTGATAAGTGAACGCTATGATGAAGAAACTTCTACACTGACAGCATCTGATCTTCATATTGTAAAGCTGTTTGTCTAGTTACTGGATTAATGACAAGTTAATGCCAGTTTTTTTGAGGAAATAACAAACAGAATAGACAAAAGGAGAATAAGTGGATGCCTACTTCGATAAAAGCCTTTGATAAGGTGCCAAGGCTGCTGAACAAGAGTCCATGGTATTACACAGAAGGTACTAGTAAAGATACATTGACTGGCAGTTTGAGTTTTGAGAAATGTCTAGTACTAAGGTAAGCAGGAAAAGATTTGTGGTGCAATAGGACAGTCTGTGTGTCATGTTTATTAACTATTTGGATGTGAATGTAGAAGGTAAACCTTTGCAGATATCATGAAAATTTGTGATGTTGATTGTGAGCAGTATGTTTATGATATTAGTCAATTGGTAAGATGAGCAGATCAATGGCAAATGGGATTTAATCCTGATAGGTGCTAGAGGATATCCCCAATGGTAGGGCCTGAAGGAGGATCGAAGAATGGAGGGATCTGTAGAAATCAAAGGATCTTTGAAGTTTGCAACATTGTAATATAAGGTGATGGAGAAAGTGTATAGAGTGCTTGCTTTCATTAGCTGGGGCATTGAATATAAGAACAGGTACATCTTTATAAAACACTGGCTTTGCCACAGTTGAAATAGAGTGTGCAGTTGTCTTCTCACAATAGGACGGATGTGATTGCACTGGAGAGGGTGCAGAGGACATTTAGCAGGTTAATGCCTGAAATGGAGCACATTACTGGATAGATTAGATTTATTTTGCTTTTGGAGAAAAGATGGTTTAAAGGGTTTCTGATTGTGGTATACAAAATTAAGGAGCATAGAATGGGTGAATGGTAGTAAAGTTTTCTCCATAAAAAGAGACCAAAATCAGAGGATATGTGTTTAAGGTAAATTTAGAGAGAATCTGATTATTTTCATGAACCTCATTGTAATTTGCAATCCACTGGCTGAATATAGTGGAAGCAAGTTTGCAGAACACTTGTGTATCTTCAATTGCTAAGGCATATAAGGTTATGGATCAGGTGTTTGTAGATTGTATTGTTGGCATGGCTATAGGGCCAAATTCCATGCTGTATGAATGTTGGCCAAATACTTGTGGGGCACTTGATTAATTCTGCAAAATACTGAAATGTGTAAAAATTTTAGTATAATTGGGATTTGTAAGCTTTTAATATCCTTTAATGCTGAAACTGCTATAATATTGTAATTTTGGTACATAGTTTTGACAGCAAGTATTGGTGGAATAAGTACCGTATAATCAGAAATTGGTGCTTGGTCAGTTCTGCACCTCTGGCCCACAGGGTTGCCAGCATTTAGAAGAAGTCTAACCTGTCAAGGAAGTTAATTAGTGTAAAGTAGAGCACAAGTTCAAGATCAATTCTAAATCACAATATTAAACCTCTACTTTAGTTCATATGATAAGTTCACTACTTATGTTTTGTATTATAGGTGGGCACTGTGGTATTTTAAAAATGACAAGTCCAAAAGTTGGACAGAAAACTTGCGGCTTATTGCTAAATTTGATACAGTTGAAGACTTCTGGGCGTAAGTATTGCTTTATGAATTCTGGGTGGTGTGCTTTACCTTAAAGTTGTAGTAGAAGGCATGAAGTAGAAGCCACATCTTCCTCCAAGCTTCTCCCTTCCTTACCAGTCCTGATGAAGAGTCTCTATCCAAAATATCATCTGTTTATTTCCCTCCATATATGCTGCTTGACCTGTTGAGTTCCTTACAGCATTTTTTGTGTTGAAGTAGTTCCAAGGTGTGTGTTGGTTAAAGAGTGAAGTTCAAGGGAAAGATCCCATTCCTTATTGAATTAAAGTGATGCAGTTGTGGTGGATGTTGTTATAAATCTGCTGGAACTTGGGTCAAAAGTAAACATTTAGATTGATCTTTTATCAGAACTGGAGAGAAGTGTTTAACATGTGGAGAAAGGTATGTTGAAAGAACAAAAGAGAAAGATTATGATGAGGTGACAGAAAGGAAAGATTAAATTACAAATGGATAGTGCAAAGTGAACAAGGAGGTTTGGGAGTTGTTTTGGAAAATCATAACTAGATAAATTGGAATAGTGACAAGTCTCCTAGATATTACGTTTGTACTGGCAAACTTCAAATGCTAGTTTAGTAGCATTGGGCTCATGCTAACAAACTGAAGAAAGAATGCCAATGTATCTAATGCATTTTAATCAGTGCAGATACAGGTGCCCTCATATACAGGGATCTTACACTGATTTTCTGTATTACCAACCATATCATTTGTGTATGTGTTGAAAAATGCAAATTGAACTAAAAAGCTAAGTATTTATATTTTCACAAGTTCTTTAAGGGCCAATTTCTGTGACCCAGTCATATCACAGGAATTACCTGCACTATTTTCTCCCTATTGATTAACTTGGTCTGATGTGCTAAAGAAATTCTAAGAAGAATAAGATAAAGTATTATAAAAGACATATTTTTGTGTAGGTCTTTAAGGCTGCAGAGGAATTGGATATATCACTTTTACAATCCCTGTCAGGATTGATGGAGATCTTCATCTTTGGAAGAGATAAACCATGGACCTGCAATAAATAGCTCAAAATTTGCTGTGTATAAACTGTTCCTGTTTGTGAAAATTTAGAAATATAGTCATACTTTATTGATCCCAGGGGGAAATTGGTTTTCGTTACAGTTGCACCATAAATAATAAATAGTAATAGAACCATAAATAGTTAAATAGTAATATGTAAATTATGCCAGTAAATTATGAAATAAGTCCAGGACCAGCCTATCAGCACAGGATGTCTGACCCTCCAAGGGAGGAGTTGTAAAGTTTGATGGCCACAGGCAGGAATGACTTCCTATGACGCTCTGTGCTGCATCTTGGAGGAATGAGTCTCTAGCTGAATGTACTCCTGTGCCCACCCAGTACATTATGTAGTGGATGGGAGACATTGACCAAGATGGCATGCAACTTAGACAGCATCCTCTTTTAAGACACCACCGTGAGAGAGTCCAGTTCCATCCCCACAACATCACTGGCCTTACGAATAAGTTTGTTGATTCTGTTGGTGTCTGCTACCCTCAGCCTGCTGCCCCAGCACACAACAGCAAACATGATAGCATTGGCCACCACAGACTCGTAGAACATCCTCAGCATCGTCCGGCAGATGCAAAAGGACCTCAGTCTCCTCAGGAAATAAAGACGGCTCTGACCCTTCTTGTAGATAGCCTCAGTGGACTGATGAAAGGGGATAAAGAACATGGATAAGAAAAAACAAACACAGAATATGTTGGAAAATTTCAGGAAGTCCATGGTAGGGAAAATGATCGACGTTAGTGCAGCCTCACCAATGCAGAATTGCAGAATCACTATTACAGAGATGGGCTACATGAGGTGCAGGACTGGTAGCTAAATGTTGCAGGTTCTATAGGCAGGATAGAGGTGGAGAAGAGAGGTTGTGGAGGCTTGGGGAGGATTTGCAATTCTGATTTCGAACGTCACAGAAGTGGTTAAATGAAATTACTGCAGGGATCATCCAGTGAGGCTTTATGGGTGGAGCTGAGAAATAAGGGGATGATCTCCTCATTTGGGATTGTATGAAAGGCTCCCTAATAGGCAATAGGAATTAGAGGAACAAATGTGCAGGGAGATTGCAGAAAGTTGAAGGAGTTAGAGTTGTCATTGTGGGGGATTTTAACTTTTTTAAACATAGACTGAGACTGCCAGAACGTGTAGGGCTTAAATGAAGTGAAATTTATTGTGTTCAGGAAAGTTTCCTCAGGCAATATATAAAAAACCTTTCCTAAGAAAAGGGCAAAAATTAGGAAGACAAGTGATTGAGGTGTCAAAGGGAAACTCGGTGGATTTGGTGACTAGAATTATAGCAGAGGAGGAGAAGAAAGCCTTAAAACATATGAAGGTAGATAAATCAACAGGGGTCCATCAGTATATACAAGAATACTATGGAAAAGAGAAGAAGGAATTGGAGGAGTCCTGTAAAAATGCATCATCGTTAGCAACAGGTAAAATGCCAGAGGACTGGATAGTGGCTAATGTGCCTTTAATGGCTACAGAGGGAAAACCTGGAAAGTATAGACTAGTCTTTGGTAATAATTAACATGACAATACTGTATCTGTAGTAGGCAAGTTAATCTAGGTGATTTTCAGCGATAAGATGTACAGTTGGCTCTCCTTATCCGCAGGGGATTGGTTCCGGGACCCTCCGCTAATACCAAAAAACGGGGATGCTCAAGTCCCTTATTTAACCTGTCTCAGTGCGGTGGACTTTAGGACCCAACGGAGCCCCGGACCTTATTTAACCTGTCTCAGTGCGGTGGACTTTAGGACCCGGCAGAGCTCTGAATCCACAATGTTTCTGTTCACGAAAATAATCATGATCACGATTGAAAATAAAGTGGAAATAATAAAGCGATCGGAAAGCGTTGAAACGCCATCGGTCATTGGAAAAGCATTAGGCTACAGTCGGTCAATGATCGGAACAATTTTAAAGGATAAAGTGAGAAAGGCCCTGCCCCGATGAAAGCTACAATTATTACGAAGCAACACAGTGGTTTAATTATTGAAATACATACATTTCTTAAGTGTTTTGTATGCATAGAAAGGTAAAATATATACTAAGACAAACATTTGACTAACTGACACTAAATAATACCGGATGTACCGGTTCCGACTTGCTTTGTAAGAGAACTTCTGGTTTTTTTCGATCCCGATCCACGGTAACCTACGCACATCCTCCCATATACTTTAAATCATCTCTAGATTACTTATAATACCTAATACAATGTAAATGCTAAGTAAATAGTTGTTATACTGCATTGTTTAGGGAATAATGACAAAAAAAGTCTGTTCGTGCTCAAACAACAAGTGCCGGAGAGAGAACTTATGGGTTTTCCCAATCCACGTTTGGTTGAATCCACGCATGTGGAACCAGCAGATAAGGAGGACCAACTGTACATGTGTATAGAAAAGCAGGCAGTCAGCAAGCCTTTGTGGGGGTGAGATCATGTTTTGTGACTTGAAGTAACCAAGAGGGTGGATGTGGGAAAAGGGTAGGTTCGACGTTGTCTGACAAGGAAAGTTAGATTGCATAGGATCCAAGAAATGCATGCTAATCGTATATACAGTTTGCTTGATGGGGAAAGAGGGTGATGGTGGAAGGTTATTTTACAGACTGGAGACCTGTGACAAGTGGAGTGCCAAAGGTCATTGTTAGGACCACTGTTACCTGTTATTATTACCAATGATTGGCTGAGAATGTACAATGTACGTTCAATAATTCTGTAAATGACACTAAGGTGGTATAGTGGACAATGAAGAAAATTGTTTTAAAAATTCTTGGATGTTATTCAGCTGAAATACTTTAGAAATATAGAAAACCTACAGCACAATACAGGCCCTTCGGCCCACAAAGCTGTACTGGACATGTCCTTAGAAATTACCTAGGGTTACCCAAGCCCTCTATTTTTTCTAAGCTCCATGTACAGGAGTCTCTTAAAAGACCCTATCATATCCGCCTCTACCACTGTCACCAGCAGCCCATTCCACGCACACACTACTCTCAAAACTTACCCCTGACATCTCCTCTGTACCTGCTTCCAAGCACCTTAAAACTGTGCTATTTCAGCCCTGGGAGAAAGCCTCTGACTATCCACGCGAACAATGCCTGTCATCATCTTAAACACCTCTATCAGGTCACCTCTCATCCTCCGTTGCTTCAAGGAAAAATGGCCGAGTTCATTGAACCTATTTTCATAAGGCATGCTCTCCAATCCAGGCAACATCCTTGTAAATCTCCTCTGCACCCTTTCTATGGTTTCCACATCCTTCCTGTAGTGAGGCAACAAGAACTGAGCACAGTATTCCCAAGTGGGGTCTGACCAGGTTCCTATATAGCTGCAGCATTACCTCTCAGCTCCTAAACTCAATCCCACGATTGATGGAGGCCAATGCACCATATGCTTTCTTAACCACAGGGTCAACCAGCACAGCAGCTTTGAGTGTCCTATGGTCTCGGACCCCAAGGTTCCTCTGATCCTCCACACTGCCAAGAATCTTACCATTAATACTGTATTCTGCCATCATATTTGACCTACCAAAACAAACCACCTCACACTGTTCTGGGTTGAACTACATCTGCCACTTCTCAGCCCAGTTTTGCATCCCATCAATGTCCCACTGTAACCTCTGACAGCCCTCTACACTATCCACAACACCCCCAACCTTGGTATCATCAGCAAATTTACTAACCCATCATTCCACTTCCTCATCCAGGTCATTTATAAAAGTCATGAAGTGTAGGGCTCCCAGAACAGATCCCTGATGCACACCACTGGTGACCGATCTCCATGCAAAATACAACACATCTACAACCACTCTTTGCCTTCTGTGGGCAAGCCAGTTCTGGATCCACAAAGCAATGTCCCCTTAGATCCCATGCCTCCTTACTTTCTCAATAAGCTTTGCATGGGGTACCTTGTCAAATACCTTGCTGAAATCCATGTACACTACGTCTACTGCTCTACCTTCATCAATGTGTTTAGTCACATCCTCAAAAAATTCAATCAGGCTCGTAAGGCACGACCTGCCTTTGTCAAAGCCATGCTAACTATTCCTAATCATATTATGCCTCTCCAAATGTTCATAAATCCTGCCTCTCAGGATCTTTTCCATCATCTTACCAACCACTGAAGTAAGACTGACTGGTCTATAATTTCCTGGGCTATCTCTACTCCCTTTCTTGAATAATGGAACAACATCCGCCATCCTCCAATCCTCCAGAACCTCTCCCATCCCCATTGATGATGCAAAGATCATCACCAGAGGCTCAGCAATCTCCTCCCTTGCCTCCCACAGTAGCCTAGGGTACATCTCGTCCAGTCCCAATGACTTATCCAACTTGATGCTTTCCAAAAGCTCCAGCACATCTTCTTTCTTAATATCTACATGCTCAAGCTTTTCAGTCCACTGTAAGTCATCCCTACAATCACCAAGATCCTTTTCCATAGTGAATACTGAAGCAAAGTACTCATTAAGTACCTCTGCTATCTCCCCCAGTTCCATACCCACTTTTCCACAGTCACACTTGATTGGTCCTATTCTTTCATGTCATATCCTCTTCCTCTTCACATACTTGTAGAATGCCTTGGGGTTTTCCTTAATCCTGTCCGCCAAGGCCTTCTCATGGCCCCTTCTGGCTCTCCAAATTTCTTTCTTGAGGTCCTTCCTGCTACCCTCATAATCTTCTAGATCTCTATCATTACCTAGTTTTTTTGAACCTATCGTAAGCTCTTCTTCTTGACTAGATTTACAACAGCCTTTGTACAGCACAGTTCCTGTACCCTACCATCCTTTCCCTGTCTCGTTGGAACATATCTATGCAGAACTCCACGCACGTATCCCTTGAACATTTGCCACATTTCTTCCGTACATCTCCCTGAGAACATCTTATCCCAATTTATGCTTCCAAGTTCCTGCCTGATGGTCTCATATTTCCCCTTACTCCAATTAAATTCTTTCCTAACTTGTCTGTTCCTATCCCTCTCCAATGCTATGGTAAAGGAGATAGAATTGTGATCACAGGAGATTTGAGGTGTTTATTTAAGGGCAGGGTGTAGCAGTTTAGAAAGTTGAATTTGGGTAGTGGGGAGGGTGGACAGGCTAGGACTTTATTCCATAGAGCATAGGAGACGGAGTTGATCTTGTAGAGGTGTGTAAAATCACGAGGGGTAAATGTAGGGGGCATACACTCGGCCTTTTGCCCAGAGTTGGACTATCAAGTACGACAGGTTTAAGGGGAAAAGTGAGAGATTTAGTAGGAGCTAGAGGAACACACACAAAATGCTGAAAGAACTCAGTCTATCTGGAGGCATCTGAGGGAATAGGCTGTTGACCTTTCAGGCCAAGGCCCTTCATGATGAGAAAGGAAGGATTCAGAAGCCAGAAAATAAGAGAAATCGATTTTCATGCCATTAGGTTGGAGGCTACCCAGGTGAAATGAGAGACACTTAACAAATTTTTATTCAAAGGGTAGAGGACTGAGCTGCCAGAGGAAGTGGTTACAGCAGGTACAATAACAATTTTTGACAAAACAGTTGTAAAGGTGCATGGATCGGACAGGTTTAGAAGATTCTGGGTGAAACATGGGGATTCACTTTGATGGGGAATCTTGGCATGGAACATTTGGGCTGAAGGGCCTGTTTTCATGCTCTGTAACTATTGACTAGAAGACACAAGGTAAAAGGGGGAAGATTTAATAAGAACCTGAGGGACAACTTTTTCATTCTGATTTCAATTGCTATATAGAAGGAGCTGCCTGGGGAAGTGGTTGAAAGAGATAAATAAACAATATTTGAAACACACTTTGATATACACATGGATAGAAAAGACTTGGAGGGATATGGTCCAATCATAGAAAAATGGAATAGGCATCTTAGCATGATCAACTAGTTGGGCTAGGACCTGTTTCCATGACAGTCTCTAATTGGTTCTTTAGCCCTTTGACAGATATACAAGTAACTTCTCAGTAGGAAGAAAGGTGGGGAAAAGGTGGAACAAATTTTACATCACTTTTGGTGCAGATCTTGTAGGCCAAAAAGCTTTTTATACTCTTACCCACAATCCAGAAACCTGTCTGTCTGAGTTGGCCCATTGTTCCTGCCTTGATGAATGTGTGTCCATGTACCTTGATCCTGTTTTCTCCTCTTGGGTTCAGTATTTCCCACCTGCATCTGTGACACTTCACATGTGTTTAATCTTCTCACAACTTTTAATTCCCTGGCCCTGATTGTCTCATTTTCACCATGGGTCCAGTTTCTGTGCAATTCTATACCCCATCAAAAATGCCTTAAAGCTCTTCAATTCTTTCGCAACAACAGACCCAATCAGTTTCCCTTCTCTGGCAGAACTGGTCCTCAGACTCAACAATTTTGCCTTTCAGCTTCCATTTTCTCCAAGTGCAAGGTGTAACCATAGGTTGATCGTCCATCATTGACGTCGATGAGGACCTCGACACCGTTAGGATGGTGTCGAGACTAGCGCATGATTTGGATTTAAGTGAGGGAGAGTTGCGCAGCGTCAGCCTCACTCTCTCTTCCCAATTCCCATCTGGATCCAATGGCAAGACAGAGTCTGGACGGCTGGAGATGGGACTAGGTGCAGTGGATGACCAGGACGTCTTCTGTGTCTTGTCCTGCTCTACACGTTCCACAACGCTTGCAGAGACCGCCTTCTTGACCGTTGGACCTTCCATAGGTCTCGTCCGCTCAATCCGCCGGAGTCTGTCTTCACATGCTGGGATATACAACTCCCTATCACACCGAGGGTTTGAGACCCATCGGCTACCCTCACCTGGTTTAGCCAGCTTGTCGAAGCGGTTGCTCGGGGTGTGGCCGCTGTCACATGCAAACAGCTTCGGGGAGCCACAGGTGAGAGCTGAGTGCCAGGTGGGGACCAAAGGTGGACTAACCGCCCTGAAAAGGACACGACATGTTCCCCCACCAGAGATGCTACCTGTCCCTGACACCCCATACACACATAGACACCTGCATGGGTCACTGCTATGCCTGCTTTTTTGTTGGCTGGCTGTTCCACTCAGTCAATGTTCAAAGCCTTTCCTGGTTATGCTCCCCAACTCTTTCTGTATTACATTCACATCTGCATTGGTGCTGCTACGTGCATCCATGCTGTGCTCGTCAATTTCATCAACTTTGCCTCCAGCATCCATCTTCCCTTTAAAATTCACTTGGTCCATTTCTGACACTTCTCTCCCTCCTTTCTCAATCTTTGTCTGCATCTCTAGAGACAAACTGTCTACTGATATCTTATAAAGCTGCTGACTTCCATAGCTATCTTGACTATACTTCCCACACTGTCTCCTGGAAAAATGTGATTCCCTTTTTATAGTTTTATCTTCACTGCACCTATTCCCAGGATGAAGCTTTCCTTGTCAGGACATCAGAGATGTCATCCTCCTTCAAAGAAAAGGATTTCCCTTCCTCTACCACTGCCCTCTCCTGCATCTCTCAATTTCCTTAACATCCCCCTTCAACCCATCTTCTTGCTGCCTTAACAGGGATAGAATTCCTCGTCGTCACTATTCACTCCATTAGCCGTTGCATCCAGCACATCATTATCCACAACTTCTGCCACCTTAAACAGGACCCACCACCAAACACATCTTTACCTCCCACTTTCCACAGAGATCACTCTCTCTGAGATTTCCTTATCCATTCATCCCTCACTAATCTCCCTGTTGGCACTTATCCCTGTAAGAGAAGCAGTGCAACTCATCTCCTCCCTCAGCTCCATTCAGGCCCCAAATAGCACTTCACCTGTGAATCTGCTGGGGTGATCGCCCATATAACAATTACAGCATGGAAACAGGCCATATCGGCCCTTCTAATCCATGCCGAACTCTTACTCTCACCTAGTCCCACCGACCTGCACTCAGCCCATAACCTTCCATTCCTTTCCTGTCCATATATCTATCCAATTTAACTTTAAACGACAACATCGAACCTGCCTCAACCACTTCTGCTGGAAGCTCGTTCCACACAGCTACCACCCTCTGAGTAAAGAAGTTCCCCCTGAACTTTTGCCCTTTAACTCTCAACTCATGTCCTCTTGTTTGAATCTCCCCCACTCTCAATGGAAAAAACCTATCCACGTCAACTCTATCTAACCCCCCCCTCATAATTTTAAATACCTCTAAGTCCCCGCTTAACCTTCTACGCTCCAAAGAATAAAGACCTAACTTGTCCAACCTTTCTCTGTAATTTAAGAGATGAAACCCAGGCAACATCTTAGTAAATCTCCTCTGTACTCTTTCAATTTTATTGTCCTCTTTCCTATAATTTGGTGACCAGAACTGTACATAATACTCCAAATTTGGCTTCACCAATGTCTTATACAATTTCAACATTACATCTCAACTCCTATACTCAATGCTCTGATTTATAAAAGACAACATACCAAAAGCTTTCTTTAGCACCCTATCCACATGAGATTCCACCTTCAGGGAACTATGCACCATTATTCCTAGATCCCTCTGTTCTACTGCATTCTTCAATGCCCTACCATTTACCATGTATGTCCTATTTTGATTAGTCCTACCAATTCCACCCAAATAGCCTCCCTAGATGAGTCCACTAATCTATCCTGCCAGAGCACCGCTGTTATATTTTCTCTGACAAGCAATGCAACACCTCCCCCTCTTGCCCCTCCAATTCTATCACACCTGAAGCAATGAAATCTAGGAATACTCAGTTGCCAATCACACCCCTCCTGCAACCATGTTTCACTAATAGCTACAACATCATATTTCCAGGTATCAATCCATGCTCTAAGCTCATCCACCTTTCCACAATGCTCCCAGCATTAAAATAGATGCATTTAAGAAACTCTCCACCTCTTACTCTCTGTTTATCCTTAATGGAGCAAACAACTTTGTTATCTTTTTCTTCCTTCACCCCTACATCTTTGGTCTGAGTGCTCTGTGATCTGTCCCCTTCCTATCCTCCCTCACACACTGTCCACTAGCTTTCTCTATTTGTGAACTAACCTCCTATCTCCTAGTCTCCAGTTTGATTCCCACCCCTGGTAGTCCTGATGTGGCCTCCTCTACATTGAGACACATTTTGTTGAACACCTTCACTTCATCTGCAAAAAGCAGGATTTCCTGGTGACCAACCATTCCAATCCCAGTCCTCATTCCCATTCCGATATGTTCTCTTCTACTGACACAATGAGGCACGCACCCTCATATTTCACCTGGGTAGCCTCCAACCTGATTCTATGAATATCAATTTCTTCACATTCTGGTAAATTTCCCTCCATCCCTCTTCTTCAAGACCCCTCTCTGGCCCCTATCTTGTCTCTTCTTACCTGCCTGTCACCTTCCTCTGGTGTCCCTCCTCCTTCCCTTTCTCCCATGGTTGACTCTTCTGTCCTATCAGTTACCTTCTCCAGCTCTTTACCTTTTACACTTATCTTCTCCCAGCTTAATTCATTCCTCCACTTCCCTATCCACCTGAATTCACAAATCACCTCCTGGCTAGGGCTCCTTCCCTTCACCCCACCCCCCACACCTTTTTCTGGCTTCTTTCCTTTCCATTCCTAATGAAGGGGCTTGGGCCAAAGCATCAACTGTTGATGTTTCCATAGATGCTGATGACCTGCTAAGTTGCTCCAGCATTTTGTATGTTGTTCTGGATGTCCAGCATCTGCAGAATCTGAACTCACCTCTTACCCTCACCTGCCTATCACCTTCCCCTCGTGTCACTCCTCTTTCTCTTGTACTGATGAAGGATCTTGGCCCAAAATGTCGACTGTTTACTCTTTTCCATAGATGCTGCCTGGCCTGCTGAGTTTCTCCAGCATTTTGTGTGTGTTCCCTTGGATTTCCAGCATGTATAGATTTTTTTTTTGGATCTGCAGAATCTCTTGTGTTTGTGTTCTTGTACTGATGAATTGGAATAGCTTAATGGGTACAGTTATCAGCACATTAAGCTACCAGGCAAGTGTTACGAGTTGTTAATGATGAGACTTGGCCAACAGATTAATCTTGAGCATGTAAAATAAGAAGGAACAAAACTGAAAAATGGTCGCTAGCCAAAGTGGATCAGGGCTTATCTTTGGAATTAGCAAGTTATATTTTACATGAGAAATTCTTCAAATACAAGAAGCAAGTCTATTTAGAACTCTGAATAGTAGAGCACAGACCATTTGGTTACCAGATCTTTGCCCACCGTGATATCAATGTATCTAATCTAATCTAATCTAATCTAATCTCATCTCCTTAATTTGGTTTGTATTCCTCTGTTGCTGTATTCCCTGCCTGTTCATGTTACATTCACACATGGCAGATTATACTATGGTGTATAATTTGTAGGTATGGGGTTTTAGCATGTTATGGGTAAGTGAACTAATGCAGTACTTTGAAATGTGTCTTTGAATATTTCAAAGTAATTTGAAATATCTGAATTGTACAGGGGTGAAGGAAGGGATTTGAATATTGGATTTTTAGTTAATCCATGCTCTTTTGGGCTGGAATTAGTTACTTGGTAGTTGATTCACTGAAACCATGAATGCAACCACATTGAAAGCCAATAAATCTTGAAAACTGAATCCTGATGTATATTGTTAGAGGAATAGAAGGTGCATCCAAAGGTAAGATGTTTTTACAAGTCCCTCGGGCCTCAACACATGCAAGTCTGGGATGTAATTGGGATGTAATTGAAGCCATTGCTCCATCCTGTAACATTTGATATGAGTGCCACTGTTTTTGGCACAAGTTTTACAGGTACATTTTAAAGTTTGTGCTTTAAATGTGGTCTTGTTTCCTTTTCTACAGGTTATATAATCATATACAACAACCAAGTAAATTGCTGTTTGGGTGTGATTATTGTTTGTTTAAGGTAAGTTTTAAAATATGGCAGTTGTGTTGATTACAGTTTGAGTGAAATGCAAATTTTAAGGTACGAACTGTAAAAGGGGATAAAGGATGTAAATAGGATGAAGCACAAGCAGAAAATGTTGGGTGGATGGGTGGGGGGAGGACTCGAGTCTTGATGAAGCGTCTTGGCCCAAAGTATTTCTGAAGTCTGATATTATCTGTGGGAGAGGAAAAGGTTAACATTTCAGATCTGTGACCCTTTGTCAGAACTAGAAAAGAGATCCAACTAGATTTTCTGTAGGAAGGAAGATGGAGTAGGGATGTGGTGAGAACAAATGGAGTGTCTGATAGGATGAGTTGAAATTGCTTAATGAGGACATTACAGTGCATTAAGTTACCAGGTCTGTGAAAAGAGATCTTAACGGTAAGATAGTTACACTTGACCACAGGCTATGCATATATGTAGAATGAGAGGAAATAAATGAAATGAATAATATTCAAAGCTGAATAGGCTAGGCAACATCTTTGGATAAAGAAATTAGTATTTCAAATGAGTGAGTGGTTTTCAGACCTGAAAAAAGGAGATAAGTTAGCCATAGTATAACATGGATGGTAGCACAGCACGGGAATAGAATATTCAGCCCACCACGTCTATGCCAAATGTAATGGCAATGTAACTAATTCCAACATTTGCACATGGTCCATTTCCC
Organism: Mobula birostris; assembly: GCF_030028105.1. Lineage (NCBI taxonomy): Eukaryota > Metazoa > Chordata > Chondrichthyes > Myliobatiformes > Myliobatidae > Mobula > Mobula birostris. The sequence goes on from NC_092390.1 coordinate 19,964,396, forward strand.
TCTTTTCCCTACCTGTTCACTTATCTAAATACACTTAAACCTTGCTATTGTATCTGCTTCTCCCTCCTTCCTTGGCAGTAATTTTCAGGCAGCAAAACTATGTGTATAGAAAAATCTTCCTTTGCACATCTCCTTTAAACCTTCCTCCTCTGTCAGAGTAAACTCTGTCAGTGTATTTTATTCTCTATCAAATTTTTGGTGATTTCTGTTAGGTTTGATTTCCGTAACCTGAATGGCTGTAACCCAGGGTTGCCCATACACAAAGCACTTATTGCTCGAAAGATGGAATTATTCAACAAATAACAAATCAGTAGGTATGATCTAACAGCCAATGCAGAAACATAGACATGAGCTACTGCCGATGCTGGAAATCTTGAGCAAAACACACAAATGCTTGGGAAACTCAGCAGGTTAGGCAGCATCTATGGAGGGGAATAAACAGTAAACATTTCTGGGCATGACCCCTCATCAGGATTGGAGCAGGAGGCTCAATAAGCAAGTGGTGTGGGGAAAAGAAGCTGACAGGTGCTAGGTGAGACCAGGTGAAGGGAACGGATGGTGAAGGAGGGTGGGGGTGAAGTAAGTTGGAAAGTGATAGGTGGAATATTTAAAGGGGTGAAGAAAGAATCAAATAGAAGAGGACAGTGGATCATAGGAGAAAGGGATGAAGAGGGGCATCTGAAGGTGGAGATTAGCAGGAGAGAAGAGGTGAGAGGGGAATCAGAATGGTGAATGGAAAAAGAGGAAGAAACTACAAGAAGTTAGAGAAATTTATGTTTATGCCATCAAGTTGGAGGCTACCGGGCAGAATAAGGTGTTGCTCCTCCAACCTGAATGTGGACTCATAGCAGTAGAAGAGCAGTGGATAGACATGTCAGAATAGGAGATCAATTTGAAATGTGTGGCCACCAAGCTGTCCTCCTTTTGTGGTGTGCATCTGGTTGAAGTGGTTCTTCAATCTACATCAGATCTTTCCAATATAGGGGATGCCACATATGCACTGAATAACCCTGACAAACTCGCAGGTGGAGTCTCAACACACCTGGAAGAACTGTTTGGGGCACTGAATTGTGAGGGAGAAGGTGTCGGGGAACATGTAGTACTTGTCCTGCTTGCAAGGATAAGTGCCAGGAGGGAGTTTGGTAGGGATGGATGAGTGGACAGGGAGACACTGAGAGCGTGATCCCTGCAGAACATGGAGGAAGGAAAGGTGTGCTTAGTGGTGCCAGATGTTGTACTAGATACCAAGGTTCATGGGTGGTAGGCAAGGACAAGTGATTCTGGCAGAAGGATGGGGGAGGGTTGTGTGAGAAATGGAAGAGATGTGGGTTTGGGCAGTATCAGTGATGAAAGGAAACCCTGTTCTTTGTAAAAGGACGTCTTGTATTTTCTAAAAAGAAAAGCCTCATTCTTAGAACAGATGTGAAGGTGGAGGAGCTAAAAAAAAAAGCAATAGTTTTGAAGATGATAGGGTGGGAAGAGGTTAAAGGGATCACAGTGCCTTAAATTTTTAAGGCTATGAAAGAAGATAACTATGGGTCTTGCAGGAGAGTAGAAAAACGTGATGTGACAAATTATGAGCTTATTAAGCAAGAACTAGGGAGAATTGATTGGGAACAGTTGTTTTTGGGCAAGTTCACCTCTAATAAGTTGGAAAAAAAAACTTGAAGAGAATTGGAGGAGCCAGGAGGGGCCTTGGCAAGCAGGGTTTAAAAAGAATACCAAGGCATTCTTTACACCAAGAGCAAGAGGATTACTTTGCACCTGTATTCACCAAGGAGGAGAACCTGGAGGATTACAATATCAATGTAGACCACGCTAATATAGTGAGATAATGGAGGAAGTAGTGTTGCCTCTTAAAGAACATTAAGGTGGATAAAAGTCCCCAGGGCCCGATGGCATATACTCAGCTTACTGAGAGGCAACAGATGGGATTTCTAGGGCATCAACCAAGATCTTAATGTCCTCTCAGGCTATAGATGAGGTCCTAGAGGATTGGTAAGTAGCTAAAGTTCAAGAAGGGAAATGCGGATAATTCTGCTAATTTTTGACTGGTAAGTCTCATGTCGCTGCTGGAAGTAGGGTGGATGTTGGTGGGGGGAGGAATATTAGAAATAAGATTTGGAAAAAAAACATGGCCTAATTAGAGTCAGTCAGCATGTCTTTATGCAAGGCAAGTCATGTGTTATGAACTTGACTGAGTTTTTTTTAAGGAGATGATGAAAGTGATAAGTCAGAGCCATGGATGTTATCTACATGGAAGTTTGTATGATTGACAAGATCCCTCATGATAGGCTCATCCAGAAGATTGAGGTGCATAGGATCAATGGTGATGTGGATGTTTGGATTCAGAGTTGACTTGTCCATAGAAATAGAGAATAGTGATCAAGGGGACTTATTCTGGCTGGAGGTCCATGTTTAATTGTTTATAGTGGGGATCTGTATTGTGACCTCTGCTGTTTGTGATAAGTGACTTGGATGAATATGTTGGGTGAATCAGTAAGTTTCACATGTGATACTAAGATAGTTGTGGATTATATTGTATCGACAATTACTTCAGGTACTATATATCGCCTATATGTAGCAGTATATAGTTCAGTTGCAGATATGGGCAGAGAAATGGCTGATGGAACTTACTGGTGAAATGAGATGGTGCATCTTGAAAGATCAATGGTAGGACCCTTAAATGTTAATGTACAGAGGAATCTGGGGTTCCAGTTCTATAGTTCTGTAAAAGTGACTGCGCAGGGTAATATGGTGGTATATGGTAAGCTTGCCTTTGTTGGTTGGGACATTGAGTTCAAGAGTGAGGAAGTTGTATTGCAACTTTATAAAACAGTGGTTACAGCACATCTGGAGTATTGCATTCATTTCTGGTCAGCCCTTTATAGAAGGATGTAGTAGCTTTGGGGAGAGTGCAGAATAGGTTTACCAGGCATGGTTGCAGCATGCACAATAAGGACTGACCTCTTTGCATTCTTACTCAAAGTGCAGTGAAGTTCGCATCTCTCGCTCTCTCTCACGTCGATGGACAGAAGTGATCCTTCTGGAACAGACATTAATTGTACTTTCTCACTTTCCTCAGACTGATACTGTATCCGGGAGCAAGGCTCAATCCTGTTGGGTTAGAAACATAGAAAACCTACAGCACAATACAGGCCCTTCGGCCCACAAAGCTGTGCCAAACATGTCCTTGCCTTAGAACTACCTAGGCTAACCATAGCCCTTTATTTTTCTAAGCTCCATGTACTGATCCAGGAGTCTCTTAAAAGACCCTATCGTTTCCGCCTCTACCACCACTGCTGGCAGCTCATTCTATGCGCTCACAACTCTATGCATTTTAAAAAAAAACAACACACAACAACAACAACAACAAACAAACTTACCCCTGACATCTCCTCTGTACCTACTTCCAAGCACCTTAAAGCTATGCCCTCTTGTGCTAGCCATTTCAGCTCTGCGGAAAAAGCCTCTGACTAGCCACACAATCAATGCCTCTCGCCATCTTATACACCTCTATCTGGTCACCTCTCATCCTCCGTTGCTCCAAGGAGAAAAGGCCGAGTTCACTGAACCTATTCTCATAAGGCATGCTCCCCAATCCAGGCAACATCCTTGTAAATCTCCTCTGCACCCTTTCTATGGTTTCCACATCCTTCCTATAGTGAGGCAATAAGAACTGAGCACAGTACTCCAAGTGGGGTCTGACCAGGGTCCAGTATAGCTGCAACATTACCTCTCGGCTCCTAAACTCAATCCCACGATTGATGAAGGCCATTGCACCATATGCTTTCTTAACCACAGAGTCAATCTGCACAGCAGGTTTGAGTGTCCTGTGGACCCGGACCCCAAGATCCCTCTGATCCTCCACACTGCCAATAGTCTTACCATTAATGCTATATTCTGCTATCATATTTGACCAACTGAAATGAACGACCTCTCACTTATCTGGGTTGAACTACATCTGCCGCTTCTCAGCCCAGTTTTGCATCCTATCAATGTCCCGCTGTAACCTCTGACAGCCCTCCACAATATCCACAACACCTCCCAACCTTTGTGTCATCAACAAATTTACTAACCCATCATTCCACTTCCTCATCCAGGTCATTTATAAAAGTCATGAAGAGTAGGGCTCCCAGAACAGATCCCTGAGGCACACCACTGGTGACTGATCTCCATGCAAAATACAACACATCTACAACCACTCTTTGCCTTCTGTGGGCAAGCCAGTTCTGGATCCACAAAGCAATGGCCCATGCCTCCTTACTTTCTCAATAAGCCTTGCATGGGGTACCTTGTCAAATACCTTGCCGAAATCCATATACACTACATCTACTGCTCTACCTTCATCAATGTGTTTAGTCACATCCTCAAAAAATTCAATCCGGCTTGTAAGGCACGACCTGCTTTTGACAAAGCCGTGCTAACTATTCATAATCATATTATGCATCTCCAAATGTTCATAAATCCTGCCTCTCAGGATCTTTTCCATCATCTTACCAACCACTGAAGTAAGATTCACTGGCCTATAATTTCCTGGGCTATCTCTACTCCTTTTCTTGAATAATGGAACAACATCCGTAATCCTCCAATCTTCCAGAACCTCTCCTATCCCCATTGATGATGCAAAGATCATCACTAGAGGCTCAGTGATCTCATCCAGTCCCAGTGACTTATCCAACTTGATGCTTTCCAAAAGCTCCAGCACATCCTCTTCCTTAATATCTACATGCTCAAGCTTTTCAGTCCGCTGCAAGGCATCCCTACAATCGCCAAGATCCTTTTCCGTAGTGAATACTGAAGCAAAGTGTTCATTAAGTACCTTTGCTATCTCCTCCAATTCCATACACACTTTTTCACTGTCACACTTGATTGGTCCTATTCTCTCACATCTTATCCTCTTGCTCTTCACATACTTGTAGAATCCCTTAGGGTTTTCCTTAATCCTGTCTGCCAAGGCCTTCTCATGGCCCCTTCTGGCTCCTAATTTTATTCTTAAACTCCTTCCTGCTAGCTTTATAATCTTCTAGATTTCTATCATTACCTAGTTTTTGAACCTTTCGTAAGCTCTTCTTCTTGACTAGATTTACAACAGCCTTTGTACAGTACAGTTCCTGTATCCTACCATCCTTTCCCTGTCTCATTGGAACGTACCTACGCAGAACCCCGTGCAAATATCTCCTGAGCATTTGCGACATCTCTTCCATACGTTTCCCTGAGAACATCAATTTCCAATTTATGCTTCCAAGTTCCTGCCTGATAGCCTCATATTTCCCCTTACTCCAATTAAACGCTTCCCTAACTTGTCTGTTCCTATCCCTCTCCAACGCTATAGTAAAGGAGATAGATTTGTGATCACTATCTCCAAAATGCTCTCCCACTGAGAGACCTGACACCTAACCAGGTTCATTTCCCAATACCAGATCAAGTACAGCCTCTCCTTTCGTAGGCTTATCTACATATTGTGTCAAGAAACCTTCCTGAACACACCTAACAAACTCCACCCCATCTAAACCCCTCACTCTAGGGAGATGCCAATCAATATTTGGGAAATTAAAATCTCCCACCACAACAACCCTGTTATTATTACTCCTTTCCAGGATCTGTCTGCCTATTTGCTCCTCTATGCCCCTGTTACTATTGGATGGTCTATAAAAAACACCCAGTAGAGGTATTGACCCCTTCCTATTCCTAACTTCTACCCACAGAGTCTCCATGGACAACCCCTCCATAACTGAATCCTTTTCTGCAGCTGTGACACTATCTCTGATCAACAGTGCTATCTCTTTTGCCTCCCTCCCTGTCCTTTCTGAAACATGTCAAGCCTGGCACTTGAAGTGGCCATTCCTGCCCCTGCACCATTCATGTCTCTGTAATGGCCACAACATCATAGCTCCCAAGTGCTTATCCACACTTCATCCGCTTTATTCATAATACTCCTCGCATTAAAATAGACACATCTCAAACCATCAGTCTGAGTGCATCCCTTCTCTATCACCTACCTATCCTCCCTTTCACACTGTCTCCAAGCTTTCTCTATTTGTGAGCCAACCTCCCTTTCCTCTGTCACTTCAGTTCGGTTCCCACCCCCCCATCAGTTCTAGTTTAATCTCTTCCCAATAGCCTTTGCAAACTGCCCCACCAGGATATTGGTCCCCTTCAGATTCAAGTACAACCTGTCCTTTTTATACAGGTCACACCTGCCCCAGAAGGGGTCCCAATGATTCAGAAATCTGAATCCTTGCCCCTGCTCCAATCCCTCAGCCACGCATTTATCCTCCACCTCATTCTATTCCATACTCACTGTCATGTGGCACTGGCAGTAATCCCGAGATTACTACCTTTGAGGTCCTGCTTCTCAACTTCCTTCCTAACTCCCTGCAGTCTTTTTTCAGGACCTCTTCCCTTTTCCTACCAATGTCATTGGTACCAATATGTACCATGACCTCTGGCTGTTCTCCTTCCTACTTCAAGATATCGTGGATGCGATCAGAAGCATCTCGGACCCTGGCAGCTGGGAGACAAACTACCATACGTGTTTCTTTCCTGCGTCCACAGAATCATCTGTATGACCTGCTAACTATAGAGTCCCCTATCACTGCTGCATTTGCTTTCTCTACCCTTCTGAGCCACAGGGCCAGACTCTGTGCCAAAGGCGTAACCACTGTTGCTTCCCCCAGATAGGCTGTCTCCCCCAATAGTACTCAAATAGGAGTACTTATTGTTAAGGGGGACAGCCATTGGGGTACTCTCTAGCATCTGCTTCTTGCCCTTCCCTCTCCTGACTGTTACCCACTTATCTGTCTCCCGAGGCCCCGGTGTGACTACCTGCCTATAGCTCCTTTCTATCACCTCCTCACTCTCCCTGATCAGACAAAGGTCATTGAGCTGCATCTCCAGTTCCCTAACGCGTTCCCCAAGGAGCTGCAGCTCAATGCACCTGGTGCAGATGTGGCCGTCCGGGAGGCTGGGAGTGTCCAGGAACTCCCACGTCTGACACTGAGCACAGAAAACCGGCCTCTCTCTCATATCTTCTTTCTGTATTCTGAACAGATAACCTACCTCACCTCGACCCTTTATTGCCAAAGCCTTCCTCCTCTCTCTCCCACTACTCCTTCACCTGCTCTGTAAAGCTGTCTTCTTTTTAAACTCTTCCCGCTGTTCTCACTGGCCGACCTCCTCGTGCTTGTGCAGTCGTGTCCGGTTCAAACCGCTGAAGAAATAACCAGAAGAAAGGAGTTAACCATTTAGCATGGGATCACGTGTGGGGTGCATGGAGATATTGGCAAGAATTGGGTCTCTGTGTGGGATGAATATTGCTGGGCACGAAAGGCAAAAGTAGTTGTCTGAGGAATGGGTATGATGTCATACAATTTTTCATGATATTTGATAAAGCTGTATTTTGGATGAATCTTATACACTATATTTTAACAGGATGGTATTAAACCAATGTGGGAAGATGACAAGAATAAAAAAGGTGGAAGATGGCTAATGACGCTTAACAAGCAACAGAGGCACAATGATCTGGATCGATACTGGCTGGAAACAGTAACTGCATTTCTCCTTTATTGTGCATAGTTAAAACACTCTGGGTTCCAAATTCTGTACGTAGCTGCAGTATGGATTTTATAAGCTGATAACTCCATCCAACTTAGTGCTACAAAAGGTCTGCCGCAGTCTGTTAATGGCATGGAATACTGCAGCATAGAAACTGGCTGTTTACATTGACTGTTCTATGCTTGGCCTACTTTTCATTTAATTCCAGTGATGCATCTTACATATGTTGCTTATTCTAAAGGCTGTCTACTCTTCTCATCAAATCTTTATGCAGGTTCCACATTATATCCAGTCAGAACATAAAAATTCAAAACAAGAGTAGGCTTTTGAATATGCTGCACCATTTGATAGATCATTTGATCTGATTATTAACCTCATTTTCTCAGGCAAGCTTCTTAACCTTTAATTTCCCCCAAAAGTTAATGCTGTCTTGAATGAAGCACCATCTGCAACTGACAGAAATTTTTCATTTTATTATACCGAGACCATGCCCCTTAGTTCTCAGTTAGTTTCCATTAGAGCATCAATCATGACAAGACCTCTCTAATGTTTCAATGACATCCTCTATTCTGTCTCCGGAGTCCATGCAGGCTGAGGAATCCATTGTATCTCTTTACCCCATAATTTTATTCTCTTGTGTGGCCATCAACTTCCCTTTAATTTTTTGTTTACGACTTGGCATTTGGGTAGTTTATAGTAGCCAATTAATCTACATGCATTGGGATTTTAGAGGAAACAGGAACACCTGCAGAAACACAAATGGTGATGGAGAGAATGTGCAAACTCCATGTGGGCAGCACCCAAGGTAAGGATCAAACCCAGGTCAGGTCTCTGGAGCTGAGGTAGTATTGCTGCTGCTGTACAATCCTGTCACCATAAAACAAGCTTTTGTTTGTTTATTTATTTAGAGATATGGAGCAGAACAGACCCTTCTGGCCCATCAAGCAACAGCCCAGCAATCCACTTATTTAACCCTAGCTTAATCACAGGATGGTTTACAATACCAATTAACCTACTAACTATGTTTGTGCTATGTCTTTGGACTTTGGGAGAAAACTTTTCATCTGAACTTGCTTTCAAGAATGAAAGCAAAGCTCTGCAGAGTTAACTAGAAGCGCTCTTTCCAGACAGCAAGACTTCCTTTTGTCTTCTGTGGAATGTGGCTTTGAGAGGATGGTCATGACTAGACTGAACTCTTGCCTGAGCAAGGACCTGGACCCACTGCAATTTGCCTATTGCCACAATAGGTCAGTGGTAGATGCAATCTCAAAGGCTCGTCACACAGCCTTAGACCACCTGAACAATACAAACACCTATGTCAGGATGTTGTTCATTGACTATAGATCAGCATTTAATACCATCATTCCCACAGTCGTGATTGAGAAGTTACAGAACCTGGCCTCTGTACCACCTCCTGCAATTGGATCTTCGACTTCCTAACTGGAAGACCACAATCTCTGCGGATTGGTGATGATATCTCCTCGCTGACAAATCAACACTGGTGCACCTCGGGTGTGTGCTTAGCCCACTGCTCTACTCTCTCTATACCCACAACTGTGTGGCTAGGCATAGCTCAAATACCATCTATAAATTTGCTGATACAACCAATGTTGGTAGAATCTCAGATGGAGATGAGAGGACGTACAGGAGTGCGATATACCAACTAATGGAGTGGTGTTGCACTCAACATCAGTAAGACGAAAGAGATGATTGTGAACTTCAGGAGGGGTAAGATGAAGGAGCACATTCCAATCCTCATAGAGGGTTCAGAAATGGAGAGAATGAGTAGTTTCAAGTTCCTGGGTGTCGAGATCTCTGGACCTAACCTGGTCCTAACATATTGATGCAGTTATAAAGAAGGCAAGATAGTGTCTATACTTCATTAGGAGTTTGAAGAGATCTGGTATAACAAATACACTCAAGAACTTCTATAGATGTACCGTGGAGAGCATTCTGACAGGCTGCATCAATGTGGGGGTGGGCGGGGGGTGGTGCTACTGTACAGGACCGAAAGAAGCTGCAGAGGGTTGTAAACTTAGTTGGCTCCATCTTGGGTACTAGCCTGCAGAAGTACCCAGGACATCTTCAATTAGCGGTGTCTCAGAAAGGCAGTGTTCATTATTAAGAATCTCTAGCACCTAGGGCATGCTCTTTTCTCACTGTTACCATCAGGTAGGAGAGACAGAAGCCTGAATACACACTCAGCAATTCAGGGACAGCTTCTTCCTCTCTGCCATCCGATTCCTAAATGGACACTCAACCCACGAACACTGCTTTACTTTAATATATAGTCTGGGTTTTTTTTTTGCACGATTTTTAATCTATTCAATATATGTATACTGTAATTTACTTATTTTTTATTCTATATTATGTATTGCAATGAACTGCTGCTAAGTTAACAAATTTCACGACACATGCCAGTGATAATAAATCTGATTCTAATATTCCATTTGCCTTGGCAATTACTTGCTGAACCTGTATACCAATGTTTCTTGTATGAAAATGATCTGATCTCTGAACAACAATGTTCAATGGCCTTCTCAACTTCACCATCAAACCCACAGACAAGGTGGATGCTCTTTGCAGCCTGCTGGACTGACCTCTACATTGCTGAGGCTAAGTGGGAACTCTTGGACACCTCTTGAAAAGGAACCCACTCAGGAGCATCAGGCCATTGTCACCAGTATCTTTGCCAACCTTATTGCCTCTGGGGATCTCCCATCCAATGGCATCAACCTCAGTTCCCTTACCTGGCATTCCTTGTTTCTATCTCCTACCCAAGATCCACAACATCGGCTTTCCAGCTAGGCCCATTGTTTATTCCTGCTCCTGCTCCTGCTCCACTGAACTCCTGTCTGCATACCTTAACTCAATTTTATCATTCCTGGTTCAGTCCTTAACCAACTATTATCCATGACATTTAACATGCTATTGATCTCTTCAACCACTTTCAGTTTCCTTTTCCTGATTGCATCATTTTTATATTGGATGTCCAGTCCCTGTACACATCCATCCCCATCACAGAGGCCTCAAAGTACTCTGCTTTCTAGGCAACGGACCTAAACAGTTGCCCTCCACCACCACCACCCTCTGTCTAGCAAAGCTGGTCCTCACATTCAACTATTTTGTTCGCCTCCTCCCACTTTCTCCAACCCCAAGGTGTAGTCACGGGCACCTAGGTGTTCCAAGTCTTCACTGGTAATGCTACCCAACTCTGACAACTGCATTGGTGCTGTTTCATGCACCCATGCTCAGTTCGTCAATTTCACCAACTTTGTACCCAGCTTCCACGCTGCCCTCAAATTTACTTAGTCCATCTCTGACCCCTCTCTGCCCTTTCTTGGTCCCTCTTTCCATCTCTGGAAACAAACTGTCTACTGATATCTTTTATATACCTAACTCGCACGGCTATCTTGAATACACAATTGCAAGGAGAAGTGTGTGAACCCTTCTGATTAAGCTTCAGATGTCAGACTGCTACCCTGACATTCTGCTGTAAAATGACTTCATACTATTTTGAATTCATTGTTTTCTCAACAATTGCAAGTTGTCCTGGCCCTGAGGCTCCTTCCACCATGCTTCATAGTTGGGATGGAGTTTTGGTGTAGGTGTGCATTGCTCTTTTCCCTCCAAACATAACGATGTGCATTTCTGCCAAAAAGTTCTACTTTTGTCTCATCTGTCCACATAACATTGTGGAACATCCAAGTGGTCTTTTGCAAACTTGAAGTGCAGCAACTTTTTCTTTCCCTTTGGAGAGCAATGATTTCCTCTGTGGTGTCCTTCCACGAACACCATTCTTGTTCAGTGTTTTTCTTATAGTGGACGCATGAACAGGGACTTTAACAAGTTCTAGAGATTTCTGCAGGTTTTTTGCTTTTGCTGTCGCCTTGAGTTCTTTTTCACCACCTTCAGCGTTCCACGTTGTACTCTTGGTGTGATCTTTGCAGGATGCCCACTCCTTGGGAGATTAGCAACAGTACTGAGTTTTCTCCGTTTGTAGACTATTTCTCTTACTGTGGTCTGATGAACACTCAGGTCTTTGGAAATGCTTTTTTAGCCATTTCCAACTTGATGCATTTCTACAATTCTTCTAAGGTCCTCAAAGTTGTTTTGATTGATGTAAGGTGCACATAAGTAGATCTTTCTTGAGAAGAGCAGGCTCTTTCAGTAACCTTACATTATGTCATTTTTTTTTTTTAAGGGCAAGGCACCTCTACAACCCACACCTCGAATCTCATCTCATTGATTGGAACACCTGACTCCAAATAGATTTTGTAGAAGGCATTGCCCTAGAGGTTCACATAATTTGAACCTAGACTGTGATTGTTTAAGTGGTGTACTCCGTATTGACGAGAAGTAGTACAATTGTTTGTGTTATTAGTTTAGGCAGATTGTCTATTACTAAGACAGATGAATAATTGAATTGATTTGACTTTATTATTTACATCCTTCACATACATGAGTAAAAATCTTTACATTGTCTCTGTCTAAATGTGCAGTTTATAGTAATTTATAATAGTATGTACAACAGGACAGTCAATATAGTATAGAAATAAAGTTGTGTCAGGATGAATTAATCAGTCTGATGGACTGATGGAAGAAGCTGTCCCAGAGCCTGTTGGTCCTGGCTTTTATGCTGCGGTACAAGTTCCCTGATGGTAGCAGCTGGAACAGTTTGTGGCTTGAGTGACTTGGTTCCCCAATGATCCTTCGGGCCCTTTTTACACACCTGTCTTTGTAGATGTCCTGAATAGTGGGATGTTCACATCTACAGATGCGCTGGGCTGTCCGCACCACTCTGCAGAGACCTGCGATTGAGGGAAGTATAGCTCCCATACCGGGCAGTGATGCAACCAGTCAGGATGCTCTGAATTGTGTCCCTCTTGGAAGTTCTTAGGGTTTAGAGCCCATACCAAACTTCCTCAACTGTCTGAGGTGAAAGAGGTGCTCTTATGCCTTTTTCACCACACAGCCGGCATATGCAGACCACATGAAATCCTCAGTGATGTTTATGCTGGGGAGCTTAAAGCTGTTCACCCTCTCAACCCCAGATCCATTGATGTCAATAGGGGTTAGCCTGTCTCCATTCCTCCTAGTCCACAACCAGCTCCTTTGTTTTTGTGACATTGAGGGAGAGGTTGTTTTCTTGACACCACTGTGTAAGGGTGATGACTTCTCTGTAGGCTGCTTCATTATTATTTGAGATGAGGCCAGTGTAGTGTCAGCAGCAAATTTAATTAGCAGATTGGAGCTGTAGGTGGTGACACAGTCATGGGTATCTGGAGAATGCGGGGGGGTGGGGGGGTGGCGGCTTAGGAGACAGCCCTGAGGGTCACCTGTGTTGAGGACCAGACCACATTTTGAATAATAAATGTAGAAAGCTTGGCAATTGCAAAGGGTTCACAAACTTTGTTTTTGCAACTGTACTTCTCCTCACCCTGTAGCTTTTAAAAATGCTATTTTCTTTTCCCTGTTCCTGTCTCAGGATGAGGTTTTCCATTTCAGAACAACTGAGATGTTCTCCTTCAAAGAACAGGGTTTCCCTTCCTCTACTATGGATGATGTCCTCTTCCACATCTCCACTTCCCATCCACTCTCAGCCAATCCTTCTACCATAACAGGGATAGACTTGTCCTTGCCTTTGCCTAATACTCCTACCATCCTACCACTAAGCACGTCTTCCCTCTCCCACTCTTTAGGCTGAGACCCTTCATCAGGACTGAAAAAGAAGGAAGAAGGCAGAATCAAGTGGTGGTGGTGGGACGGAAGGTGTGACAGGTGGGGGGGGGGTGGGAGATGAAGTGAAATTCTTTCCGCAGGGATCACTCTCTCCCTGCCTCCCCACTGATCTTCCTCCTGGCACTTACCTCTTCAAGCAGAGCAGGTACTACCCCTGCCTCTTCACCATCTTCCTCACCATCATTCAGGGCCCCAAACAGTCTTTCCAGGTGAGGAAATGCTTAATTGGGAAGTTTGGGATTATATCCTGTATTCATTGCTCCAGGTATGGTCTCCTCTACATTGGTAAGACTAGACGCAGATTGGGGGAAATGCTTTCTCGAGCATCTTTGCTCCACCCACAACGGGCATGATTTCCCAGAGGCCTCCCATCTTAATTCCAATTCCCATTCTGTCATGTTAGTCCATAACCTCCTCAACTGCCATGATGAAGCTGCTCTCAGGCTGAATGAGCAACATCTTGTATTACATCTGGGTAGGCTCCAACCTGGTGTCATAAACATGGATGTCTCTAACTTTTGGTAATTTCTCCTCTTCCCTTTCTCTTAATTCATTCTCAATTCTGACACCTTTCTTCACCTGTCTATCAACTCCCTCTGGTGCCTTCTTCCTCTTTATTTTTTTGCATGGTCCACTCTCCTCTCCTATAAGTTTCGTCCTTCAGCCCCTTATCTTTTCCACCTGCCAGCTTTTCACTTCATCTCTCCCCCACCACCTTTCACATCCCAGCTTGTACACCTTACACAACTCCCCACCACCACTTGATTCTGCCTTCTCCCTTCCTTTACAATCCTGATGAAGGGTCTCAGCCTGAAATGTCAACTGTTTATACCTCTCCACAAATGTTCCCTGACCTGATTTCCTCAAGCATTTTTGTTACTCTGGATTTCGAGTATCTGCAAGATCACTTGTTTATCATCAGTCTCCTGCTGCTTTAAATTGAATAATATAAAATTGGTTTCTTGCATCATGAATATGATTGTAAACAGTTCAGACTTCAGCACTTATGGCACCCCATTTCGGTAGTTTCCTCGTTTTCATTCTGAGCCCTTGTGCAGTAAGCTTTTATGACACAAAACTTCCCTTTTTAATTATAAAATTTATGACAAGTCATTTAATCGGTGACTGGACAGGGTCTGGCAAACGTAACATGGGTGCATTCTCTTGAAAGTATATCTGCATTTGGGAAGTGAGTCTTTTAAAATTTTAAAGTTCAAGGGTGAAGTGTTTCTGTAAGAGTACCAGGCAAAGACAGCATATTCTGGGTGATGTTCTTGTTTGAAAGGAACAGGATGCCTTTTAGGACTATAGGAAAGGTAAGTAAGATGCTTACAAAATAAAACTAGGAAGGTGAAGGGGATCATGAAATATCACTGGCAGATATTATTAAAAGGAATAAAAGGCATTTAAGTAGAATAAAAGCAACAGCATAACTTGGGGAAATGGGAAACATCAGAAACCATAGGAGCCATAAAATGGGGATAGATCTTTAATTTATCGGTGGTGTTCAAGGAGAATGGTCTTTGGGAGTTATTAGATAAACCTTAATCTTGTGTTGTAACTTTTTTTTTGTTCCTTGTGCCAGCTTTTGTGCCTGATTGGCGAGGCCTTTGAGTATAGTGACGAGGTTTGTGGAGCTGTTGTAAACGTCAGGCCAAAAGGCGACAAAATAGCAATCTGGACAGAAAACTGCCAAAACAGAGAAGCAGTGGTTTCTATAGGGTAAGTGCTAGTGTCACAGTTTTCAATGTTAAAAGTTGAACTATTCTGAATCATACTCTGATTTTAGTCTAATTTCTTACCTTTTGTGTATTGGGACTTCGCAAATTGTGTATAATTAACTCGATGTGAATGTATTGAAATTTTCATTATGCTCCTGAATCAAAAGTTTTTAATAGGACATGGAGCAGATTATTTCAGTGGTTGGTGGGATGCGAGGACAAATTGAAGGGGAAATGGGAATTATGGAGTTATGAAGGACAGTCATGAGCACTGACTGGATGGACTAACCAACCCTTTTCCTGATGTGACTTTTCCGTAGTAATTTACAATGTTTTCAACATTGCTTTGCTGTTATAAGATTCTATATAACACAAATTACTCTTGTATAACCATTCTATATAATAGAATATTATAGAATAGTTATATTTAATATATAGAAATTCCTAGCAGATGTGATAACAATATTTAAGAGGCATTTAGGATGGAGACATAAACGGACAGGGGATTGAAGGATATATGCCACATCCAGACAGAGATACAGTACTTCAAATTGACATCATAGTTGGCACAAATATTATGGGTCAAAGGGGCTGTTCCTGTGCTGAACTGTTCTATGACTCAGTGACCCAGTTCTTCAGAAGGCAAGTTAGTTGCCATATTTACTACTTGTTCATTGGGAGTTCTTCAAAATCTTCCAGGAGTTAAGCTTGTTTGTTTCTTTTTTTTCCCTGGCCATGTTCTCTCTCACTGGAGGTCAGTTTACAGATGCACTCTTTATGATTGAAGAATTAGCTTTATTTGTGACCTGAGCATCAAAACATTCAGAGAAATGCATTGTTTGCCTCAGCAACCAAGATGATGTGTTGGGGGCTGTTTGCTTCCACTGCCAACGTAGCCTGCCCACAAGTTACTAACCCTAACCAGTATCTTTTGGAATGTGTGAGGAAATCGGACCACCCAGAGGAAAGCCATGCAAATGCACAAATTCCTTACTGACAGCAGTGGGAATTGAACCCTGATCATTGGTGCTGTAAAGCATTGTGCTAGTTGCTAAATTACCTTGCTGTCCTTTGAACCAGTGCCTCTCTGGGATTATAATACAGTTGAGTGAAATATTTTCTCCTCTTTGTCCTGGGACCTTGCCAAGGCAGATCTGACTAGAATTTTGAACGGTAGCAGAACTGTTAGCGAGGTGCTATTACAGTTTGGGGTGTTGGAGTTTAGGGTTCAGTTCCAACATCTGTAAAGAGTCTGTATGTCCTCCTAGTGGAATGCTTGGGTTTTCTCTGGGTTCTCCAATTTCCTCCCACAGTCTAAAGACATACTGGTCATTGGGTTTATTGGTTATTGTAAATTGTTCTGTGATTAGTTTATGGTTGGATTGGCGGTTGCTGGCAGTGTGGCTCGAAGGGCCTATTCTGCGCTGTATCTCTAAATAAGAAGCCAGAACCCACCTGTTCATTTCCATCCATAGACACTGTCTGATCTGCTAAGTTCCTCCATTCCTGCAGCACTTTTTAAATGGATGAATTGAAAGGTATTGCCATTTAGAAGTCCTGGGTTCCTTGTACACAGATCATGTCCAGGGATGCAGTAATTAATCAAGAAGCTAAACAATGAGAGCTTTTATTGTAAGAGGACATAGAAGACAAGAGTAACAACATCAAGGTGCAATTAAATAGACACATTTGAGATTGCACAATGTTACAGGTACATAGGCTGGTCAATGTAACTCTGGAAGGATATGCATATGGTAGTTGGGAGATAACCTCAAAGGAAGTAATACCATGTGCTAGTGAGGATTGAAACAAAGATAGCTCTGATGAATGTATGCTGAGGATCTAGTGCAGGGGGCAGTGATTCAAGTTCTTGGGTCATTAGGATCTCTTCTGGGTTATGGGTGACCTGTACAAAAGAGGGGCATTACACCTGAACTGGAGGGGGATCAGTATCTTATCAGGGAGATGTTCTAGTGCTGCTTAAGGGTTTAAACTAGATTGATGGGAGAAGGGTGCCCCTGAGTAATAGTGGCAGATGATTAAATAGGTGATAATGTGGCAGTCAGTGAGAGCAAGTTTAATCGCTGGGATAGACAGAACAGTAAGGGGAGTGGAAAGACCATTGGTTTAAATTACATTTATTTCAATACAAGAGGCTTGACAGATAACGTGAATGAATTCATGATGTGGATTAATTCCAGGAATTTACTATCATAGCCATAAAGGGCCATGGCGGAGGAAAAGTAAAACTGGCAGCTCAATGTTCCAGGATATAGATGCTACAGGTGTGCAGATAAGAAGGGGAGTTGCATTCCTGTTGAGAGGATTGCGGCCATTAAATATATATTCTTGGAGAATTATCCTGCAAGTTCATTTGGGTAAGGCTGAGAAACAATGAGGGTGCTTCCCATAACTCAGCAGGATTTGGAGAAGCTGATATGTAGAGAGATTACAGTTAGTTGTAAATGTAATAGAGTAGTGTTAGTGCAGCATTTTAACTTTCCTTAATATAGGCTGTTACAACCATAGTGTAAAAACCTGGAGCGGAATTTGTGAAATGTGTCCAATAAAATTTTCTTTTAGCAATCCGTAGAAGGATCTTCTAGAGGGGGTGCATCACAATAACTCTTCCTGGGAAATGAAGTTGGGCAGGTAGTGCAAGTGTCTGTGAGCGTTTTGCATACAATTATCACATCAGTTTTTAAATAGTTATGGAGAAGGATATGGCTGGTTCACAGGTCAAGGTTCTGAACTTGGGCAGAACTAATATTTGGGCTAATAGGTGAGATCGTTCAATGGTTGATTGGACATGATTGTTTGAAGGGAAAGGAGTGTCTGCTAAGTGGGAGGCTTTTAAAAATGTGATGCTAAGAGCTGAGGGCCAGTATATTCCTGTTAGGGTGGAGAGCAAGACTGGCAAGTTTCAGAAACCCTGGTTAAGTACAGATACTGAGCCTCTGGTTAAGCAAAAGAAGGAAGCATATGTTGCACATGAGCACATGGGAGCTGGTGAATCTTGTGACGACAGGAACTATAGGAGTGCACTGAGAGAAGTTAGAGCGAGAAGAAGGTATGAGAAGGACTCTTATGCAAAGTCAGGCAAAATTCCAAGAGATTCTGTGATATATTAAGAGTGAGCATGACCATTTGTGTATGGAACCAAAGGAAATGGGAGAGATTTTTAGTTTCTCTTCAGTTTTTACTGAGGAGAAAAATGATAGAAGCTAAGGAAATTTGGGAAAATTAACTTGAACTACATGCAAATTAGTAAGAGGTATTGGAGGTCTTGACGTGCATTGAGGTGGATATTATCCCAAGGTCCAACATGGTGCATTCTAGGATCTTGTGGAAGCTCGAAGAAATTGCAGAAGCCCTTGCAGAGATTTACTGTGTGCTTCATCTGTGGCCACAGGTGAGATTCCAGAGGACTGGAGCATACCTTATATCCTGCTACTGTTTAAAAAAGGGTAGGAAAATTGAACCAGTAAAGGACAGGCTGGTAAGTCTCACATCAGTGGGGGGTAAATTGTTGGAAAAGCTTCTGAGGGTCATGATCTATCAACATTTGAAGAGACTGTCCAATTTAGGACAGTAGTCAGCACTGCTTTGTGCCTGGGACAAATCTCTTGGAGTTCTTTGAGGAGATAACCAAGGGAGTAGATAAAAAATAAGGCAGTGAATATGGATTTCAGCAAGGCCTTTGACAAGGTCTAAACTGGAAGATTAGATCACATGGGATCCAGGTGGAGATAGCAAGTTGGATTCCTAATAGGAAGCAGAGGATGACAATAGATAGTTCTTTCTTAGATGAGAGGCCTGCATCTAGTGTGGCCCAGGCATCAGTGCTGGGTCCTTTGTAGTTATATAAACAATTTGCATATAAATGCAGAAGGCATGGTTAGTAAATTTGTGGATTATACCAACATAAATTAATTTAGGTGGTGTAGAAGGCTTTAAAATATCAGGATCAGCTAGTTACGTAAATTTGTAAATGGCTTTAGATCCTGATAAGCGTGAAGTATTGCATTTTGGGAGATCAAATCAGGGATGGAATTGTACAGTAAATAGGGCCTTGAGCGGTTATGGGACAGAATAACCTAAGAGTGCA
Source organism: Mobula birostris (assembly GCF_030028105.1). Taxonomy (NCBI): domain Eukaryota; kingdom Metazoa; phylum Chordata; class Chondrichthyes; order Myliobatiformes; family Myliobatidae; genus Mobula; species Mobula birostris. The sequence continues at coordinate 19,983,524 of NC_092390.1, forward strand.
AGTGGGGGGGGGGGGGGAGGAGGTGCTGAGTTACAAGGAGAGATTGTTAGATTGATTCCCTGGAACAAAGAAGGATTAAGGGTTCAACTGATGAGATAAATAAAACCATGAGCAGCATTGACAGGGTGAAAACACAATCTTTTTCCCTGGAGGCTTGCCAAAAATAAGAGGATGCAATGTTTAAGATCAGAGGCTAAAATAAGAGATAATGGATGAGGCAGACGTATTAGCAGCATTTAAAAGCTGTCTAGATAACTACATAGATACAAACCGTTCAGGGGACTTTGAACCAAATTCAAGCAAGAGGGACTAGCTGTCTGGGTGATGTATTCAGCATGGTCAGGTTGGGCTGAAAGACCCAACTGTGTCTGTGCAGTATGATTCTGACTACATTAGGTACAGTTAAGTAGTATGTGGACAGGTACATGAATGATGGCTCTAAGCTTGCTGGACAATACAGTTGTCATGGGTAAGTTAGGCTGAAGGGCCCGTTTCTGTTTTGAGTGACTCTAAACATTCTAGAGGTGGCAATCCGTTTCCAAGCTTAATGGATCACCATTCAGAATTCCTATAAGGAATTGCTTCATTACTGAGCGCATTCAAAAAGAATTGAAAGGTCATAGGATAGTTACCAGGAAGTGGTACCAAGATAAAACAAGTTAATTCTATTGAATGTCAGTGCAAGCATGAGGGGCTGAATGGTTTTCTAATCCTTCAGCTGCTGTAGAGGAACACCAGCTCAAGAGTGGGAAAACAGCTACTGTACTATGTCCAATTGAGAGGAGGGAAAATATCTGGAAATTTAGAAAGGCAGATCTCACCCAAATTCATGTGAAATCTGATGAAACACATCATCTGAAAGTCTCCTTCCAGTGAGTCATTGATTTAGCTCCCAATAGTTGTTTTGCATGGGACATATTTTAGCTGACAGTGGTATTTCAGATTTTAACTTCGTATTAACTTTTATACTTTATAAACATGTTTTACAGGCATTTGTACAAAGAACGCCTAGGACTGTCTTTGAAAACTCTTATTGGGTACCAGTCACATGATGATACTTCTAGCAAAAGTGGATCTACAACAAAGAATCTATTTTCAGTTTAAGAACAGTCTTAAATGCAACAAACTTAAGATTCATCTGCTAATTGTGTTAAAATAACAAACTTTGGATCGATCAATATATACTTGGAACAAGCAGAAGCAGAGCGTGCCATGTTCTGGGATTATCTTGCTGCTGATTGAATTTGGTTTCTATTGGCAAGTGAAAGGAGAATGCAAAAAGCCTTAATAATAGGTCTATAGAATTCTTCTCATTTTCTACGTCTCAAATTCAACAGTAATGGATGAAACGACTTCTCAGTTTTAACTGCCATTTCTACCTTAACAGAAGTTGGCAGCTGCTTGGTGTGTACAAATTACATTGCTCACTTCAATACAAGGGCAAAGTCCAATAAGTACTTTCCTAATATTTGGCAAGACTCCTGACATGTTGAGACCTATCTGGAATTTGTTTGGTGGAGCTGAGAGCAGTGTGTTTGTGTGCAACAAACAATGAACAACAAAATACTCATTCCCATAGCAATACACATTTATATGCTTGTGTCATTTTTTACAAATGGCATGTTCTCAAATAAAGTATTCATTAAGTAATGGCCCTCTGCATGGAAACAAGTGCAATCTAACATAGCCACATTCATAGTATTGCTTAAAGGACATATATTTGTATTAGGGTGAGATTATTCCAAATCTGCCTCAACCTAGTATAAATGTGGGTGAAGTTGTAGTATACTACATTGAGCCAGTGTGAGAAATGACTGGCTGCCTCTTGAAGATGGATCTGAATGCACATTAGAAGCCAATGGGAATGTACTGTTCATTTTATCCCCCAGTTTTTTTTCATGGCCGTGTTAAATTATTTGAAATGTAAACAGAGTAAGAACTGGCAAAAGTGGAATAACTGTACTTAAACCTTTAAGATTTCAAATTGAATTCCAAGACTTGTAGACTGAAAGATATGGGGGCTAACCCCATATTAGTTTCTAGGTGATAACACCACAATTTCTTCCTTAATTCATTTGCCCTGTACTTCCAAATGCTCATAAATCATATCCCTAAGTATTCTCCAGTAACTGACTTGTTTTCCTTTGCCCTGGTGAGCGTTCTGTGCCTGTTAAATTTTGTTTTGAAAAGATTGTTTTATTTCAATTTTGATTCAATTCCCATGACATTCCCACATCTATTCAATCTCCAGCCCTAATTTTCATCACTACTACATTGCATTTTGAGGTGAGCATGTTTGCATGCAGGATGATTCTTTGGAGATTTTCTAAACTATTTACATTTCTAAGAATTACTGTGAATTTAATTTGAAAGTTTTAAAGGACTTTAACAGTTATCATTTGAGATTCATTGGATTTGTATAGTTTTTCACAGATGAAATCAAAATTAGGGATATTGCTGAAGGACAGGAAATTAGATGCTTTTAATATTCTCTGGTATTTTCTCATTTGGTATTGTGCATTGTGTGAATTCCAGAACCTGGTAATAAATGGCAATGATGGAAATATTCATGAATTATTTTGCTGCTGTGAGATATTACATCTCTCCTTTAAATGAATTATCAAGAACACAGAACAATATACAGCATAGGAAGGGGCCTTTTGGCCCACAATGTTGTGCCAACAAATTATTAATCAAATGGCTAATTGAACAAATCTCTGCCTACACAATTTCTATATCCCTTCAATTTCCTCATTCATGTGCCTATCTAAATGTCCCTTAAAAGTTCCTAATGTACAGTATAAGCCTCTACCACCACCCCAGGCAATATACACCATTTTCTTAAAATAAACTTGCCCCTCACGTCTTTAAAATTACGTCTTCTCATCTTAAATGCATGTCCTTTTGGTATTAGACATTTCAACCCTGGGGAAAGATATTATCTGTTCACTCTATCTATGCCTCTCATAATTTCATAAACCTCCATCAGATCTTCCCTCAGCCTCTACTGCTCCAGACAAAACAACCAAAGTCTGTCAAACCTCTTGTTATAGCACATGCTCTCTAATCTAGGCAGCATTCTGGTAAACCTCTTCTGCACCTTTCCAAAGCTTAGAATCCTTTCTATAATGGGGCAACCAGAACTATAAAATACTCCAGATGTGGCCAAACTAAGTTTATAAAGCTGCAACATCCTGACTTTTGAACTCAATGCCTTTACTAAAAGGCAAGCAAGCAAAACGTTTGCGGCCTTAACCAGACCTCTTAAACTATGTAGTCACTTTCAGGGAGTTATGAACTTTGACCCCAAGATCCCTCTGCTCATCACTGTTAAGTTTGACAAATCTTATTGAATTTTTTCATGAGGTTACTAGGAAAGTTGAGTGTAAAGCGGTGGATGTTGTCTATGTGGACTTCAGTAAGTCCTTTGACAAAGTTCCACACGGAAGGTTAGTTAAGAAGGTTCAATTGTTAGGTATTAATATTGAAGTAGTAAAATGTATTCAGCAGTGGCTGACTGGGCAACGCCAGAGAGTAGTGGTGGATAACTGTCAGATTGAAGGACAGCATCTAGTGGTGTGCCTCAGGGATCTGTACTGGGTCCAATGTTGTTTGTCATATATATTAATGATCTGGATGATGGGGTGGTAAATTGGAGTAGTAAGTATGCAGATAGGGGGAGTTGTGGGTAATGAAGTAGTTTTTCAAAGCTTGCAGAGAGATTTAGACCACTTAGAAGAGTGGGCTGAAAGATGGCAGATGGAGTTTAATGCTGATAGATGTGAGGTGCTACATTTTGGTAGGACTAATCAAAATAGGACATACATGGTAAATGGTAGGGCATTGAAGAATGCAGTAGAACGGAGGGATCTAGGAATAATGGTGCATAGTTCCCTGAAGGTGGAATCTCATGTGGAGAGGGTGCTGAAGAAAGCTTTTGGTATCTGGCCTTTATAAATCAGAGTATTGAGTATAGGAGTTGGGATGTAATGTTGAAATTGTATAAGGCATTGGTAAGGAGGAGTACTTGGTGACACAGGACAAGATGGAACAAAGTCCCCATGGTTTCCTTAAGGGAAAATCTTGCCTGAAAAAACCTATTGAAATTCTTTTGAGGGTATTACCGGTAGGATATATAAAAGGGGTGCAATGGATGCTGCATATTTGGATTTTCAGAAGTCCTTGACAAGGTGCCACACATGAGGCTGCTTATCAAGTTAAGAGCCCAGAATTATAGGAGAGATACTGGCATTGTTAGAGCATTGACTGATTGGTCGGGGGCAGCGAGTGAGGGGAAAAGAAAGGATCCTTTTCTGGTAGGCTGCCAGTGACTAGTGTTCTGCAGGGGTAGGTGTTGGGACGGCTTCTTTATATGCTGTATATCAATGATTTAGATGATGGAATAGATGGTTTTGTTGCAGATGAAGATCGGTGGAGGGGCAGATAGTGTTGAGAAAACAAGTAGGCTGCATAAGGACAGTTTACGGAAATGGGCAAGAAAGTGGCAAATGAAATACAATGCTGGAAAATGCATGGTCATGTGTTTTGGTAGAAGAAATAAATGTATAGACTTTTTGTGTTATCATATGAGGAACATCTGATGGCTCTGGAATTTAGATGGTTGTGGGGGGAGGGGTGTCATTGAAACCTTTCAAATGTTGAAAGGCCTAGACAGAGTAGAGATGTTTCTCATGGTGGGGGAGTCTAGGTCAAGAGGGCGTAGCCTCAGGATAGAGGGGCATCCATTTAAAACAGATGTGGAGAAATTTCTTTTGCCAGAGGGTGGTGAATTTGTGGCACTGTGGGGGCCAGGTCATTGGGTGTATTTAAGGTGGAGATTTATAGGTTCTTGACTGACCTCAGCATCAAAGGTTACATGGAGAAGGCCGGGGTGTGGGCTGAGGAGGGGAAAAAAGGATCAGCCATGATTGAATGGTGCAGCAGACTTGATCGGTCAAATGGCCTAATTCTTCTCCTATGTCTTACGGTTTTATTGTCTAATTTACTTCTGCAGACTCCCTGTTTCCTCAAGGCTATACTTCTACACCTATCTGAATATTATCTGCAAACTTGACCACAAAGCCATCAACTCCATCATCCAAATCATTGACATGTAACATGAAAAGCAGTTGAACAACCCCTAAATTTAGATACTTTTCCTGTTTCTTCTTGACTTAATTCATCTCCTCCCTTTACATCCAAGGCTCTCTTACCTTGCCATCCTTGTTCGTCCTTCTGAAACAAGATACCTGTCCGGTACTCTGCTCAGTTAGTCTTTAAACACCATTCGCGTGTCAAATGTGGACTTGCCCAAAAACAGCTTTTCCCAATGAACTCATCCTAGTTCCTGCCTAATTCTCACATAATTTGCTTGGCTTCAATTTGATTCTCTCCTACCACTTCCATGCTTACCTTCATCTAGAGATACAGCATTGTTAAACTTAAGGAGTTGTGCTCGCTCTTCCTTAACTGTTCTCGACTGAAAAGTTGGTCACCTGTCCAGGGCTCATTACCCAACAACAGGTCCAGTATGGACTCTCCTCTTGTTGGACTATCTATATGTTGATTTAAGAAGTCCTCTGCATGAACCTAACAAATTATGCCCCATCTAAACCTTATGCTCTTAGAACAACCCTATTGTTTTTATATCTTTCCTTAATCTGCCTGTATCTCTGTTCCTCAATGGCCTGGTGGCTATTGGTAAGTCTGTAGTACAATCCCGTCAGAGTGCTTGCACTCTTCCTATTTTAGAGTTCTACCCATATAGACTCAGTGGCTAAGCCTTCCATTATGTCCCCTCTGCTTGCAGCTGTGATACTGGCCCTAATTAACAGTGCAACTCTTCCGCTCACTCCCTTAACCCCCTCTCTTATCTTTTCTAAAACTTCAAAACCCTAGGACATTAAGTGCTGATTCCTGTCCCTCTCTCAACCAAGTCTCTGTAATGGCCACAACATAATTTCATGTACTGATCCATGTGCTAAGTTTGTCACCTTCGCCCATAACAGTCGTGCATTAAAATTCACACTTTAAACTAATCCATTCTATCGCATCTATTATTTTGCTCTTGTCTACCTTTACAGGCCCTGACATCGGTCTTCCTCTGCATCCCTCCATTTTTTGACCCAGTGTCTTGGTTCCCATCCCCCTGCTAAACTAGTTTAAACCTTACAGAGTAGGTTCTGATCAGCTGTGGTTCGCAGCTCATCTAGGAGAGGGAAAGCTCTGATCTCAAACCTCTGCTGCCTTGCAGCTATACCCACTCATGGCTTGGAGAATAAACCCCAAGGGAAAATTCTGGAGCTGGATTCCCTAAGGCAGTCCTACATTGAGTTTAATACTGACTGCCAACTCCTGCGATGTTGCTGTTACCAAACTGCATCAGTCTTTGCATTCCTTTGGTTTCATCAGTGCATGGAGAGGGGGAGCTTGAACATAGGCAACAGCTTGCTCTCCATATTGTACTGCCCAGGCTTGCGTATCTAGACAGCTAGGACACAATATCCATGGTCAAATCTGACCAACGGAGGCTTCAGACTGCACAGGAGAACTCCTTGGCCATGATACTGGTTCTCCCCTTAGTTTAGGTGTAACCCATTCCTCTTGTACAGGTTACCCCTGCCTCAGAAAAGGTTCCAATGATTGAAGAAATTGAAACCATACCCCCTGCACTAGTTCCTCAGCCATTCATTCATCTGTACTATCAAATAGTTCCTGCCCTGACTAGCATGTGATACTGGGAGTATTCCAGAGCTTCCTACCTTGGAGGTCCTACTCCAGCCTCTTTCCTAACTCCCTGTACTCTGTACAGGACCTCTTCCCCCTTTCTACCTATGTCATTGGTGCCAATGTCTGGCTCTGGCTGCTCATTTTCCCCTTATGAATATTCTGCAGCTGCTCTCAGCACCTGGGAGGCAACACACCATCCAGGGTTTTCTGTCACGGCCACGGAATCTCCTGTCTGTCCCCCTAACTATCGAGTCTCCTATTGCCCTGCTTGACTTTACCCTTCCTTGTGGAACCCTAGAGCTGGTCACTGTGTCACTGGCCTGGTTGCTGTTGCTTTGCCCTGATGGGTCTTTCCCCCAGCAGTATCCAAAGGGTATACTTGCTGCTGAGGGGAATGGCCACAGGGGAACTACTTACTCCCTTTACTTCTCCTGGTTGTCACCCCCATATGCTATCTGAAGCCTGCACTCTGGGTATGACCACCTCAATAAAACTTTCATGTACGAGGTTTTCAACCTCCTGGATGGTCCTGAATAAATCCAGCTCCAGCTCCAGCTCCAGTTCCTTGACCTTGTCAGTCAGGAGCTAAAGTTGTGTATACTTCTGGCAGATGTAGTAGTTCAGGAGACTGATTATCTGAATTAAAATGTTTGTGATTGAACCCCTGTTATGATTCAGTAATTCATACCTTAGCTAACAAATCCTTTTTATTTTCAGTTTGAAGATTCCCATTTTTCACCCATTTTTACACCCATGGCTGATTGGCCACATTGTGCAGTGGAGAAAGCTGTAGGTGGGTGAGTTGGTGTGGAAATGGGAAGAGTTGAAATAACACACAACTGGAAATTCAAGATAGCCATTGCAGAGTTCAGGTGCAGTCGTTGAGGCTAAAACACAAACTAGAAGAACAATAGGTCATATTCCATCTGGGCACCCTTCAGCTCAGTGGTATAAACATTGACTTTTCCAATTATCACAGGCTAGTGGTGTTCCCTCAACTTGTAAAACACAGAAAATACAGCACTAAAGCAATCTCTTTGATCCATGATACCAAACTAACCTAATACCATCTGCCCACACATAGATTATATCCCTCCGTTCCTTACCTGTTCACACACGAGCCTAAATGACTGTTTAAATATTGCTATTTTATCTGCTTCTAATAAATCAGTGCCAGAAACCTGACTTGTTGCATGCCTCTGCTCGGTCATCTGCCCTGTGATCTCAAATGTGCAGAATATCCAGACTGGCCCCAATCACTTTTTCAAATCTCACTCCTGCAATGCACAAGCCAACAGCTTCTCAATCTGATCTGACCTCTGCCTCAGTTTTTCTGACCAGATCTTCAACGTCTGTTGTTGTCCAGCATTTCCTACTACTGCTAGCCATACCCTTCACTCTAATAGGGACATACCTTTCTTGATCATTTTTAAAAGCCTCCCAATTGCCAGATGTCCCTTTGCCTGCAAGCATCTTACTCCAATCAACTTTGGCTAGTTCCTGTTTAATATGGTAAAAATTTTCTTTGTGCCAATTTAGAACTTTTAACTTGTGCACTAGGTCTGTCCCTTTCTATAACTAATTTAAAGTCAATAGAATGATGTTTGCTGGCCCCATACTGACTCCTTAGTCATCTACCTTGCCATATTTTCCAAGGGTGGGTCAATGTTTGCCCTTTTCCTTTTCCTAGTCTTCTATATATTGCCTAAACCAAAATGCTGTGAACACAGCAGTTTTAGCATGATAGCAGTCCCAGTCTATATTAGGAAAGTTAAAACCACCTATGAACAACCCCTTTATTCTTGCAACTTTCTGAAATCACTTTCAGCATATTTGTTTCACTAATTCCCAGTGACTATTAGGAAGCCTATAGTACAATCCCAAAGAGGTGACCTTTTCCTTATTTCTCAACTCCACCCATAAAGCCTCACTGGATGATCTCTTAGTAATTCTATCTCAGACGGTCATCACCAATGACAACTTCCATTCGTTCTTCAAATCACACTTTAATTGTGCACAAGAATAGCACGTCCCCTGTTGCCACACTGTTCTGAAGTTTGAACAAAGAAATAGGCATTACTATACAGGAATTAACTAGTTATATAAAGATGTTGATCAAATAGAAACTTTGTGCACTTCTGAATACTATTATTTGCAAATTTTAGTGTGAATCATGATACATATTTCATTTTCAATAACCAATTAAATCTATGTATTAAAGGCCAATAATACTTGAGTTAGTAAAGTAACTGTCCAGTAGTAAGTAATGCCCTAGAATTCTTCAGTTGTGTCTTTATCTTGTCTGAGTATGCTCAGTGACCTTGGGCCCAGGCTTGAATAGAAAGGCTGTACAAAAGTTAGACTTTCAAGGGCCATGTTAAATCTGGATAACTGCCCTGTGTTGCATACATCACTGTCAGCTTATCATCCTGACCGTTGCCTTGATGAATTTCAACACATAGAAAAGCTGTACAAAGTGTCTGCACCCTGTTCTGTTTGCACACCATTTAAATACTTGCTTTGCTGCCCTGATGTTCTCTTTAATTAGAAGTGCAGCTCCCACTCTATCCTCCACACCCACCGCTGCCTATAAGGAGTTTGTACATTCTCCATGTAACCGCATAGGTTACCTCTTGGTGCTCCAGTTTCCTCCTACAGTCCAAAGATGTATCGGTGGTAGATTAATTGATCATTGTAAATTGTCCCATGATTAGACCAAGATTAAATTGGGTGATTGCTGGATGGTGTGGTTTGAACAGCCTGAAGGGCCTATTTCACACTGTAGCCCAATAAATAAACCTTAACTGTATCATCAGTAACCCGGAACATTTAGCTGTCCCTCCCTTAGCCATGTTCCCACAATGGCTATAATATACCAGCCTAATGTAGCTATCCATACCCTGAATTCTTTTCCATCTTACCTTTCAAGCCTCTTTCATAGAAATGAATGCAACTTAATGCAACAGGTTTTCCTTTCCCCCTGACATGCTGCTGCCCGTCTTGTCTACCAACCTTCCTGGCACCGAGTTCTCTCTACTTCCAGCCTCCCATCTACTCCAGTTTGGATTTGGATCTCCTCACCTAACTCGATTAAAATCTCCATAGTAGCACTGGAAAATCTGTCTGCCAGGCTATTGGTGCTCCCTGCAGTTCAGATGCACCTCTTTTCTCTTGTATAGTTTACTTCTCTCCCAGGAGAGATCACAATGGCCTAAAATGTTGAAATGCTGCCCCCTGCACGAACTCTTCAGCTATGCATTTGTCTGCCATATCCTATTCTTGCCCTCACTGCACATGGCACACTGAGTAATCCAGAGATTATTAACCCCATCCCTTTTTCTACCTACAGTGGCATGCAGGAGTTTGGGGACCCCTGGTCAAAATCTCTGTTACTTTTGCTTCGGGCTCTTTTCCTTGTTTGTTATTTTGAAACTGTAAAAGATGGAAATAAAAAAGTTTTCTTGCTTAAAATATTAAAGAAATGTGTCATCTTTAACTTTATGCCTTTTGGAAATCAGTTCATCTTTTACTCGCTTAACTATTCACAGTAACAGAAATTTTGACCAGGGTGCCCAAACTTCTGCATGCCACTGTAGGTAGAAAAAGGGCTGGAGTTAATAATCTCTACATTACTGTGAATTACTAGCTATTTGCAGTAACAGAAATTTTGAAACTTTTGAATAGAACTTTTTGGCTGCAATGAGCAAAGTTCTATTCAAAAGGTTCAAAGGAACATCTAAATAAGCCTGATGCATTTTGGAAACAAGTCCTGTGGACTGATGAACTGAAAATAGAACTCCTTGGCCACAATGAGCAAAGGTGTGTTTGGAGAAAAAAGGGTGCAGAATTTCATGAAAAGAACACCTCTCCAACTGTTAAGCACAGGGGTGGACCGATCATGCTTTGGGCTTGGGTTGCAGCCAGTGGCACAGGGAGCATTTACTGGTAGAGGGAAGAATGAATTCAATTAAATACCAGCAAATTCTGGAAGCAAACATCACACCGTCTGTAAAAAAACCAAAGATGAAAACAGGATGGCTTCTACAACAGGATAATGATCCTAAACACACCTCAAAATCCACAATGGACTACATCAAGAGGCGCAAGATGAAGGATTTGCCACGGCCCTCACAGTCCCCTGACCTAAACGTCATCGAAAATCTGTGGATAGACCTCAAAAGAGCAGTGCATGAAAGACGGCCCAAGAATCACACAGAACTAAAAGCCTTTTGCAAGGAAGAATGGGCAAAAATCCCCCAAACAAGGATTGAAAGGCTCTTAGCTGGCTACAAAAGCGTTTACAAGCTGTGATACTTGTCAAAGGGGGTGTGTCACGTACCCCGTGACGGGGTAAAGAACCAGCAGAAATGGAAAACACTTTGGAGTCCAGTATTGCTATTAACTAATGGTATTTATTAGTAACTACGCAATACAGTAATATAAAATCAGATATATAAAACAGGTTAGCAATGATTAGATATGTATAAGTGTGCAAATATATGTAAACCAAGTTTCTTCAAGCCTAGGGGTAAATAGATAGTCTTACGGTGATGAGTAAAGTTCAGTTCAGTTCGTGGTATTGAGTTGAGTAGTGATGGAGAGAGAGAGGTGTTTGGTTCTTCAGTTGAGCTGATGCCGTCGATCTTCCTGTTGTCCTCCAAAATCCTTTAGAAGTCACCAACTGTGACCACAACAAAGGGGACCGTTCTTCTGTGGTGGAATTATCAACCCAGTCGAGGGTTGGACACACAAATAACTCCCCACCGGTCACATCCTTTTCACACTGTGAGAGCCACTGATCGATCCTCCAAAACCCACCTTTTCTGTGGGCACAACAAAGCTCATTCAGTGTCCAAAACCATGTGTCTGTAGGTCTATCAGCTGACCTTCTATTTATCTCACCGTGTTGAACACCGGCTGTCCATCAAACAGCTCCTCCCTTCTCTCTCTGTAAGAACTTAGAAGCTGTCAGTGTCCTTGCAAAGTGTAAACATGCTGCAGGGAAACCATCTCCAAGCAGTCTAAGCCTCTCTCTCTCTTTCTTTCTCTCTCTTTTTAACAAGGTGTCTGTGTTGAACAACTCTCTCTCTCTTTTCAAAAGTACAGATCATAGGGGTAGTTCAGGATCCCGTCACAGGTGTTACTAAGTACTGACCATGCAGGGTGCCCAAACTTTTGCTTTGGGCCCTTTTCCTTTTTTGTTATTTTGAAACTGTAAAAGATGGAAATAAAAAAGTTTTCTTGCTTAAAATATTAAAGAAATGTGTCATCTTTAACTTTATGCCTTTTGGAAATCAGTTCATCTTTTACTCGCTTAGCTATTCACAGTAACAGAAATTTTGACCAGGTGTGCCCAAACTTTTGCATGCCACTGTAGGTCATTTTTGCCAATGTGCACAATGACTTCTGGCTGCTCACCCTGCCCTGAAGAATGTTCAGCAACGGCTCAAAAATATCCTTGATCCTCACACGAGGGAGGTCACTCACCATCCTAGAGCAGCTTTTGTGATATAAGAATCTCTTGTCTGCTCCCAAAACTATCAAGGGTCCTATCCCTGTAATCCTGTTTGGCTTTCCCCTTCTCCCAAGGGTAGAAGAGTTTAAAATCTACCCTTGTTAGGTCTATAACTGACCAGAAATTAAAGTATACACAATGTGGTTACAGGAGCTAGGAATCCTCTGGTGAGTAAAAGCCTGTCAACCATCTACATGGCTCGAGGCCAGAACATAATAGAATACTCTCCACTTGATTGGATAAGCGCAGTTTCAACAGCATGACATAAAAACCTGCTTGATGGGCACCCCATCCACAATCATTCACTCACTCCACTGCCACAGTAGCAGCAGTTTGTACTGTCTACAGGATGCCCCATAGTAACTCACCATCCAAGTTCATGACCTCTACTAACTAGAAGAACCAGGGATCACCACCATCTGGTTTCCCGCCAGGCTACACATCATCCTGACTTGGAAGCATTTTCACTTTGCTTCACCATCACCAGACAAAATACAGGAACACTTCTCAGCATCTCAACAAACCTCAAGGCTGGCAGCAGCTCACCAACACTTTCTCAAGGGTATCTAGGGATAGACAACTAAATGCTGACTCAGCCAGTGAAATCCACTTCCCTCAAATGAACATTAAAGAAAAATACCCTCTGTCTGGTCTGCTGACTTGCTTTTGAAGAGAATTTAGATTGCTATCTGAAGTAGCTCTCCTGCAGCACCAGTGCTCTTGAAAAGACAGAGTTGGGGCCAGAGGCGAGGGTTGGGCTGGTTCTCCTTGCTGCTCGACGATGTTTACTCTGCTCTGTGCTAAACTGAGTCTGAGGCAGTGGCTGGCTCCAGCTGCTCCGGGCTTTGTGTCTGAGGACTCACTTTCATTCTAGATGCTATTTGCTTACTTATACTGTTTGCACGATTTGTTTATTTTTCTCTCTGCTCATTGGGTGTTTGTCTATTGTTAATGGCTTCTTTTGGGTTCCTTGTTTTGCGGCTGCCTGTAAGTAGACAAATCATAAGGTTGTATAGTATATACATACTTTGATCATAAATGTATGTTGAACTTTGAACTTTGGACTTTTTTGGGGGAGAGATAGCAGGAAACGTAAATAAGTGAAGTGTGAGTCCAAAGAAGTGGGAGATACTGTATATGGAGCCAATGTAATAGGAAATTGTGGAGAATTTCAGTGTCCTCAGCAATGAAGTGTGCAGGAAATGTGTTCTGTTACAGGTCCTGACTGACTGCATTGTGCAGCTAAGAAAGCAGCTGTAAAGTTGAGGGTATTGTGGATAACATGTTTAACAGACTAGTCATACTGCAGACAATGTCTGCACAGGTGGATAGTGGTGTATTACTGCCAGAAAGAGTTGAAGGCACACACAGATAGTGAAACAGCATGTTGAATACTATTGTGGGTGGGTACAGGAGGGATGGCCTTTAGGGGAAGACAATAACAGCTACGTTTGTGGCACTGCTGATGGCTGTGGGGAGGGGCGGAAAGTGTTGAACTTATAGTGATAGGGGAACAGACTGATATTTCTGTGACTGTGAGCAAGATTTGGATGCTGTGTTGCCTGTCTAGTGCCAACATATTCTGAAGGGGGTGGGGAGTGGGTGAACAGCCAGTTGTGATGCATGTGGGTCTCAATGTCATGGGTAGAAAAACGGTGAGGCCTTGGAATGTGAATTTGGGGAGTTAGATATCAGATCAAATAGCAGGACTCACTGGACTATTTCTACTATTGCATTCTCCTGAGTATGAGAACAAGGAGATAAGTCAGGTGAATATGTAGCTAAAAGCATAGTCTAGGGGGGAGACACACCAAAATTAAAGGGAAAATTGCATGGTGAATGCTTCAGTTGGGAAAGATGATAAATTTGATGATGTTAATGAAGGCTGGGAGTCCTATATTGACAGGGTTGAACTGTATTGATGTGAACAACATGGAGGAGCAAAATAAAGCCCCTACACTTCTGAGCTTAATGGACCCAAGAATGTACAGTCTCTTATACAACTTAGTAACCCCTACAAAGCCAGCAAGTAAGACATTTAATGAAATTGTTATGGTTTTACAAAATCACTTGAGCCCTAAACCACTGGTAATAGCTGAGAGATTTAGGAACCAGTCAAAAGATGAAAGCCTTTCTGAATACATTGCAGAACAGTGCAAACTCTCCCAGTACTGTGACTTTACAGATGGACTTTCTGATGGATTAAGGGACAGACTTGTATGTAGCATGCATAGTCAAACGAGGCTACTGGCAGAAAGAGACCTAACCTTAGAACAGACTTTGACCATTGCAATGTTGTTAGAGACTGCCACAAAGGATGCAGCAGAACTACAGGAAAGGAGGTTAGAATGTGAAATGCACAAAATATCCCTGAATGGTGCAAAAAGCCAAGAATGTTATCGATGTGGCAAATCCTCCTGTTATGCAAATGACTGTCGATTCAAAGAAAAAAAGTGTCACAGACAAGGTCACATAGAGGGAACATGCAAGACAAATATAGAGTTTGACAAAGGTGAACTGTCATGCCTAGAACTGCATAGTATAACTGAAGCAGATCACAAAATCATCTGGATCACAATAGATGTGTCCGGTGTAAAACTGAACTTGGAGCTGGATACAGAGGCTAACTGTTTTTTAAGATACCATTAGAGAAGACCTCAGTGATGCTAAAGACTTACACAGGCAAAAAAGTGTCTCCCAAAGTCAAACTGAAACCAAATGTGATGTATGGAGGCCAAGCACAACAGTTAGAGTTTTATGTATTGAAAAGTGGAGGGCCAACAGTTTTCAGATGTGAATGGTTGAGAAAAATCCATCTAGACTGGCAATCAATCAAAGCTCTCAGTAAGACATTAACAGGCAATGGCAGCCCAAATGGTAGCACTACCAGAGACTGGCACAACTGCTTAATGCTAATGAGAAGATGTTTGACAAGGGGATTGGTAAACTCAAAGGCATGAAAGCCAGAACTGAACTGGATGAAACAGCAACACCAAGATTCCATAAAGCACTTCCAGTGCTTTACGCACTATGTCCTAAAGTAGATGCTGAACTGCAGAGCTTGGAGGGTTCTGGAATTCTCTGCAGAGTTGAGTGGAGTGTTTGGGCAATGCCCTTTGTTCTGGTGATCAAGGAAAGGGAAGGCCAGAGCTGTTCACATATGTGGAGATTTTAAGGTGAGCATCAACCCAGTGCTGTGTACTGTGCAGTATCCTCTTTTTGCATCTTAGGCAAGCAGGGAGAGGTTTACAAAGATTGACGTCACAAGCCTATCTGCAAATGATGATTGAGGAGTCAAGCAGGAAGTTCCTCACAATCAACCCTCACAAGGGACTGTTCCAGTAAAATCGTCTCATCTTTGGCATCGCATCAGCTCCAGCAGTTTGGCAAAGAGCAATGGACCAAGTGCTCCAAGATATCCCAGGAACACCATGTTACCTTGAAGACATCATTGTGACTGCCAAAAATGATGAAGAGCACCTCCAGAGCCTTGGTAAAGTGTTTACTGGGTTGAGTGAGTATGGTCTGCGCGTGAAGAAAGAGGGATGTGAGTTTTTCAAGAATGAAATCTCGTATTGTAGACATGTCATTGACAAGAATGGCTACATAAGTCACAAGAGAAAACTGAAACAATGCTACAGGCACCCAAACTGGAAAATATGTCACAGCTCAGGTCATACTTGGGCCTTGCAAACTACTACTACCGGTTTCTCTCAAACATCGCTACAGTGTTGCACCCATTGAACGCACTGTTACAGACGGGAGCAAAGTGGGAATGGTCAGAAAGATGTGAAAAAGCATTTAAGGAAACAGAGACTAATAACATACGATGAACTGCTCACCCATTATGACCCATCCCTGCCCATCAGACTGGCATGTGATGTGTCTCCTTGCGGCATTGGAGCCATTTTGTCATACATTATGAAAGACGGATCTGAACGCCCAATTGTGTTTGCTCCAAGATCACTGATGAGCACAGAACACAACTACACACAGATTGACCGAGAGACCCTTAGTTCCACCACTACCTTTCCAAACAAAAGTTTATGCCAGTGACAGATCACCAGCTCCTTGTGTCCATTTCATTCCCAGGAAGGAAATTCCAGCGTGTCTCCTACCTCATTACGACATTGGGCACTATTCCTAGGAGCCCACACTTATGACATAGAGTTCACGGGTACTAAACAACACAGCAATGCTGATGGCTTGTCATGTCTTCCACCACTGGCAACTGAAGAAGAAAAGTCTTCATACTGGGACCCAGCAGAGGCATTCCACACCACATTGGTGGACCAGTTGCCAGTAACAAATTCTGAAATACAAAGGGAAACAAGGAATGACCCAACACTGTCAAAAGTCTATGAAATCACTGTGGAAGGATGGCCAGCTCATGGTAACCCTATGTTTCCAGAGTTCTCAGCAAGACAAGACCAATTAGCAGTATGTCAAAGAACACTGATGTGTGGATCTCGTGCTGTGGTTCCCTCTAATCTGCACACCAGCTTGTGAGAGAATCTGTATGAAGGACACCTGTGTACACAGTCAAGATAAAGACTCTTGCCCGGAGCTACGTATGATGACTGGGAATAGATACACAGACTGAATACTTAGCCAAAAGCTGTTCGGGATGCCAAAAAGTTCAAAATGCATTCCCACTGGCACCTTTACATCGTGGGAGTGGCCGTCATCACCATGGCAAAGAGTTCAAATTGACTTTGCTGGGCCATTCATGGACTCCATGCTTCTGATTGCTGTGGATGCTCATTCGAAGTGGCCGGAGGTTATACCAATGAAGTCAACCACCTCAGCAAGGACTGTCACTGCCCTGAGAACTACCTTCACCAGAAACAGCTTACCAGAACAAATTATGAGTGACAACGGATCACAGAATGTGTCAGAAGAATTCAGACGTGTTCATGAAGAAAAATGGCATCAGACATTTCAAGTCAGCTCCTCACCACCCAGCAATGAATGGGTTAGCTGAAAGTTTTTTTTCAAACCTTCAAGAAGTCCATTAAAGTGATTGGCAAGGGGGACAACTTCCTTTTTGTGTATCGGAATCACAAATCAAACACCTGCAATGCTGTTCATGAACAGGAATCTGAGATCTCACATAGACCTCCTGAAACCAGATCTACAGAGGGAAGTGCAGAATAAACAGTTCAGTCAGTTGCCACGTGAAGCAGCAAGGAGCTTCAAAATTGGACAGGAAGTCTAGCATGTGATTACTGAGAAGACAAGTAGACGCCCGGTTGGATAGCTACAAGAACTGGACCACTGGTGTACACAGTGGATGTTGGAAATCAGAGATGGAGATGTCATATGGGCCAGATACTGGATACTCAGCCAAAGAACACATCTGAGTTAACCTCATCCAACAAGATGGACACATTACAGTCACTGGACTTACCTCTCAGAGATGATCATGTCACTGACAGCAACATGACGCTGGAAACCAAGAACTTGTCTTAGACAAGACACCTGCTAAACCTGATGCCACTCCACAGGCCCAGCGGTACAATCCTGAAAGAAACAGAGCGCCACCCAAAAGACTGAAGCTTTAGAACTGTGAAGTTAGTTATGGACTGTTATTGTGAAAGCATGTTTATTTGGAATATGGGTTTATGAAAGGGAAATTGCATGTTTTGTACATTAAGTTTTATGTTGCAATAATCTAAAAGAGGAACTGTAAAGTATGGATCTATTTATTTTACAACAATGACCCCCCCCCAGCACTATGTATTGATTTGTTGTCTGCATATGTGCTGTTGTTTATGCATGTGCATAGTTCTCTTTCTCTCTCTCTCGCTGCAATGTGAATACACCAGTTAAAGCCATCTCCCGTGTGCATGCTTTTATTTAATATATATGTAGTTGTGCACAGACACAACAGGAACCATTTAATAGTCTTGTAACAGTGGAGTATAAGCTATCCTTCAGCCTGATGGTACAGGTTTTCAGGTTTTTGTGTCTTCTGCCTGAGAGAAGAGAGAATACTGGGATGGATGGGGTCTTAGATCATGCTGGTTGCTTTAATGGGGCAGTGAGAAGCATAGGCAGAGTCCATGAAGGGGAGGCTGGTTTCCATGGCTGAGCTGTGTCCACAAGCCACTGCATTTTCTTGTGGTCACAAGTAGAGTAGTTGCCATACCAAGCCACTAGCTTCCAGGTAGGGCCCTTTCTATGGTGCATCGATAAAAATTGATGAGGGTCAAAGGGACATGCCAAATTTCTTTCTTCTCCTGAGGAAGCAGAGGCATTGCTTTCTCAGCAAGTGTGTAGATATGGTTGGACCAGGACAGACAATTGGTGATGTTCACACCCAGAAGTTTGAAGCTCTCAACCATTTCAGCCTCAACTCTGTTGATATAGACAGGAGTAGTCTCAATGCCCACTGCCCCTCCCGAAGCAAATGACCAGTTTTTTTTTACTGACCTTAAGGGAAAGGTTGTTGACTCCTTCTTGTATTTCGACATCAGTACTTGAGATAAGGTAGTACCATCTATAAATATCCAGGGAGTAGAGTAAGGAGCTGAGGATGCAACCTCTTGTGGTAGCGGTGTTGCCACCTAATCTTACTGAATGTGGAGCTGGAAGACAGGCAGGGGGATATAGATGGAAGAAGACAAGGGAAAGAAAAGGAGGTAAATGGAGTCATTTACAGAGGATGAAGGTGAGGACACCAAAGCTTCGTGTGCAAAAATATGATAAGCAAGGTGACACTGGGAACCATCAAGGGAGTGATGGAGGGCAGATGGAACGAGGTGTAGGAGTGGGACAAAAATGGATGATGGTGAGAAAAGGGGCAATGGGAAATGGAACAAAAGTGGAATGTCTGGAAGTGGACTGGAAGGAAAGAGAGAGAGAGAGAGAGAGAGACGGTTGGAGTTACCTGCAAATGGACATTTCAGCGTTCATACCATTGGTTAGTAAACTACCCAAATGGAATATGAGTTCTTCTAGTTTACAATCAACCCCACCCTGCGGGGGAGAAGGCAAGCAGTCCTTCACATTGGATTGTGATGGAAGCCTCCCAAAGTTCAGCAGAGACAGTGGAGCAGATATGTCAGTAAATCATCAGAGGTGCAGTTTTTATTTTACCAGTATGTAGATACAGTATTCCTATTAGGGATGGGATAATCCTGGAGAATAAAACTGGGCATGTGGATGAAATGTCAGTGACAAAGCACTTTGGGGACAGTGACCATTCTTGGTAAATGTCTGTGTGGCTAAGGATATGGATTGGTAGTTTAATTTGAATTGGTAAATTGGAAAGCTGATTTTGTTATTAAGTAGGATGGAATGAACATAGAGCGGGTCTAGCTAAATATGGTAAAATCTGAAAGTGAAATAGTGATGTTTAGAGCCAAATTGTTTCCATAAGGACAAGGGGTAAGGACTAGTTTACAACTACTACAGCTAACCTTGTTTCAAGTTGTTTAAAAACTCTAGTGATTTTTATAACTTGCAGAGGAGGGTCTCCATACCACCCAGGCAGTGAGGGCAGCAGCTGGAAGCCTCCATTATCTCAGGAAACGTGGCTGCAGGGGAAGGCTCTGGGTAAAACTGAAGCGCAGGGCCCCAAGTTACTCCCACTAGGCTAATATTCTGCCCCCGGAATATAAAATTGAAAACCTCAGAGCAAGACTGCAGCACCAGAGGGGCATCAGGGACTACTGTGTCCCTGACATCCCTCTGCTTCACAAGATCCTACTGTAGCCTCCCCCCGGGCATCACACTTCAGTCCAAGGGCCTCACCTTCCACGACATGGACAGACTGTTCCATCAGGTAAAGGCAGAAACAGTGGCGTTTGCTTCATGATTAACTCACTGTGGTGCACAGACATGGCAGATCTGTCTCCATGTTGCTTCTCCAATCTGTTACGCCCGGTGGTCAAGTGTCATCCCATTCTAACTGTCCAGGGAGCTCTCTGCCATAGCCTGTAAGTTCCACCACATGGCAGACATCAGGGTGACACTGAAGGAGCAGAGTACTGTGATCAGCAGTCATGGGACACTCAACTTGATACCTCCTGATCATTGCGGGCTACTTCAACCAGGCCAGCTTGAAGAGATCTCTGACAACTATTACCAACCTGTCACCTACAGAACCAGAGGAGCTAACAACCTCAGTCACTGTTACACCACCATCAAGAAGGCACATTGGTCATCCCACACCCGCAATTTAGCAAGTCAGACAGTGGCTATATTTCATTAGGAGTCTGAGAAAATTTAGTATGTCACCAAAAACACTCGCAAATTTTTATAGATGTACCATGGAGAGCATTTTAACTGGTTGCATCACCATCTGGTATGGGGGTTGGAGGGGCTACTGCTCAGAATTG
Organism: Mobula birostris; assembly: GCF_030028105.1. Lineage (NCBI taxonomy): Eukaryota > Metazoa > Chordata > Chondrichthyes > Myliobatiformes > Myliobatidae > Mobula > Mobula birostris. Next base: position 20,004,113 of record NC_092390.1, read on the forward strand.
AAGTAAGCTGCAGAGAGTTGTAAAATTAGTCTGCTCCATCATGGGCACTAGCCTCTGTAGTATCCAGGACATCTTCAAGGAGCGATGCTTTAAAAAGGTAACGTCCATCATTAAGGACACTGATCACCCAGGACATGCCCTCTTCTCATTATTACCATCAGGAAGGAGGTACACAAGCCCGAAGGCACACGCTCAACGATTCAGGATCAGGTTCTTCCTTTCTGCCATCCAATTTCTGAATGGACATTGAACCCATGAACACTACCTCACTACATTTTTATTTCTATTTTTTGCACTACTTACTTAATTTAACTATTTAATATACAAACGTATATGTATACTCTATTATTATGTATTGCGATATACTGCTGCCGCAAAGTTAATAACTTTCACAACATATGTTGGTGATATTAAACCTGATTCTGACTCTGAAGTCCAATCATCTGGCTGATATTATATCTGCCTCAGCACTTCCTCTGGCATTTCATACCATATACTGACCAAACTCTAGGTGAAAAGTTTCCCCTTAGTTTCCTATAAAACTTTTCCCCTCTCACCTTAAGCTTATGCCCTTTAGTTCTTGATTCCCTCAGCTTGGGAAAAGACTGAATGCACTCACCCTGTCTGTGCTCCTCAGTCTTCAATGTTCCAGCAAATAAACTCCTACCCTGCCCAGTCTGTCAGATCTTAACAACATCTTCATAAATCTTTTCAGCATTCTTTCCAGGTAAATAACATCTTTCCAGCAGCAAAGTATCCAAATCTGAATACAATACTCCAGACGCAGCCTCACCAGACTCTTGTACAACTACACCATGACATCCCATCTTCTGGGTTCAGTGTCCTGACTGATAAAGGCCAGCGTGCCAAAGACACCTTCATCACACTGGCTATCTGTGATTCCACTGTGACCTAGCCCTCCATACCCTTCCCATCCATGTACTTACCCAAACTTCTCTTAAATATTAAAATTGAACCCACATTTACCACTTCCACTGGCAGCTCGTTCCACACTCTCACCACCATCTGAGTGACGAAATTCCCCCTCATGAAAGCATTTCACTTTTCATCCTTAACCTAAGACCTATAGTTCTAGTCTCACCCAGCCTCAGTGGAGAAAGCCTAACTGAGTTTGACTTTAGTCATAGTCATAGTCATACTTTATTGATCCCGGGGGAAATTGGTTTTCGTTACAGTTGCACCATAAATAATTAAATAGTAATAAAACCATAAATAAGTAACTTTCTAAAATGTGATTCTTGCACTTATCTGAATTATAGACCATTTGACATTCCTTGGCTCACTTACTGGGCTGATCAAGATCCCCTTCCCGGAGATGACATGTACGAATGTACTAACCCTTATCTTATTTTCTCTACCTCCCCTGCATCTGTTGTCAGATGAGACTTCCCATTCCAGAACATCCAAAATGTCCCCTCCTCTTTTTTTCAAAAATTGGGGTTATCCTTCCACCACTATTGATGTTGCCCTCACCCATATCTCCTTATTTCCCACATGTCTGTTCTCACCCAATCACCCCCTCTGAACACAACATAGATAGGGTTCTCTTTGTCCTCAACTACCACCCCATGAGCCTCCACATCATTTTCTGCAACTAAATGATGATAAATAAATAATATTGAGATAATAAGTTGTGGAGTCCTTGAATGTGAACTCCCAGGTTGTGGAACCAGTTCAATGTTGGGGTGAGTGAAGTTATCCATTCTGGTTCAGGAGCCTGATGGTTGAGGGGTAATAACTGTTCCTGAACCTGGAAGTGGGGTCCTTGGTGATGGAAGCTGCTTTCCTGCGAAATCACTCCTTGTAGATGTGGAGTGGATATAAATCACTCAGTGGTGGGGTGGGTTTTACCTATAAGACCGTAAGACGTAGGAGCAGAACTACATACCTGTGATGGACTGGGCTGTATCACTACTTTTTGCAGGCTTTCCAGTTTAAGGGCACTAGTATTTCCATACCAGGCCGCGATGCAACCAGTCAGAACACTCTTCACTATGCACCTACAGAAGTTTGTCAAGAGTTTTAGATGACATACTGAACCTATGCAAACATCTAAGGAAGTGGTGGTGCTGCCATGCCTTTTTTGTAATGGCACTTACGTGCTGCACCCAAGACAGATCCTTTGAACTGATAATACCGATAAATTCAAAGTTATTCACCCTCTTCACCTTTGATCCTCTGGTGAGGACTAGCTCATGGACCCCCAGTTTCCTCCTCCTGAAGTCAATAATCATCTCTTTGGTTTTGTTGGTGTTGAGAGAGAGGCTGTTGTGTGACACTGTTCAGCCAGATTTTCATTCTCCTTCCTAGCTGCTGATTTGTTGTCACCTTTGATTCAGCCAACAGCAGTGGTGTCATCAGCAAACTTAAATATGGTATTGGAGCTGTACTTAGCCTCATGGTCATAAGTATAAAGCCAGTAGAAGGGGGTTAAGTACACAGCCTTGTGATGCATCTGTGCTGATAGTGATCGTGGAAGAGATGTTGTTGCCAATCCAAACTGACTGAGAAAGTGATGAAATCAAGAATCCATTCGCATAAGGGGGTATTAAGGCCAAGTTCTTGGAGCTTATTGATTGGTTTTAAGCAGATAATAGAGTTGAATGCTGAATTGTAGTCAATAAAGAACACCTTTGCTATTCCAGGGCTGAGTGAAGATCCAATGAAATGGCATCTGCTGTTGACCTGTTGTGATGGGAGGCAAATTGGAGCAGATGAATGTCACTCCTCAGGCAGGAAGGGATATGTTTCATTACCGGTCTCCCAAATCACTTCATCACAGTGGGTGTAAGTGCTACTGGATGATGGTCATTGAGGCAGGTTATCATGTTCTTCTTGGGCACCAGTATAATTCATGGCTGCTGAAGAGATAAGAGAAACAAATGGATTTGTTTTGGAGGACATTTATATTACCAGAGAGGAGGTATTTGTAACCTTACAGTGCATTGAGGTGGATAAGTACCCAGAGCCTGAATGAATGAATCCTTGCACTTTTTGAGAGGCTAGAGAATAAATATTTGCTTCATTGTTAGCTCCATTGTTCCTAAAGATTTGAAGGTGGTGAATCTTATTCCATTGTTTAAGAAAGAGAGCAAGGACAAGCAAGCGAACTACAGGCCCGCTAGCCTGACATCACAGTGGGGAAGTTACTGGAAGGAGTTCTGAGGGACAGGATCTCAGGATCTACTGGCTCTTGGATATATAAAGTATGATTAGGAGGAGGCACTGTAGCATGGATTTATGTGTGGAAAGTCATGCTTGATGAAGCTTCTAGAGTTTTTGGAGGTATTCAAAAAGGTAGATGGGAGTAGGACAGTGGATGCTGTCTATTTGGATTTTAGCAAGGTCCTGCATGACATGCTAAGTCCCATGGAATCCAGGGAGAGCTAGTTAGGTGGATTCAAAATTGGCTCGAAGGTAGGAAGCAGAGAGTGGTGGTTGAGGTGTCTTTTGGAATAGAGGTCTGGTGACTAGTGGTGTGCCACAGGGGTTGGTGTTATTGTAGATTACAGAGAGATTTTGATCAGTTAGGAAAGGGGGAGAGGGTTGAAAATGTATTTTAATAAAATAAATGTGAAGTGATGGATTTTGGAATTTCAAACCAGTATAGGACTTACTGTACATGATGAATGTTAGGGCACTAGGGAGTGTAATGGAAGAGAGGGACCTAGGAGTATAAGTGAGTAGTTTGTTGAAAGTGGCATTACAGATAGACAGGCTGGTGAACAAGGTGATTAGCATGCTGGTCTTCTAGAGTCACGGCACTGAGTGTAGGAGTTAAAGTGAAGGAGAATCCTTCTACAGACATATTAAGAGCAAAACAATGGCAAAGGACAAGATTGGTTCTCTTGAAGATCTTTGTACAGAGCCAAAAGAGATGAGGGAGATCCTAAATGGATTTTTCAGGAGATAAACACAGAGCCTATAGAACTGAGGCAAAACGGCAGTGAGGTCATGGACTATATCCGAATTACAGAAGAAGAGGTATTTGCTGACTTGAGACAAATTAGGGTGGATACATCCTAAAGGTGTGAAAAGTGTCTCTGTAGACCTTATGAGAGGCTAGTGAAGAAATTACAGGGGCCCTGACAGAAGTATTTAAAACTTTCTTGGCCGCAGGTGAGATGCTAGAGGACAACTAATGTTGTTCCATTGTTTAAGAAAAGCTCTAAGAATAAGCTGGGAAATTTAGGTCACTGAGCCTGACATCAGTGAGTATATTATTGGAAGATATTCTAAGAGAACAGATATATAAGTATTCAGATAGACAAGGACTGATTAGGAATAGACAACATGGTGACATTATAGTCAATGTTGTAGGTTAGGGTTGGGGTTAACCCGAATGTCTGATCAATCTTACAGTTTTTTGAGGTGGCTGCCGGGAAAGTTGATGAAGGAAAGTCAATGGATATTGTCTACATGAACTTTAGCAAGACCTTTGAGAAGAGGCTGGTCAAGAAGGTTCAGTCGCTTGGCCTTCACTTCTACCACACTCCTCGGTGGCCTACCGTTCACTGTGTAAATCCAGCTTTGTCCTCCCAAAGTGCAACACCTCACACTTGTCTGCATTAAATTCCATCTGCCATTTTTTTCAGTCTATATGCTTCCTCACTGCCCACTGCACCACCAGTCTTATTATCTTTCTCAAATTTGCTGTTCCAGTTTATTAAATTACCATTGTCGTGCGAAAAAGACCCATGTAAAGCCCAGGATCCTGAGCGACATGTCCCACAAATAGATGGTACAGTTCTTGGCACCCTAGCTGGCTCTGCCGACACCCAGTCCAGCTACTCCAATTGATAAGCAGCTCACTGATGGGGCAGACCTGCAGTATCTGGAGTTCTTGGAGCTCAGCATTGTCTTTCAATTGTAAAAAACACATTTAACGAAGAAATAAACACCTTTGGTTGGCCTCCCGAGAGGCCGTTGTATCCAAACACGCCACCAGCTTACCAAAAGAAATGCTCTTCTCAACCTTGCTGAATTCCCCAGGAGAGAGCGAAAATGCCAGGTCGATCAGTCAGCCAAAAATACAGAGCCAAAATGGAAATTACAGGCTGCAGTCGATCACAGTTCAGGAAAAGAAGCATAATTAAAAGAAGAAGTAGTTTCATGAACTGACTCCAGGACATTGCTGTTGGTCGCTGGTGCCATCTTTTTCCACTGGTAGGAGTATGACTGCCCTGGGCTGTGAGGATGCAACGGATCATTGCAAAGGTGCAGCAATCTCTTCCCTCATTTTCCACAGTTACCTGAGATATATCCCATTGGGCCTGGGGGAAATAACTTTCCATCTATCTTAATGTTTTTCAAAAGTTGCAGCACATCCTCTTTCTTAATATCACTATGCTCTAACTTATCAGGCTTTTCTATGCTGTCTTCATAGATGTCAAGATCCCTCTGAACGGTGAATACTGAAACAAAGTATTCATTAAGGACCTCACCTACCTCCTCCTATTCCGTGCTCCTCTTTCCTCTTCTATCCCTGATACACTTACCCTAGTCATCCTCCTGTTCTTCGCATACATGTAGAATGCCTTGGGGTTTTCCTTAATCCCACTCACAAGGCCTTCTCACCTTCTCATGCTGCCTTCCATCTCCTGAATCCATTCTGCAGCTCTTTCTTGGCTACCTTTTAACTCTCCAAAGCCGTGTCTGATCCTTGCTTCCTAAACCTTAAGTAAGCCTCTTTCTTCCTTTTGACTAGGTGTTCCACATCTCTTGTTAGCCATGATTTCTTCATCCTACCATCCTTTTCCTGCCTCAATGGAGCAAACTTATCTGGAACCCTGTGTGGGTGCTCCTTAAACATTTCTGGTGTGCATTTCCCTGAGTATATCCAGTCCCAATATATGCTCTCATGTTCCTGCCTGGTTCCATCATAATTCACCTGCCCCCAGTTAAATATTTCCTCATACCATCTGCTCATGTCCCTTTGCAAAGCTATGGTAAAGATCGGGGAGTTGTGGTCACTGTCTTCAAAGTGCACACCCACCGAGAATTCTGATACCTGACCTGCTTCTTTGCTTAGCACCAGAGTCAGTACGGCCTCTCCCCTCATTGGCCTGTCTACATTTTGCATCAGGAACCCTTCCTAGACAAGAATAGAGTGAATGCGCACTGTCTGTTTCCCAGGGCTGAGGAATCATGGACCGGAGATATAGGTTTAGGCTGAAAGGGGAGACATTTAGTAGGAACCTCAGGTATACCACGTCACAGGAAGTGGTTGAGGCAGGTACACTGTTGTTAAACATTTAAAATGCACTTCGACTGGCACATGGATAGAAAAGATTTAGAGCATCATGGGCCAAATGTGAGGAAATGGGTCTAGCTTAGTTGGGAATCTTAGTTGGCTTGGAACAGTTAAGCAGAAAGACTTTTACAACTGATTACTGATGCTTCTTGACAGAATGAGTATTTCCAATGTTAATCGTTTTTATCTCAAGTACCATCATCTGTAGTGATTTGTATTTGGTCTCTTCTGAAGCAACCTGGGTATTTTGTGACACATAAAAACACTCTTTATAAATGGAAGTTGCTATTATGGAAAATGGCTTCATAGTTTACTGTAGCCAGTAATGCGTATCCAAATCCTGTTCCAGGCACTGTTCATCTGAATGTCCTCTTCCTTCTTATTTCCATGACGACGACTTTCAAAAGAAGTAGTGCAGAAAAACATTGATCATAATTCAACATTTTCTGATTTTATTATGTAAATTAACTTAATAGTTTTGAGCTATTTTTCAATTGCAGTGGACTTCTGGACCTCATTTGGAATATCTGTATTGTTTAGAATTCTGCACACTAATCAAGGAAAACAATAGAACAGATATTAGGGCAATAGAGTGAATACAACACATTCCATGGGATAAGGAATATTTCCATAAAAGCATATCAGAGCTTGCTTCACTACAAGGAAAATAAATGCAGCTTATCCAGATTCTCTTCATGAACTGAATCTCACCTTCCAGGTAATACTCTGGTGAATCTGGTCTGCAGTATTCATATCCTTTTATAGTGTAGTGACCATAACTGCACATCTTATTCTAAAGTAAAGGCATCCGTTAGTCTTGCGAGACCATGGATCTGCCCCTGGAAAGTCTTCACTCTCCAGGGCGCAGGCCTGGGCAAGGTTGTATGGAAGACCGGCAGTTGCCCATGCTGCACATCTCCCCTCTCCACGCCACCAATGTTGTCCAAGGGAAGGGCATTAGGACCCATACAGCTTGGCACCAGTGTCATCATCTTATTCTAGGTATAGCCTAAACAATGTTTTGGTAAAGTTGAAGCATCACCACTCTATTCTACGCCATAAGACATAGGAGCAGAATTAGGCCAACTGGCCCATCGAGTCTGCTCCACCATTCTTTTCTTTTTCAATCTTTTTATTAGTTTCATAAAATATAAACATAACAGCAATAATACAAAATTGTTGGAAATACATTGTTATTCTTAAAATGAGTAATTATAAAACCAAATAGTATAAATTGACAGAACTCCCAAACATGTAGGATAACAATGAATAATACAGGACAAAAAAAACTGGAGAAAAATCATGAAAAAAAAATAGAAAAAAAAAAGCAAACTCCACCCAAAAAAAAACTAAACTAAACAGAATTAGTCAACTAAACTAAAAAGACTTGGGCAATTCTAACAACGTAAAAGTGGAAGAGAAGAAAACCCTAGTGTCGACGACTCCATTCCTCTCAACCAACACTACAGAGAAGTAAAATAAGTTTGGAAATGGTCAAATTACATCATATGAAAATGCTGAATAAATGGCCTCCAAGTTTTTTCAAATTTAATGGAAGGGTCATAAACCACACTTCTAATTTTTGAATCAACATTATCGAAAAAAGATTTTGGGATAAAAATTGGAACCGATTGAAATACATATAGAAATTTAGGCAAAATAATCATCTTAATAGCATTAATCCGACCAATCAAAGACAAAGAAATTGGTGACCATTTAGTAAACAAAAGTTTAATCTGATCAATTAAAGTTAAAAATTTAGCTTTAAATAAGTCTTTATACTTTTTCGTAATTATTATCCCTAAATATATAAATGAGTCAGTAACCAATTTAAATGGTAAACATCCATAAATAGGTACCTGCTTATTTAGGCAAAATAATTCACTCTTATTAAGATTCAATTTGTAGCCAGAAAAATTACTGAATTGAACCAACAAAGCTAGAATAGCAGGAATTGACTTCTCCGGATTAGAGATATATAATAACAAACCATCTGCACATAGTGATAATTTATGTATTTCGTTTCTGCGGGTAATACCAAAAATATTGGGCGAGTCACGGATAGCAATTGCTAAAGGTTCAAGGGCGATATTAAATAGTAAAGGACTAAGAGGGCATCCTTGCCTAGTACCACAAAAAAGATGAAAAAAGGGAGATCTTTGATTATTAGTACAAACTGAAGCTACCGGGGAATAATATAACAATTTAATCCAAGATATAAATGTCAAACTAAAATTAAATTTCTGAAGCGCACTAAATAAATAAGGCCATTCAACTCTGTTAAAGGCTTTCTCAGCATCTAATGAGATAATACATTCCGGGGTAATAAGTGAAGGAGTATAAACAATATTCATTAACCTCCTAATATTAAAGGATGAATAACGATTTTTAATAAATCCAGTTTGGTCCATAGATATAATTTGAGGTAATACCTTCTCTAACTTAGTTGCTAAAATTTTTGAAAAAAAGTTTTGAATCTACATTCAAAAGAGATATCGGTCTGTATGATGCACAATCAGTAGGATCTTTATTCTTTTTAAGAATTAAGGAAATAGAGGCTTCATAAAACGATTGTGGTAATTTACCTAAACTGATTGCTTCTTTGAATATTCTAGACAACCACGCAGAGAGAATAGAGGAAAGAGTCTGCTCCACCATTCCATCGTTGCTGATTTTTTTATCCCTCTCAACTGCATTCTCCTGCCTTCTCCCCATAACATTTGACCCCTTACTAATCAAGACCCTATCAACCTCCACTTTAAATATACCCAATGACTTGGCTTCCACAGGTGTCTGTGGCAATGAATTCCACAGATGCACCACCCTCTTTCTAATGAAGTTACTCCTCATCTTTGTCCACTCTAAATAAGCCTTTTAATATTTGATAGGTTTCAATGAGATCCCTCTCATTCTTCTGAATTCCAGCGAGTATAGGCCCACAGCCATCAAATGCTCCTCATATGTTAACCCTATAATTCCCAGGATCATTCTTGTGAACCATCTCTGAACTCTCTCCAATGGCAGCACATCATTTTTACATAAGGGTTCCAAAATTGCTCACAATACTTCAATTGAGGCTATGCTAGTGCTATCAGATCACAACAATAGGATCAAATTGAGGAATTGCTGGGTGGCGTAGCCTATTCCGCACTGTATCCTAATAAATAAATAAATAAACAAACAGATAGGCAAATAGATAGATAGATAAAGAAAGAAGGGAAGTCATAGGGTCAGACTGTATATGTCTGCATAGATGTTCTTGTATTTTGTGCTGACTGTTAGCAGGCCTGTAAAGTATCCCAAGCAAAGGGATTGTTTCTGATTTGTTCCAAAGTTCTACCTAAATGGCCTCATTTGAAGAGTATTTTAAGCCATTCTGTCCCATTACTGCAGGTCTAATTTGGTAGGTTGATCTAAAAGTTTAAATGACACAAGATCTGTGGATACTTGTTAGACTGAATTGAAAGTTGGCTTGGCTAACGAAGACAGAAGGTGGTAATATGTAAATGGGTGTTATTCTGTCTGGAGGTCTGTCATCAGCGATGTTTCACAAGAATCTGTGCTGGGACCCCCGCTGTTTGTGAGATATATACATGGTCTAGATGAAAGTGTAGGTGGGTCAGTTTGCAGACCAACACAAAAATTGGCAATTATGGATAGTGTTTAAAGTTGTCAAAGGATTTAGCAGGATGTGGAGCAGTTGGATCTATGGGCAAAGAAGTGGCAATTGGAGGTTAATGTGGACAAATATGAGGTGTTGTACTTTGGGGGGAGGGAGTTGTCAAATATAATATAAGTGCATATATAGTAAATGGAAAAACCCTTAGGAGCACTGATGTATAGAAAGAATCTTGGTGTGCCAGTCCATAGCTCCCTGAAAGTGATAACACAAATAAATAGGGTGATAAAGGTAATGGATAGCATACTTCAGAGATCAGGGCATTGAATACGAAAGTTGGGAAATCATATTGCAGCTATATAAAATGTTTGTTAGGTCACATCTGGAGTATTGTGTGTAGTTCTGGTTGCTGCATTACTGAAAGAATTGGATTTGGAGAGGGTGCAGAAGAGGGTCACCAGGATGTTGTCTGGATTACAGAATATACATTGTTTTCTCCGGACTGGCCCATTACCCCACAAGCTGCTTTCCTCTATGTACCTATCAAATGCCTCCTAAATGTTGCAAATGAACCTGCTTTGACCACTTTCCCTGGCAGCCCATTCCAGGTACTCACTATCCTCTCTGTAAGGGGTGACCTCTCCGCCCTCTCTCTCTCTCATCTTGTATTTGCATCCTTTAGTTTTGGACACCCCAGCTCTAGGCAAAAGACTACTACTGTCTTCCTAATCCATACTGCTCTTTCTCCTGCACTTCACGGAGCAAAAATCTAATGTGGGCAACCTTCCCCTATAACCCAGGCAGCACCCTCATAAATCTCTTCAGCATCTTCCCCAGCTTGAGAATATCCTTCATATAGAGATGATGACCAAAACTGTACAGATACTCCAAGTGCATCAATGGATTGTCTAACGGTAACATCACCATCTGCTTCCTGTCATTGAGCCAATTCTGAATCCACCTTGGCAGCTGCCCTGAATCCCATGTGATCTGACCTTCCAGTTCAGTATGCCATGCGGGACCTTGTCGGGGGCCCATATAAGCAATATCCACTGCCCTGCCTTCAGCTCTCCCCCGCGTCACCTCTTCAAAAAACTCCCAAGGGTTTGTCAGGCATATCTCCCATGTACAAAACCATGCTGACTACTCCTGATCAGGCCTTGACTTTGATGGTAGATCTTATTCCTCAGAATTCCCTCCGGTAACTTTCCTGCAAATGAAGTCAGGCTCACTAGCCTGCAAGTACCCAGCCTGTCCTTGCTACCATTCTTTAAACGATGGAAAATATTAGCCACTTGTCAGTCTTCTGGAATTTTGTCAGTGGCTAAGGACTAAGCAAGTATCTCTACAAGGGCCTCCTCAGTTTCTTTATTAGCCTTGCATAACGTCCAGTGGTGCACTTGGTTAGGCACTGGGGATTTGCCCACCTCAAAGCACTACAAGGCTGCAAGTCCGACCTTCATCTTGGATCATATGCATAGGGCCTTACCACTTATTACTCCCAATTTTTCATCATCCATGAAATTCTCCTTTGTAAACAGCAAGTAGAAATAGACATTAAAAATCTCAGCTATACCCTGTGGCATGGCTCCACACATAGGTGATCTTGATGATCTTTAAGAGGACCTAAGTCTCAAACTTGTCACACTTTTACAGTTAATATGTAAACTTAATATGTAAGTTCTAATCCCTCCTACCTACACCATGTCCATATGGTGAGAATCCCTTGGGATTTATCATCATCTTGCCTGTCAGATCCATCTCATGCCCTCTTTATGCCCTTCTGGTTCCCCTGTTATGCCTAGTCTTGAACTTTTCATATTTGTTGAGGAATTCATTTGCACCCAGCTGCCTATGAAGCATGCTTCCTTCTCTTTCCTTCCCAGAACCTCAATTTCTCAGGTCAGCAAGGTTCCCCGAACTTGACATGTCTATCCTTCACCATTCCAAGAACATCCTGCCCCTCTTGTTATGATATGACTTTTTAAAAAAAACAATTGCCAACTGTTTCTTTGCCTTCAAATAGTAACCCAGTCAATATCAGCTGGATCACATCTAATGCCCTCGAAGTCAAAGCTGGTCCTGCACCAGTTCAGGGCTTTAACCTATGTTCTTCTGTCTTTTTCCAAAACTATTTTAAAACTAAGAGAATTGTGGTCACTGTATCGAAAGTGCTCCACAACCGCTTCCTCAGTTACTTGGCCCGTCGCGTTCCTGAAAATAGGTCCTTTCTTGTAATTTTCCGTTTTAGGAACGATTCAGATTATGAACAGATCCTGTGAAGAACAGCATCCTGTCATAATGACAGAGCGGACAGCACTGTAATCGCCAAGGCATAATAAAAGACTAGGGACCGAGTTAATGGGATTAGTATGAACAGGTGCACGTTAGCCACGGCACGGACGTGCTTTGTATTGTATGACGCTACGACTCAGAATTAGGTTTATTAGCACTGATTTATATGACAAAAAATTTATTGTTTAGCGGCAGCAGCGGAGTGCAAAGGCACGGAATTACAAAAATAAATATATAAGGATATATTGGCGCTGCTTCTAGCCGCCGGGACGGGCCCGGGGTTCGGGGCCCGCCTTTTAAAAAATATTTATTAATTTTTATTAAACACAAACAAAAACATTGAACTTATGCTAACAAAGCCAGGGAATCACACATAAGCGGCAACAAATATATAACTATTAACTTTAAATATACAAACAAAAATGATAATCCACTCTAAATACTGCTGGACAGAAGGAACTATAATCTAAAGGGAGTCACAAAACAAAAACATTTACAGAAATAACCCGAAACGTTGACAAATTTGTACAGTCTTTACAGCTTTCTGGTTATGGGAAGTTTTCAGAGTATTAATGTATAGTTTGAAGTCTAACGTAAAAAATGTAAATGAAGGTTTCTTATTGCTGTATTTGCATTTATGGATATAAAATTTACTGTAAATTAACAAAAGATTTACAATAGACAATAGGTGCAGGAGTAGGCCATTCAGCCCTTCGAGCCAGCACCGCCATTCACTGTGATCATGGCTGATCATCCACTATCCGTATCCAGTTCCTGCCTTATCCCCATAACCTTTGATTTATGATAAAGAAATGATCCCTATGAAATTTGGTATTATTAGTAAACCCAAATAAAACATTTTCAAAACAAAAAGTAAAATCCAGATTAACATATTGATCTATAAATTGACAAACATCGACCCAGAAGGTTTTAACATATTCACAATCCCAAAACAGATGAAATAATTCCTCTGGATATAAACCACAAAAAGAACAATTAGTTTCAATATCAGAATTAAACCTTGTCAAATAAACATTGGTTGGATAATATCTATGTATAATTTTAAAAGAAATTCCTTTAATTTTATTCCTCAATAAAAAAAATTAAATAAGCCCCAAATACTCCTCCACCTCAGATTCCGCAAGCGACTGTTCCAAAAACTAACAGCCGTAGGAATAGCAGTAATGTCTTTTTGAAACAAACCTAATACCTCTATTACTTTTTTTAAAAACGGAGGAAAACAAATCTTTCCTACAGCTGTACTGGATGGATCCAAGCTGGGTCATTCAACTTCCGAATACGATGTATTTCTAAACAACATAATTACATCAGAGGGAATTCATTGCATCCATAACAACAGCAAATTCTTTTGGAGTCACAGGAAATTCGAAGGTGGATAAAACCATCCCCGGCCTGCCGCCCGGAGGGTGACGTCAGAGGTAGGCGGAGCCGTCTCGGCGCCCGGAGGGTGACGCCAGAGGTAGGCGGAGCCGTCTCGCCGCCCGGAGGGTGACGTCAGAGGTAGGCGGAGCCGGCGGCCGTTGGCGGACGGTGCCGTTGATGGTTGGCGCCATGTGGAAGAAGAAGCCGCTTTTTATGGCCGTGAGTACCGCTTTCTTTCTGCAATTGTGATTGCGAGTATTCGCCCAGCCGACTACAAAGCATTGCTCTTCATGCAGGCGTTACTGTTCTGTCTCTGCCACACAACTACAATCCCCTTCACTTACATTGCCCTCTTCCCCCCCCCCACTTACAAACGCTGTCTCCACAGTATGGGGGGGGGTCCCCGCCATTGCGAGCCAGCGCTGCCCCGCTCCCAGTTTATCACTTCGTGAAACACCCTCTTCAATTTGCACCAGATCCCTAAATAATACTGAGTTTCAGCAGCTCTGCACTTCCCTGCCTTACAAACTCTGCACCTCTTCACTGCACCCCGGACACTTCCCACCTCCCACCTGGCCACCAATTGCCCACCATGTTTGTCCCTCTACCATCTTCAACCTGAGCACATGGCAGACACATGCTCAAACCCTATACACTCTTGAACTACTTTCTACGGGATCGGAATCCTGTCACTCAGTCCCACAAAGTAGCCCCACAGACTCGTCAAATTCTGCACCTGTCTCCCATCAGATTTCCACCTACTGCTTTTTAATCCACAGGGTTTCTAACTGCTGCTCAGCTTTACTTACTGAACCACATATAACTTCTAAAATTGCTCATGCTCACAGAATTAATAGATCCTCACACTGAAAGTATTTATTACTGTCCCTGGAGTTCCATATACAACACCCCATTGCACTTCGGAATGTGTCCTTTACCATCTCTGAAAGGCCAGTCTCCCAAATACTGCCCCACGCCACAACACACCCAAAAGCATCTATGTACACCACTCTTTAATGGATCGCCGCGAGTCCACGGGTAACCAGGACATCCAAACACTGCCACTTCTCAGAAGCAGGAAATGTCTAAAATGTGCATCCATCTTTATTTATCATGGCACCTCCAAAACTGCTCGCAGGAAATGTCATTGCTGTCCTTGGATGTTGTAACCCAAATACTACCCTTTCATAAATATTGTGTGCAGCAACCACCTCCCCCCCCCTCCCCCAACACTATCACTTTGATGCCAGAGCTGTCTCTCTCTCTCCCCTCCTCATTAGCACTCAGAGACTCTTGAACATCGATTCCCAAAGTCTGATGTGGATACTGGAACCAAACTGGCCACCAACCTGTTTCCTTGTGTTGGCTGTCACCCTCAGACTGCATGTCATGTATTTCTCTAGTCCAGGGAAAGTTAACAATCTGTCCCTTTCTATGGGTCATCTTATCCTTCCCTCATTGAATTCCATAAATTCCCTCAATCCTGGACTCTCAGACAAAGGGCAGTCTCTTATCCTCAAATATAACACCCTCTCAGCCAAATTGCATGGCTTTCCTTCCATGAGTTCCAGCCAAGAGAGTAAGATAGCCACGGGAGTCTCATTCTCTGAGTTCTGTCTGTGGCATCTTCATGTGGAGACAGACCAAGCAGAACGGGACTGCTGAGGATCTGCTAGTGTCTATTGTCTCCAAACCCAGACAAATCCATCAGCTCCTTTCCAGACACAACATCCCATTGGATCCCAGAGAGTGTCCTTTTGCACCAGCCTGCCCCATTATCATCTCAGCAATTATCATGTCATTCATTTGCTTTACTTTTGAATCTCCATGGACTGCTTTCCCCATCACATTGTATTGTGCTTCCACTGTCAGACCACCATATACAATGGATTCCAGTTAACTGAGGCAGCTGCTTGTTTGGGACATCTCTTAAAGAACAAAAACTAATTGAGAAGATGGCCAGGATTCCCTTTGTTTATTTGGTGCACTATGCTGCTTAATTGGGACAGAACACTGTTGCCGAAGTTTCCAGCTAGCATCAGTTGTGTGCCCTTGCTTTGCCATTAAGCAGTACACAGTGCTTAGAGTGAACAGTTTTTAAATAGCGTCAGCTGTGTGTGTGTTCAAAATCAGTGATAGTTGGCAAGAAATAAGTAGTAAGACAAGTCAGAACTGTTTTGCTCTTTGAAGTTTCAAGTATTCAGGCTTGGAGATGCCAGGAACAGTTGGGAGTGAAAACGAAATTATTTTATTTATTGAGGCACAGCACGGAATAGGCCCTTCTGGCCATCTGAGCTGTGCTGCGCAGGATCGCCTCCCCACTCTCTAGCCTAATTATAAGGCAATTTACCATGATCAGTTAACTTACTAACCAGCATGTGTCTGGATTGTGGGATGAAACCAGAGCACCCAGAGAAAACCCATGCATTTGATGGTGAGGATGTACAAACTCCTTACAGATGACATTGGAATTGAATTCCAAACTCTGTTGCCCCGAGTGGTAAATACATCGTGCTAACTGCTACACCACTGTGGTGCCCACTACTAGTGATTATTTCACTCATTCAGCAAGTTAGGAACTACAAAGAATTTGCAGGTATTGGCAATCATTGAATATTCCAATGAAAATGAAGATCTGAAAGATGCAGTCATCGAAAGCATTGCATGAAGGCAGTCCATTATCTGCACGAGGTGATTGTGCTGATTTTGTTCATTTATATTCAATCAAAAGAACATGGTAGCGTACCCAGGATGAATTCCTTCATTGATAACTATTAGGAACTACAGTTTTAGAATACTTTAGTTAGTGTTCTAATTTGTTCTGTATTTCATTTAAGTACATAATTTGCTACTCAGTTAAACAGTAGTTTGCCTTTTTTTTAATGCGTTTTTAACTATTTCCTTGAAGCTTCAGTTAACTGGATAGCCACTTAATTGGGCCAAAAGGTACTGGTTCACATGTGTCCCAGTTAAGGTTAACCAGAATCCACTGTACTTCAAAACCATATACTGCCCAAAAATGCCTCATTTTGACCCTCATACATTTTGCCTTCTCTGCTGATGCCCTTCCCCTGCACTGTCCTTCTACCAGACTATTCAATCTACAATGTTTGCTGACCATTGCTCTTCCCTCTCTTCATTGACTAAGTTACCAGAGTTATAGCAGAGTACTGTTTTGAGATCCATTTTAGTTTGGCATTAAACAGGAACAATTGTGTGGGAGAGAATCACAGAAATAGATGTGATGGGAGAATGAGCAGGCATGAGAAGTTCAAAGGTTCAAAAGTCCAATTTAATATCAGAGAAATGTAAACAGTATACGTACATCCTGAAATGCTTTTTCTTGCAAACATCCACAGAAACAGAGAAGTGCCCCAAAGAATGAACAACAGTTAAATGTGAGAACCCCAAAGTCCCCCCCAGCTCCCCCCTCCCTCCTGCGCGTAAACGGCAGCAAGGCAGTGATGCCCCCTCCCCCCGGCAAAAAAAAGCACACTGCCTACTGAGCACAAGCGTGAGCTAGGCAATAGCAAAGATACAGTTACCCCAAAGACTATCGCATTTCATCTGGCATTCGACAAACCACAGGTTCTCTCTCTCCCTAATAAGGGAGAGGGAGGTGTCCCCCAAATGGCCTTGCTGGTTCAGTAAGTGAGTGAATGAGTCTGCTCAGTGCTCCCAGCTCTGCTGTCATCTGGAAGAGAAGTCACATGGAGGTGCCCTGTTCCCAACTAGCAAAAGATTCCTGCAACACCACAACTGTCGGCAAATCCATTCCCATCCATTTTATCAGTCTCCCAAGCACTTGTTCATATGCAAGGAATGTCCATGTTGGTTATTAGTAATCTGGGGGGAACCTGTAGTTGGTTTATGGAACATCATTTTCTCTTCAGAGCAGCAGTAAGCCTATCTGACATATTAATACATTTTTATTTCCTTCCTTGATACAGTCATCGTTAGTGGAAAAGAAACACTTTGAGGAAATTGCATTTGGACATGGAATTGATGAAACAAAAGGGATAAAAACTTTCCCCATGGACTTAAGCAGCAATGAAGAGAATTTTGTGAAATCAAGTATTCCAGACACTCCCGATGTCAGTGAAGCGGTCCCTGAATGTCCAGTGAATAATGTAGAAATTTTTACTGTTCCTGAAACACAAATGAATGAGATTGCAATACCCACTATGATACCAGTCCGCCGTTATAGTTTTAACCAATCAAAGGAAAATATAATAGCTGAATCTCAGCATTTTTTCAGCTGCTCAGATAAAGAAAATGAGATACCGGTTCCACAATATAGGTTTACTGAGAACAAAAAGAGGCGAAGTCTATTGAAAGATTGTGAGACACTCCGTTCCGTTAAGCTGCCTGGGAAAAGATTTACTAGTCCCGATGGGGCACTGAGGTCAAAGAAATGGAAAGGAACCCTGGTTAAAGAGAAAGGTGATACCGCATCCCAAGACACAGAGGCTTCCTCTGATATTCTTCTAGAAGAGTGTCTGATGGCTATTAAGCAGACTGCTTCTGGGTCTCGGCTATGCAGCCCTGTGAAGAGAGTTGAGAATGGGAAGCTGAAAAGTATGAAGACAAGACAGTGTGTAAATAGTACTTCGAAGGTGTTCCCATCTCCAGCTACTGTACAGAAAGATGCAAAGTTTTGTTCGATTAGAAAGAATAAGATGGGGAACCTACAATTACCCACACATACAAATCTTTTTCTGAGATTAGATACAAAACAATATACAAATATACAGAATAAAAGTTGTGATTCTGCATTGACTCGAGTAACAAAAACACAATATGATGGCTGCAGTAAAAGGGAGGGTGAATGGATTCAGTCTACAATGCCAATGGATAAAGCTCGGCTACAGACACTGCAAACGCCCTCAAAGCTGGATCTCCTGAAAACTCCTGACATACCTGCAGAACATCAATGGGAACTGTGCAAAGGGGATACTGTACCTCACTGCATAAATTCAAAACATAAAAACTGTGAAGAGACACAGACTGATTATACGGGCAACAAAGGAAAGGCTGTCACAGTTTTGGAGACAGAGACATATCAGCATGAACTACATTCCAATATATTAAACAAAACCCGGTTTGCAGAAGTTACATTATCAGGCAACTCACAAGAAACAAAGATGGGGATCAAGCTACAAAGTTTCGACAGAGCAGCAAAGATGAGCTGCCTAAGGTACAAATTAGCTCTTGATTTTGCAGTGTACAGTTATTTGTGTAATTTCAAGAATGGAATCAGGATGTTCAAGCAGGGAGATAAGGATAGTATAAGGTTATTCCTGGAAACTATAGATTGATGAGTCTCATGTCACCATTAAGGAATATACAGTGGCATGCAAAAGTTTGGGCACCCCTGGTCAAAATTGAGAGAGTACATAGAAGATTTACTAGAATGTTACCTGGGTTTCATCTCCTAAGTTACAGAGAAAGGTTGAACAAGTTAGGTCTTTATTCTTTGGAGCGTAGAAGGTTGAGGGGGGACTTGATAGAGGTGTTTAAAATTATGAGGGACATTGATAGAGTTGACGTGGATAGGCTTTTTCCGTTGAGAGTGGAGAAGATTCAAACAAGAGGACATGAGTTGAGAGTTAAAGGGCAAAAGTTTAGGGGTAACATGAGGGGGAACTTCTTTACTCAGAGAGTGGTAGCTGTGTGGAACAAGCTTCCAGAAGTAGTTGAGGCAAGTTCGATGTTGTCATTTAAAGTTAAATTGGATAGCTATATGGACAGGAAAGGAATGGAGGGTTATGGGCTGAGTGCAGGCCAGTGGGACTAGGTGAGAGTAAGAGTTCGGCACGGACTGGAAGGGCCGAGATGGCCTGTTTCCGTGCTGTTATGGTTATATGGTAAAATTTCTGTTACTGTGAATAGTTAAATGAGTAGAAGATGAACTGATCTCCAAAAGTCATAAAGTTAAAGATGAAACATTCTTTTCAACATTTTAATCAAGATTAGTGTATTATTTTTGTTTTGTACAATTTTAGAGTGAAAAAAAGGAAAGGAGCACCATGCAAAAGTTTGGGCACACCAAAAGATTTGAGCTCTCAGATAACTTTTACCAAGGCCTCAGACCTTAATTAGCTTGTTAGGGCTATGGCTTGTTCACAGTCATCGTTAGGAAAGGCCAGGTAATGCAAATTTCAAAGCTTTATAAATACCCTGACTCCTCAAACCTTGTTCCATCAATCAGCAGCCATGGGCTCCTCTAAGCAGCTGCCTAGCACTCTGAAAATTAAAATAAGTGATACCCACAAAGCAGGAGTAGGCTATAAGAAGATAGCAAAGCATTTTCAGGTAGGCATTTCCTCAGTTCGTAATGTAATTAAGAAATGGCAGTTAACAGGAATGGTGGAGGTCACGTTGAGGTCTGGAAGACCAAGAAAACTTTCTGAGAGAACTGCTCGTAGGATTGCCAGAAAGGCAAATCAAAACCCCTGTTTGACTGCAAGAGACCTTCAGAAAGATTTAGCAGACTCTGGAGCGGTGGTGCACTGTTCTACTGTGCAGCAACACCTGCGCAAATTTGACCTTCATGGAAGAGTCATCAGAAGAAAACCTTTCCTGCGTCCTCACCACAAAATTCAGTGTCAGAAGTTTGCAAAGTAACATCTAAACAAGCCTGATGCATTTTGGAACCAAGTCCTGTGGACTGATGAAGTTAAAATAGAACTTTTTGGCCGCAATCAGCAAAGATATGTTTGGAGAAAAAAAGGTGCAGAATTTTATGAAAAGAACACCTCTCCAACTGTTAAGCACGGGGGTGGATTGATCATGCTTTGGGCTTGTGTTGCAGCCAGTGGCACAGGGAATGTTTCATTGGTAGAGGGAAGAATGAATTCAATTAAATACCAGCAAATTCTGGAAGCAAACATCACACCGTCTGTGAAAAAAAAAGCTGAAGATGAAAAGAGGATGGTTTCTATAACAGGATAATGATCCTAAACACACCTCAAAATCCACAATGGACTACCTCAAGAGACGCAAGCTGAAGGTTTTGCCATGGCTCTCACAGTCCCCCGACCTAAACATCATCGAAAATCTGAGGATAGACCTCAAAAGAGCAGTGCATGCAAGACGGCCCAAGAATCTCACAGAACTAGAAGCCTTTTTTAAGGAAGAATGGGCGAAAATCCCCCAAACAAGAATTGAAAGACTCTTACCTGGCTCCAGAAAGCGTTTACAAGCTGTGATACTTGCCAAAGGGGGTGTTACTAAGTACTGA